>NW_021604786.1:4081063-4081346 GCF_004785775.1 Grammomys surdaster | reverse complement strand
CTGTAGGTGTGTGTGTAGGTGTATGTATGTCTGTAGGTGTGTGTGTAAGTATATGTATGGCTGTGTCTGTAGGTGTATGTGTGTAGGTGTATGTACGTCTGTAGTGTGTGTGTGTAGGTGTATATATGTCTGTCGGTGTATGTGTGTATGTAGGTATGTGTAGGTATATGTATGTCTGTAGGTGTGTGTGTAGGTGTATGTGTGTCTGTAGGTGTGTGTGTTGGTGTATGTATGTCTGTAGGTGTGTGTGTAGGTGTATGTGTGTATGTAGGTATGTGTAGGT
>NW_021604786.1:4075423-4080963 GCF_004785775.1 Grammomys surdaster | reverse complement strand
GTGTGTGTGTAGGTGTATATATGTCTGTCGGTGTATGTGTGTATGTAGGTGTGTGTAGGTGTATGTATGTCTGTAAGTATATGTGTGTAGGTGTATGTATGTAAGTGTATGCGTGTAGATGTCTATGTGTCTATATGTACACATGGTATACAATGTGTGTAGACACACATGTATATGCATATACACATTAGAGTGCACATGTGTGTGAACGTATATGTGTTTGTGGAGGCTAGAAGTTGATGGAGGTTATCTTTCTCACTCTCCACCTTGTGTTCTGAGCCAGGGTCCTTCACAGCACATGAAGGTTACCAGTCAGCTAGCCTGGCTGTGCATGGAGCCCTAGGGATCTTCCTGCCTTCATTTTCAGCCCTAGGATTAGAGACACACACCCACAGCTGGCTTTCTACACTGTGCTGAGGATCCGGCTCAGGCCCACACCCTTAAGCAGCTAGTGCTTGGCTGGCTCAGCCATCTCACAAGGTCTTTCATAGGGTTTTGAAATTTCCTCTGTCCATGACCATGATTCCATTTTCCCTCTATGTGGTGATTGTGAAAAGGGTTTGTCCCCGTTATTGTCCTTTCTACAGCCGGCTGTCTCCCTGTGTACAGCCACTGGCACTTGATTGACCCACTGTCCCTTCAAATAGACAGTAGCGCCTAGTCCTTCCCGCCCAGCAATCCCGTGTACTTCTATCCAAGGTGCAATGCCTTGGAAAAATTACAAATTCAATGTAATTAACACTAGAGTTCTTTATTCCTTGAATGTGAAGCTTTTAACCAATTGGCTGTGAATAGAAATCCCAGGCTCCCCCTGGATGGCAGCGTGCAGGTGACTGTAATTTAAAGCATGCAGACTCCAGTGATTTAGGGATAGAAATGAGCTTTGCCACTGATAACGAATAAGAAAAAAAAATCTCTAGGATGTACGGTGACGTTTTCACCAGTAGGAACTACGCCTATTTTCATATTTTATTGCAATTGTTTGAAGTATCTTGAAATAGCATTTAGTCTCACACTAAACACTGCAGTTGTTATTGGCTTTATTCCTATGCTGTGCAATTTAATACATTAATTGGAAGTACATGTTATCACAAATATGGTTTTAATAACATTTTGGCAATTATGTTTCCTTTACAACCCTGCTTCTCTCTTCCCTTCCCTCCCCTCCCCTCCCCTCCCCCCCCCTCCCCCCTCCCCTCCCCGCTCCCGTCCCCGCCCGCGGGGCCGCCCCCCGCCCGTCCCCCTCGCCTTCCCCTTCCCTTCTTCCCCTTCCCTTCTTCCCCTTCCCCCCTCCCTTTTTCTTCCTTTCTTGCATTTAAATTCAATTTCGAAGGCCAATGAAATGATTCCCTGGGAAAGGACACATGCTGGCTAGTTTTACTCAACTTGACACAAGCTACAGTCCTTTGAGAGGAGGGAGCCTCAGTTGAGAAATTGCCTGCACAAGGCTGTGCTATAGGTAGGTCTGTAGGACACTTTCTTAACTAATAATTGATGTGGGAGGGTCCAGCCCATTGCCATTGTGGGTGGGGCCATCCCTGGGCTGGTGGTCCTGGATTCTATAAGAAAGCAGGCTGAGCAAGCCGTGGGGAGCAACCCAGGAAGCAGCATCCCTCCATGTTGGCTCCTGTCTGCAGGTTCCTGCTGTGACTTCCTTTGCAGTTGAACAGTGGTGGGGAAGTGTAAGCCAAATTAACCCTTGTCTCCCCAACTTGCTTCTAGTTGTGGTGTTTCATCAGAGCAACAGGAACCCTGAATGACATAGGCCACTTGCCACCAAGCAGGAAGGCCTGAGTTCAATTTTCTGGAACTTTCCATGATGGAAGGAAAGAATTGACTCAAGCAAGTTGTCTTTTGACTTCCAAGCACATGAACACACACATCATTAAAAATCAAAATAAATCTGTTTCTAAATGTTTAGGGCCACTATAAGGTTTAAATGTTGTTTCTTAGGCAGTTGTATTCATTCAGCGTTTAAAATATGTGTATTGAGCTGAATATGCAGCTGAGGTCCTTATGCTTGGGCAGTGAGCTTTTCACTGACCTAGTAGGTGTCTAGTTCTGGGTTTTAGCCTCCATACAAAAGAACCAAAGAAAGGAAGGAAAAAGAGGGAGAGAAGGAGGAGGAACCCACACATGCTCTAGGTATTATATTAGCTAATTCTTCAAAATTACCTAATTCTGGTTTTTGTTTGTTTGGTTTGTTTTCTATGTGCATTGGTGTTTCGCCTGCAAGTATGTCTGTGTGTGGGTACCAGATGCCTTGGAACTGAGTTACAGAGTATTGCCATGTAGGTCCTGAGAATTGAACCCACATCCCCTTGAAGAACAGCCAGTGTTCTTAATCTCTGAGCAATCTCTCCAGCCCCCAATTCTTCATTTTTTATTATTTTTATTTCTTTTAGGTTTTTTTTTTTAAGCAGGTTCTCGTGTGGTGAAATCTGCCTTTGAACTTGTCACGTCATGTCACTGAAGGTGACCTTGAACTCCTGATCTTCTGGATTTCACCTCTTGAGTGCTGGGGTGATGGGTATATATATGCTGCTGCTTCTGGCTCCTGTTGGTTTTTAGTGCATGCAAATGAACGTGTGTGTATGTGTGTGTTTATGCATGTTTGTATGTGTTTGTATGTATGTGTGTATGTGTTACTTTCCATTATGATGTCATGTATAAATAACACAAGAGTAAGACCAATCTGTAAAAAAAAAAAAAAAATGAGACAGAACATGGCAGGAGAGACATGAACACTGAAGGTACAATCAGAGGCCTGATTGAGTCTACACCCTGAGTATCTCCTTGCATATAAATTAGATACCTTGATAAATAAACTCATGATGACAATCTATATTCAAAAAACAAAAACAAAGCTCTTTGGGTCACCGGGGATGGACGTTAGGTAGTTCTTACTACTGATCATCCTTATCCCAGATGAACACAGACTTTCTAAACAGAGAAATTAATGAGAGAAAATGATACATTTGAGTTTGTTCCCTTGTACTCTGGGATCACATCTGTTAGGATGTAACAGACTGCTTGTTAGTGTCTGGGGCTAGAATCTCTCCCATAGGTTTGTGCGTTGGAACACGTGGCCCCTAGCTGGTAGCAATGTTTCGGGAGGCGGTGGGATCTTGAGAGGTCAAGCCTGGCTGAAGGAGTGGGTTTATTGGGGGTGTGGGGCTCCTTGGGGCTTTGCTTTTTGTTCTGTTCTTGCTTCCTGACCCAGAAGTAAGTGAGCAGCTTCGTATGCCTGCAGCCACTCCATACCACAAGGGACCATACTCTGTCGATCTCTGTTGTAATAAGCCTTTTCTTAAGTTGCTCCTTGTCAGACTTTCGGTCACTGGGTTTTGAAAAAAAAAAAAATTACTGTAACGCCATAAGCCGGTTCAATGTTAAAGTCCCTCAAGTTAGTGGCTTCATCTTGTCTTCTTGGACTGTTAGTCCTGGCCCTTTTAATTGCAATACTCACTCTTCCCCATGCTAAGCTCACATTTTGCAGCTTTGTCTATGGGTCCTTGGTTTAGGAAGGTGTGTTTGCTTAACATACATTAATAGGTTCCTGTGTGTATCCTTTTGTGTCTCTGTGTGTTCCTCACTGGAATCTGCCTTGCACTAGGGCCTGTGCTGTAACGATGGTGTTTTGTCATCCCTCATACCCGAGGACAGATCACAATCATCCTAGAATGAACATTTTCATAATATGTGCAGGTTCAATGCTACAGTTTGGGATAAGACCTGAGAGGTATCCACAGCACAAGTGTAGAAACCTTAGAATAGAGATTGGCCACATGGTGCTCGGAGCATATTCTTTTGAGGATTTAACTTGATTTCTAAAAACTGATTTCATAAAATCAGATAAATATCCGTATTATGTTCTCTCTATAGGTGGATTAGTGACTTCCTGAATTCTAATGGCTGAAACTGGGTCCTCTTGCCCCGGTGTTAAAAATTCTGTGATAGATTCCACATAACTTCATTGCACCAAGCCCTCCTTTTTTTTTTCTCCCATTTCTAACCCCCCTTTCCCAAACTAGATGTCTTAGGGTTTTACAGTTGTGAACAAACACCATAACCAAGGCAACTCTTATAAAGAACTACATTTAATTGGGGCTGTTTTACAAGTTCAGAGGTTCAGTCCGTTATCATCATGGTGGGAAGCATGGCAGCATCCAGGCAGACATGGTGCAGGAGGAGCTGAGAGTTCTGCATCTTGTTCTGAAGGCAAACAGGAGAAGACTGGCTTCCAAGGAACTAGGAGGAGGGTATTAAAGCCCATACCTACAGTGACACACTTCCTCCAATAAGGCCACACCTCCTAACAGTGCCACTTCCTGGGCCAAGCATACTCAAACCATCACACCAGGATTCCAGCATATGTCTTATTAAAATAACTTCATCATTTCCGTTCATAAGCCTAGCATGGTGTTGCACACGTGATCTTGGCATTTGAAGGGGCTGAGGTGGGAGGATGCATCGTTTTAGGCCAGTGGGGCTACAGTATGAGATGACCTCAAAGATAGTGTTTTTTTCTATTCTCCATATGATTTTGTATGAATTTCAAGGAGCAGATGTTATCAGACCTTATGCCCTGTACAAGTGAGTAAGAAAGAAATAGTTTCTATCCTCATAGTTTTTCCCTGTTATAAATGATCCCCAAAACCTCTTCTTAGTTTAGATAACCTAGAAGGATCTAGAATGCTGGCTGGTCAGGGATGGAATGGTTGCGTGGTAATTCAAGCACATTACATTAAAGATCTTGGTATATTTATTAAAACACCTATAAAATGATACATCTAGAGGCGTTGTAGCTTTACACAGGCTTATCTCTTTAAAAAAATAGAAATAAAATGTCAAGTTGAGATTAAAACTGTCAGTGCAGGATTTTTAGTTATGTAAACAAGTCTGGGAGATACTGTCATTCCTTGGAGTTTTGGATTGTTCTGACACAGAACGATCTACTCTGAAGGTCTCTTGGAGAACGCCTTCCTCTTTGACAGTATTTGGCAGATGCATTTGTGGGGACACGGGGCATCTCGCTGTGTCACACGAGTGTGCAGTGCAGGAGCAGGTGCTTAGCTGTGATGTTTGTGTGTTGCTTGGAGTGTACTTGGCTGAAGGCATATCAGAACCAGTAGGCAGGAAGCTTAGTCCTCTGCTGAGACTCAGGTTTGCAAGCTGCCTCTTCTTTTTTGGCCTCTCTCATCTCTTTCCGTGTCATGTCCTTTTGTTTTAATTTTAATAGCAATCGTTTGTAATTGATTTTGCTGTCAGATACAATTTGACTTTTTTTTCATTATTATCTTAATGGAAATAAAAGTTTAGATTGAATCAAATAACTTAAAGTAGCCATCCACTCCCGTGTAGTTTCTGAATATTCCACATCAACTTTGAAACCATGGAAACTGCCTGATGGTGGTGGTGCATACCTTTTATCCCAGCACTTGGATGCAGGCCGATCTCTGAGTTTGAGACTAGCCTGGTCTAGAGAGAGAAAGAGAGAGAGAGAGAGAGAGAGAGAGAGAGAGAGAGAGAGAGAGAGA
>NW_021604786.1:4022726-4075413 GCF_004785775.1 Grammomys surdaster | reverse complement strand
AGAGAGAGAGAGAGAGAGAGAGAGAGAGAGAGAGAGAGAGAGAGAGATAGTAAGAGACAGAGACAGAGAGAGAGTGAGTTCCAGTACCGCCAGCACTACACAAAGAAACCCTGTCTTGAAAAACCAACCCACAAACACAAAACAAAAGAAACAGGGAAACTAAGCCAGGTGCGATGGCGCACATCTGCATTCTGCATATCTGTATTCTGCACATCTGCGTTCTGTACATCTGAGTTCTGCACATTTGCTTTCTGCACATCTGTATTCTGCACATCTGTATTTCCATTACTCAGGAGGACCACTGCAAGGTTGTGCTAGAGTGTGCTACAGTGTGAGTTCCAGGCTAACCTCAGCCTGGGCTACATTGAAACATTGTTTCAAAAAGCTAAGACTACAAAGTAAAACAGAATCTTCGGAAAGTGCCTATCTATGGAAAGAGCCTTAGGATCCACATCTGTAGCGGAGCTGGGAGAGCAGGAGGCTGGGCAAGAATGTATTTGTGGCTTTTGTTAGTGTCAGGCTCCTAATTGGTAAAATGAGATAAATAGCAATTCCTGTCTCCAGACGTGGTTCATCCTGTTTTATATTAAATGTACAGTTGCTCAAGGAGGCTGCTCCTCGTCTTCCGTTGCTAATAAAGCTTCCGTTTCCTTCCTCTTTATTCATTAAACAAAATCACCACTTTTAGGCAGTCAGTGATCTCCATAATTAGTGTTAGTGTTAAATTAAAAAAAAAATCACTGAGAAGTAAAATAAAATAGAACAATACAAATAATAACACCCCCCCACACACACACACACATACAGGGATGGCTTTCAAATGTCTTTCAAATGGCTATGGTGATGGCCACGTGGAAAGTTTAATTCATCTCCAGTCTTGGTAGCAGATGGAAGGCTTCAGGAACTATGTGGTTGAAATTCTTTGGACTGTGGTGTGCGTACCTGGACTAGAATTTAGGCCCTGCACCTTCTTAGCTGTAATGGCAGGGAGTTTACTGCTCTCTGTGTGCCTCAGTTTCTATGCACATGAAGCAGAGACTATGAAGGTGCCTCATTTTATAGAGTTATTTCTGGAGGATGAAGGAGATGCCTGAGAGACCGTGGCGGAGGCCCCTGACACATCGCAAGAATTGACTGTCTCCGTTTAGTAGCTCATGGTCTTGATACAACTAACCTTGGATTTCCACATCTAGAGTGAACACCTTGGTAGTGGTATATTTTTTTATATAATAGAGAGTCATTTTTTTTTTGTTATCATTGGCATCAAATAGTTGGCTATCAGTTGTGTGTATTGAAGTTGGAAAAGTCACAAATTCAAGATCTCCTTGGAAACATGCTACGGGCTATGATAGCCTGAGTAAGGATGTCCCCATAGGCTCATATATCTGAATGCTTTAGTCATCAGAGAATGGCACTCTTTGAAAGAGTTACAAGGAATTGGAGGTGTGGCCTTTTTGGAGGACATGTATCACTATAGGTGGGCTTTGACGTTTCAAAAGCCTGTGACAGGGCTAGGCTCTCTGTCTCTCTCTGTCTCTCTCTCTGTCTCTCTGTTTCTCTCTCCCTGCCTCTGCCTCTGCCTCTGGATCAAGATGTAGTTCTCAGCTATTGTTCCAGCTCCTAGCAACAGGCTGTCATGTAACACCCACCCCCCTGCACCCCCACACGCATGATGATAAGCAGGCTCCAATTAAATCCTTTTTTTCCTAAGAGTTGCCAAGGTCATAGTGTCTCTTCACAGCAATGGAGCACTAATAAGACCTATGCCATTTTGAGAGGAGTCCATTCACAACCTTGTATGTAGTTACTATGTGCATTCAGTCTTTTTTTTTTACGTAGCATTAATAGTGAGCTTGTCTGTGTTACTGTCTCTGCAAACTCAGCTGTGATTTGATCCCCATTTTCCTGACCGTTACCTGAAGGTATGATTCAGTTAACGAGGACATAGGGGTTGCATGAGACAGTCTTGAGAGGATCGCTCTGGACCTCAGGATAATCTTACTGGAGAATAAGAGTTGGGAAGTGAGCCCAGTCGTCCCTGTGAGTCTTATAGACTCTGGAGTTTAGAAACTAGTAAGTCCTAGAGACCTCAGTCAGTATCTGGAATTTCTGCCTGGAGGCTCTGTGGCCCCTGACAGAGCTGTGGGTTAACTCTCGGCAAGCCAAGGATTGCTTTGCTCATCTTGTTATCTGTCTGTCTATCTATCTATCTATCTATCTATCTATCCATTTATTTATTTATTTATTTACTTATAGCATCATAATTAGGGTGAAGAATAGCACACACTCGTTTCTCTGGGAGACATGGACACAAAACCTGGTGTATGGAGGATATCTTCTATTTAAACCTACTCAACTAAAAATTATTATAACTAATGTAATCCCATTTAATCTATTTTATTTAAATATACCCATTTATTGCAAGCATCTGACTTCCACCTGGCTGGCAGTATGAGATCAAGGAATGCAAACTTGGTTAGAGGCAGGGCTCAGGGAGAGGGGAAGGGCTTGGTAAAGCTGGTGTTTGAAGGCATGGATATGGGTGAGTTTTGTTGAGCTTTTGTCTTGGAGAAAACTTCTAGGAGGCTCTTCGACCCCTCCTGGGATATGGACTAGAGAAGAGATTCAAATCTTCCTGAAGTTCAGAGATGTTTTGGAGAGACAGTATTTGAAGTTCCTATTATGGTGTAGGGAGAAAGTCCAGGAGATGGACTTGCTCTTCTAGAAGAGGCAGAATGAGCAAAAATGGTGGCTTTGTGACCTTCTCTGCCTTCAGGAAGGACAGCTTCTCCTGGGAGACTTCTTACTCTGGCACTTGTAGTTTTTTTTTTCTTCCTTCTACCTTTTTATTTCCTTTGCAGAGACTGCTCAAGCAAAAGCATTCTAGAACAGAGCAGAATGGAATATATTTATTTAGGGTCTGGCAGATAGTAGCAAACTTTCCTTTGCATGCTGTGGGGGGATGGTGGGGCAGGGGTCTGGATCTGAGCTTGACTGGTGGCCATAATGAACAGCAGAGGGCAGAGCCCTTGTGTGTGACTTATGCTCTCACTGATATCTCAGCCCTAATGGCTGCCTGAGGAAGGATGATGGGAGGGAAACATTAGCACTCTACTCAGGCTGTGCTTACATCATCTTCTCTCCTTCTTCCCCAGGAGCTTCTCTCCACTCAGAGTTCTGCCCTTCAGTGACTTGGCCTCAGTGCCACTGGTGGTCACAGTGTTGAAGGATCTTAGCCTCTCTTCTTGGCATGAACTTGGGAGATGTCTCAGTTCTGGACTCTCCTACAGAATTTCTTTTCTTTTCTTTCTTTTTTTTTTGGTTTTTCGAGACAGGGTTTCTCTGCGTAGCTCTGGCTGTCCTGGAACTCACTCTGTAGACCAGGCTGGCCTTGAACTCAGAAATCCACCTGCCTCTGCCTCCCAAGTGCTGGGATTAAAGGCGTGCACCACCACCGCCTGGCCAGAATTTATTGTCTATACAAATGTAGATGAGTGTTTCACTCTGTGTGTGTGTGTGTGTGTGTGTGTGTGTGTATGTGTGTGTAGTGGGGAACTAGCACTAGATCTGTGCCTTCTAAGATGAGCTGAGAAGATAACCACCACAGATGGGTTTACTTGAAAAAGAGAATGCCTTGGGCTGGAGAGATGGCTCAGCAGTTAAGAGCACTGGCTGCTCTTCCAGAAGCCCTGAGTTCAATTCCCAGCAACCACACGGTGGCTCATAACCATCTGTAATGGGATCTGATGCCCTCTTCTAGTGTGTCTGAAGAGACTGACATACATAAAATACATACTCACCTACATAAAATAAATATGTAAATTGAGAGAGAGAAAGAGAGGGAGAGAGAGAGAGAATGACAGAGAGAGAATGGTGGTGGGGGGGGGGGGAAGAAATGCCTTATAATGCCTTATAAGGTCTAGACAACAAATGCGTATGAAGATGTTTGGCTGAAGTCACACTGTGGTGGCTGGCATAGACGCCTGCCTGACTTGTACAGTAACGGAATCTTCACAGTGCAAATGGAATTGAACAAACTAACTGGGTTCTATTTCTAGGTTTCACTTTGTCCTAGCTGCATGATTTTGGGCCAGTCTGATTTTCAAGATGAGTTTTCTGTGTGAAGTGGAGGTAAAATTACTTAACCTCAGAAGACAAGATGGAAGGGTGCTTCTGCAATTCGAGAAAGACTTCCTGCTTCAAGCTCTAGCAGACCTCAGACTAAAAGGCCTTTAGTGAGTCACAAATGAAGCTGCCTTTGCTCACCCTTATCTTCAAGCATTGGCTGGAAGGCTTGCCCATGCAATAAAGCATGAGAGAGAGAGAGAGAGAGAGAGAGAGAGAGAGGAGAGAGAGAGAGAGAGAGCGCATGTGTGCTGGGATGTGTGCTGGGCTTGGTACTGAAGTAAGAACATTTTGCAGGCAGACTCTTGGCAATGATTCACAGAGAGGGACAACATCAATACCGACTTGCTCAGGTGTGAAAATGAGAGCCTCCGGGTCTCCTGAGGAAGTCCTGCATAGATGCAGCCCAGAGGAATGGGTCGTTTTAAAATTTTAATACATTATTTTTTGAGAATGTTATAAAGTGTGCATTGGCCATGCTTATTCCTATATATTTACATAATGAAATATTATTCCGCAGCTATGAAAAAAATTATGACAGCTGCAGATAAATGGATAAAGCTAGAAACAATCAGCCCTAGGAACGTAACACAGACCCTGAAAGAGACACAATCCTATTTTCTCTCACCACGTGTGGATGTCAGCCTTGAACCCTCAGATATCTATGCTCCATTCGGATACCTATAGAAATCAGAAAATTAGTTAAGCCGCCATGGAGGGTTCACTTTCAAGGGAGGAGAGACAGAAAGGACTGGTTTAAACAGTTACAGGGAAATAATGGTGTCCGGAACAAGCAAAGAAACTTGTTCTAAGTGCTGCCATTTTGTTTTGGCAACTTTGTTTAATCATAACGGGAAACGAAGTCAAGGCCCTAGGGGAGCTGGGGACTTCCCAATAGCTGAGCAGCTTCTGTTGTAAGGAGACAGGTGTCTGAGCCCAGCCATCTCAGACATGGTCTCCATCTTGCTGGTAGGGTCAAAGTATGTTTGTGTTCCCAGGCCCAGGAACCAACTCCAAATTCTGATTGGTGGAAACTTGCTTGCTCAACCCCTTATGTCAAAATGTGATTGGACAGTGCTACAGCTCACCCCGCTCCCACTTGCCTTATGGTTTCATCCTTTAAATGTGCTGTACAAAGTCTCTTCAACGTTGTAGTTCAGCTTACGAGTCTGTTCTGGGGCGCTGATCATCAGTAGTGGCTTGATTACAATACATTTTGCTCATTTGCATTGACCTGGTATTTGAGTTATGTTGGATCTAAGCGGACCCAGTGAAACAGGAAGGGTTAACGGGGCTCATGGGGGCTGGAAGTGCAGGGGAGGAATTAATAAGACTAAAGAACTTTTAAAAAGAATTTTTTAAAAAAATAGAGGCGTGTGTGTGTGTGTGTGTGTGTGTGTGTGTGTGTGTGCTTAAAACGGAGTTACCCTATAAAGGAATAACAGACGCCCTATAGGACTTCAGGCTAACAAATAAAAGCCCAGTGCTAGGAATGGGTTACCTCTTTTGGAGCTGTTGGCTAGCGAGGACTCACAGGTCCCTGAACATTACAGACTGTTGCCTTTGCTCCTGTTTACCCACTGGGAATTTATACTTCTACGCAATCATTTTTTTTTTGGGGGGGGGGGGAGACGGGCATAGTCAGATACAAGCTTTGCCACACCCACACTCAATGTCATGGGAGTTAACAAACAGACCAAGGGTGAATGGTGCCTGGGCCTGAAAACTAAGAATTAGTAGCTATGTAATTGGCGTTCAGGCTGAAAAAGACATCTTGAAGCCCAGGAGTCCTGAGGAACACCCCCAAATAAATAATCCACAGTTTGACTGCATAAAATATAAATTTCTACGCATCAAAAGCCATTATAAACAGAGCTGATATCCACATAATGAACCGAGAAGATGCATAGGAATATTTACAACTATTATATATGTGTGATTAATGTCTTTACCGAATAGAGATTAAAGATCACTAAGAAAACCACACATCTCCTAAGTGACCATGAATCACTTTAAGTTTTTAAATTGTTCAGCAGCAGAAAAAAATAGAACAGAAAAATAAATACTGTTGTCAGTGGTGATTGGGTGATGGGGGCTGCAGGAATAGCCTAGAGGCAGAGCACCTACTGCCTAGCATGTTCTATGATCCTCAGGGAGGGTGCATGTACATGTGCTCACATACACGTGTGCACACACGTGCACATGCATGCACACGCGTGTACACACACACACTAACATATTTGGGAAACTGCCAATCTATATTTGCCAGTATTAGAGAAACAGGCACTTAACTATATCATTAATTTTTTTTTGATGAGCAAACTATATGTTTTTGCCTTCATGGCAGAGAGGTGATGGACAAGAACTACGAAGAAGAAGGTTATGTCTTTTCTTTAGGAATTTATGTCGCTGAATTTCACTTAAGGGCATTAGCAGTTATAAAGTCAAGCTTTTTTTTTTTTTATGCCAGGAGGCTTTTTTTTTTTTTGAAGGTTATGTGTACCTGAAGAATAGAAAACCATTTTAGAAACAGAAATATCAAAACTCATTTGAAAACTGGAGAGTTGGCTTAGTGGTTAAGAGCACATACCACTCCTGTGGAGGACACAGTTCAGTTCCCACACCCAGGTCAGGTAGCTTACAGTCACCTGTAACTCCAACTTCAGGGGAATCTGAGACCCTCTTCTGGGCCTCTAAAGGTATCTTCACGTGCGTGTATACACCATGTACATAAAAATGAAAAACATCTTTTAAAAAGAAGAGTTTGAATGTATTTTCTTGTGAGACCATAAAGATTAAAATGAAGACGTTAAGATCTTGTCTTCCAAGGCCAGTGTATGGAAAGACGGTGCTATATTAAGGGAGACAGGCTGATTATACAATGTACACGGTCGTCTCCTAATCTTGTTTCCAGGTATGTGTGTGAATGACTCTATGGAATGGGAACAAACGACCCACATTTCAACTGTTCTGTAAGGAACTGGGCTATAGGTGCGTGCTTTCCACATCTTCTACGGTGAACACACGTCGTATTAAACTTCTCATTTGAAAGGTTTAATGAGAAAATGTGGTCGAGACACCAAGGTTAATAAATAGGTTTTCCACATGTTAATTTCCTTCTATTTTCTTTTTAGAACATTGAACTGAGGTGTGAAATTACAGGTTAATTTATTAGGGCCTGGGCTGCAGCTTAATGGTAGATCCTAGCCAGATGTGTGAGGTCCCAGGTTCCATCCCTCATATAGTCAAAAGAAATGAGAGATTGACTTCTTTAAGACTTGAGAAGGGATTGTAAAATTCCTCATGTCCAAGCCCAGCGAGAGTTAACTGGGTGTTATACACATGTGCATACATGTATATGTATACATATGTGTATATATGTACATACACGTATATGCATACATATATGTATATATGTGTGCATACATTTATTTACATTCTCTGTATATGAACTGATTGGACTATAATAATTTGGATCCTGTTCATTTTACTGTAGTCAAATAGGAACCGTGTTCCATACCTGGCGGGCTATGTCAGCCTCCTGTAAAAGGATAATCAGCCTTCACCTTCATCTCAATGTGCTGAATACAGAGAGGATCTGGAGTTTTCTATTTTGAGGGGATGATGCTATTACAGAGGGCTCTCATGCTGTCTCATGCACAATTAGGCTTTCAGCCTGTACGTGCCTGGATGCTATGGGCCTTGGCAAATGATGCTGACAGTAATGAACCCTGAAAGATGATAATGGACTTGTCATGAGAGCTGTGGATGATCATGGTACTGGGGGATGTATTCCTGTGCCTGTGTTTTTAAATGTTGGTTTTTATGTAACACTTATACATACATACACACACACACACACACACACACACATATATATGTATTTTATGTGTGCATATGTACACACAGATATGGATACATATATGTACATATGTACATACATGTATGTGCATGTATGTGAACACATGTATATGCATAATACACACATGCACACACGTACATGTATACATGTGTGTATATGTGTATATACATGTATATGCATACATGTATGTATATGTGTGCATACAGGTATATGCATACATATATGTATATAGTGTGCATACATTTATATGCACACACATGTATATATGTATATATGTGCATATACACACATGTATAATCCTCTTCATTACAATTGTTTCATTTCTGTCTCTTGAGCATAATTATTTCAAATTCATGATCATACTTTTTACGTTTTTGTACAAGTTCATCCTCCCTTCTCTGTTTCTCTTTGTGTTATATATTTACATCTCTTGTGTACACAGGAGAAGCCCAGAGGGAAGACCTCCTACCCGTGTCTCCTGATGCCTTATTTTTTGGGGCGGACTCTCTTGTTGAACCTAGAGCTTGTGTTTTTCAGATAGGCTGAAAACAGCAGACCCCAGAGACCCTCCTGTCTCAGCCCAGGTTAATGCAAGATCACACCCTGTCTGTTATGTGGGTGCTGGGATCTGAACTCAGGTCTTCAGGGTAGTGCAACAAGACCTCTTAAACATTGAACTATCTCTCCTGCCCCTTAGAAGTTCATTTTTAAACACCCTATGAGGATGTCCTGTTCCTTTGATTTGACGTGGGTTTTCCTATATTCTATACTTATCTAAACAGTCTCTGAAGCTGTGTTCTTTTTTTATTGTATTTTACCATATTTCCTATTGAGTTGGATCCAATGTTTTTGTTTTTGAGTGTATGAATAATATGTGCTTTAAAGCTATTGCTGAAGTAAATATGAGACATGCCTTCATTCTTCTTAAACATTTTTTCTTTCTCCTTTTCTTTTTAGGGTGACTTTGGATCCTGTTATTCACGAAGCTCTCAAAAGGTAATGAAGATTAATAGTTAAATCTCACAAACATTTTATTTTCCATGTTTAACCTTCTTTTCTTCAAGGTAGCTATAAACACAGACTGGAATTTATTTACATATAAAAAACAATTTGAAGTCTTCTCATATTATTATTAATATTATTTTTATTTGTAATGTTGGTATATTATGTGGCCCTGTTCCTGGGGACAGGTGAACAAACATCTATTCACTTCAGAAAAAGAACTAACAATAGATCAGAGTAAAGGCGCAACCAAGGCTCAGCCTGGTGAATGAATGACTTTTATTAGGGTTACTTAGAAGAGTAGGGATGAAGGGTTAGTTACAGAAGCAGAAATGACTCAGTCAGCTGCATCATCAAGGTCTACCCCCATGGGTTCACAAAAGTTGGAAACCTGTAGCTCACTGCATAGCCTACAGGCAGCTCTGTTGGTCTAAGACTCTTTCAGGAGCTCAGTTAGTTTTAGAGTGTCTCTCAGCCATCTTTACTGCTTGTATACACTTGGAAAGGGTAGAACCTAGTGAATCTGCTCTGTTTCAGGGACTTCCTGATGTGTTTGAGTTGTTTACTTCCTGAGCTTAATGAGTTTCTAAGTAGGACGGAATGTTTTACCTCCTCTTAGAGCAGTGGTTCTCAACCTTCCTAATGCTGTGACCCTTTAATACAATTCCTCAGGTTGTGGTGACCCCCAATCATAAATTTATTTCATTGCTACTTCATACCTGGATTTTTGTTGCTTTTATGAATTGTAATGCAAATATCTGATATGCAGGATATCTGACATATGATCCCCAAAGGGCACAAGTTGAGAATCTCTGAATTAGAGCGTCCTGTGTCTTAATGAGCTTCCCTGCAAGATAAAACATTTTTATCTCAGAGGCAATTACTATGTAACATGAGGCTCAAACCCAGAGCATTATGTATGCTAGTCAAGCATGCTATCACTGTACCTAGCCCCTTTACTTAGGGGGCTTCTCTGTCAACGGGCCATATACTCATGTTAGGACTGTGCTGTCGGGTCCTTTGCTGTCTACCATCTGGTCTTCAGTCGGGCACTTGGAGGCTTTATTTAGTAGCATGTGCACAGTAATCCTATCCCTTGGCAACAGATCGACAGATGATGCACTGTTTGGCTTAGGTCTTTAACTTCTGTTCTCTTTGAAAAGTGTACATGGTGGCTGTGGGAGAGATGACTCCGTAGTGAATGTACTTCTGTGCAAGTGTGAGATCCAGAATTCATATCCCCAGAACCCATGTCAATGCTAGGCATGGTAAGCTGCTCATAGTTCCAGCCGTGAATGACAGGATAGAGGATCCCTCACGGCAAGCTGGCTAGGGAAGCTACCCATATCTGAGTTGTTGGCTTGACTGAGAGACCCTGCCTCAATGGAGAGGTGGATCAACCTTGTGCCTCCCTACCAGGCACATAGATGGGCATCTTACATACATGTGAACACACACGTATATATGTATGTATGTATGTACGTATGTATGTATAGCAACACACATTGAAATGTCAAAATAAAAGTTCATGCATGATCAAGTCTTCTAATCTTGACCCAACACTGGAGCAGAAGTTGGTGTTTGATCTACGTCGTGACCAACCCTTAGCTATAATTACCTGCCTCACATGGGAGGTTTTGGGAGGTCATGTCCCTCCCCCCTGGTGAAGGCTAACCTCCCCCACTCTCCTCCTTATGTCTGATTCTCCTCCTAGACTCTTCAGCATGCCTGCTTCCAACACTCATTCCATCCACTGGTCACTCTGTGGGCAGTGTGGGAGGTATTTACTCTTCTCCATTCCTGGGGTCCTGTGAGGGTGAGCACAGAGTTCATTTGCATGTCAGCTCTATGCACTGAACTCTCCTCACACCAAAAAAAAAGTTTCACAGTAGTATTTTGTGGGGAAAATTTAGAGGCCGCCCAGAGGGGCTTCCACTGCTGTGGTGGGTCCCACATTCGGGAGGAATCCTATGATTCCAGCGGCCTGGAGGCCTTGGCGGTGGCAGGCCCCAATGACACGAGGAAGTCCTTGGTTCCAGAAAGGTTTATTGTCATGGCAGATGGTAGATGGATCTAGGCGTACCCCCCAGAACTCAGGGCAATCCTGAGCTATATAGGGAGGGAGAAAGGGGGAGGATTGGGGGAGGATCTGGGGGAGGCATGTTTAATTTGCTCTGCCCTCTGGCCTTCATTAGTATGTAAATCCCTAGGGCCTGAGGCCTATAGCCCTGGCCTATGTAATTCTATGAAGACCGTGACTGCTTTTCAGGATCCTGGGTTCTGGGGGGCGCCAAACTCCTGCCGGTTCTCACGCAGAATCTCATGCAGAGTCTGCAGAGTCTTGGGGTTCTAGGCACCTGCTCAACCATGACCCAGGATACCCTTATGCAGTCCCACAGCATTTCCTTCAATAGTTCTTTATCTTAAACGTTTAACTCAATACATTTAATGAAATCACTTCTATTATTATGGTAGTGTATTTTCTGGGATGATGTCTGCATTCATGTGTTTGTGAAATGACCATCCTGGTAGCTCAAAAGCACCATTACATTAGTCATTAACATGGTTAAATGTTCCTGTATATGACTCTATTTCTTGTCTATGGGCAATAGATTATGTTTCTGTAACAGATTTCCCACTATGTCCTTGGAAATGCGGTACACTTGAACTATCTTCCCAAGGTGATACATTGTTTTTGGTTGTTCAGCAAATCACTCAAGAATGATGATGTAATCGTTCAGTTTTCCTAGTTGTTCGTTGGCTTTGTCTTTACATTGAAGGATTCAGCTCAGTAGGATGTCACACTGTGGCTGGCTAGCATCATTCCCGTCTCTAGCGGTAACACTTCTGTATAATAATTCATTGTATAAATAGTCATTGCCTCTGTGAGTATGTTGAAGTACTTTTGCATGGCTTTTTCTTAATAATTTTAAGGAGGGCTAATACTCTTCACCGCCCAGCACTGGAGCTGAAAGTTAGTGTCTGGTCTACGTGGTGACAGACTGTCAGTTGTAACGACCTGAAGCACCTACCCCACATGGATGGGTATTGGCAGATCATGTCCACCACCTGTGGTGAAGGCTGAATTCCCCCCACTCTTGTCCCTTGTGATAAAAATATATGAGAAAAAAAAACCACAAGCAAACAAAGAAAATGACTTAAGGGTTTAATTTAGCCTAGGAGTTGGTTCCTCTCAGCAGCAGAGGCACGGCGGCCGGAGTTTGAGGCATGCGCAGTCAGGAAGCAGAGAGGGGTGACTGCTTAGCTCATTTCCTCTGTTGGGTTCAATCTAGGACCTCAGTCCCTCGGGTGGCACTGCCCACATCCAGGATAGACCCTCCCTGCTCGGTGACCACAGTCTAGACAGTCCCTCACAGATCCATCCAGAGCTTCATTCTCATGATTCTAAATCATATCAAGTTGGTGATCAATATCCACTATCAAAGCCAAGAATATAAACTTCTTTAAGAATAACACATTGAGTCAGACTCTAAAGCACTGTAACCCCGGGCACTGCTCCTGTTAGTGAGAATCCAGAGTTCAATAAAAATGTCATAATTTTAAGCTCAGGTAGGTTTTGATAGATCGAATCCCGAACTCTTGCTTTTCTTATCATTGAACATAGAACAGTTGTGTCAGTGTGATATAACACTGGCATGTTCAGAAGAGACCTGAGTATCACCTAGCTTCCCCAAAGTCCTGCCGTGTTCCTAATATTTATTTATTTATTTATTTATTATGAATTTTTTTATGCGGCATTGGTGTTTTACCTGCATGTATGTCTGTATGAGGGTGTTGGATGCCCTGGAACTTTAGTTACAGACAGTTGTGAGGTGCCACGTGAGTACAGGGAATTGAACCCAGGTCCTTTGGAATAGCCGCCAGTGCTCGTCACTGCTAAGCCGTCTCTCCAGACCCTTGCTGTTGTATTTCTAAAACTGTGTTTCCCAAAAGCTTTCTCTATGCTCTAGAATTTGAGACCTGGTGTCACTGATAATGGATATATATACCTTTTAGGATGAAAGGAACCTGAATTTTATTGATGTCATGATGAATAAGGCTGGGTTCGTTGTTTCTCAACATCCCAATATGTTAGTCTGTCTTTAAACTTTGAGTCTAAAAGTCTCTATGTATGAACTCGGACTTACTCTGTTCTGCAAACATTTTGTGTGTGATTCATTTGCCCTGTCCTGGAGGGAAGCATTTTGACAACTCCTCATGGCTAAGCCACCTTTCATAGCTTTTACATCTGATTTCATGCTTTGTATCCAGGTTGCTGCTGGATGTTAAGCAGCCACTCAGTGAACCTGGCTAAAATCATTTCTTTCATTTTTTTTTACTCTTTAAATATCATCTCTAAGGGTGGAGAGATGGCTCAGTGGTTAAGAGCACTGACTTCTCTTCCAGAGGTCCTGAGTTCAATTCCCAGCACCCACATGGTGGCTCACAACCATCTGTAATGGGGATCCGATGCCCTCTTCTGGTGTGTCTGAAGACAGTGACAGTGTAGTCACATACATGAAATAAATAAATAAATCTTTAAAAGAAAATATCATCTCTACCTTTTGGATAGAACATGGTGATCTGTGTATATTTATAGGGGACAGGAGAACATTTTAGCCCATATCATGCAGTGTGAAATGTTCTAGATCAGGCAATGAGAGTGCTTCATACATCTGCCATTTTTACTTGGAACATTAAAAAAAAAAACTACTGATTTTGAAATATTTAACATCAGTCATTACTGGTCTAGACCGCTAAAATCACCTCTTCAATTCCATTATCTCTTTGTCCATTGACCAAACTGGGATGATTTCTTATGAGACGCTGACATCAGCAGCGCCTTAATTGAATCTGTACAAAAACCAGGGGTAGGGGTGGGGAAACTCACACCTTTTATCCCTAACATACAGAGAATCTTTTGGACATTTTAAATGTCCCAAGAGTGTCTCCTCCAGCCTCTGGCTGGTTGGAAACTTCACTACTTCCTGCCTTGGCACCTTGCCTGTCCTAGCTACCCAGCTTCTCTTCTCCCTCCCTCATCATTATATGGAGAACGTGTATCCTGGCAGAGAAAGTACTGGGGTAGAGAGAAATAAATAACTCTTCTGGGGTCCCCTTAGCTCCTCCAAGGGGCTCTTATGGTCAATCCACTGGGATCTCAGAAAGCCACCCAGAATCCTCTCTCCATATTTGTTCTGGAGTGACCTCACATGGGTAAGATAGGCAACCCTTTGTGCAGTGACAGATGAAGCCGTAGCATGGAGGAGACAGGAGGTCACATACATCTATTCAGGGGTCAACTGAGTTGAATGCTGAGATCAATGAAACTAAGGAAAAAAAGGCATCAATAAATTGATAGGAGCCCCATTTGTTAATTGTACTATCTGCTTTTTTCCTGTGGTTCCTCCACACACCCCCCCCCCATTGCAAGGATTTGGATGAGAATGGTCCTTCTAGGCTCATATATTTGAATGCTTAGTCTCCAGTTGATGGAACTGTTTGGGAAGGATCAGGAGGTGTGGCCTTTTTGGAGGAAGTGTGTTGGGGCATGGCAGGCTTTGAGGTTTCAAAAATACCATTTCCAGTCAGTTCTCTCTTGTGGGTCAGAACACAAGCTTTCTACTGCTCCAGTGTCAATCTTGTCTGCACATAACGGTCATGGACTCTAACGCAATCCCTGAAACTGTAATCAAGCCCCTAATAAAATCCTCCTTCAATAACACAGGGGTTGCCTGAGACTGTTGAAAAACACAAATATTTGCATTATGATTCATAACAGAAGCAAAATTAGTGCTATGAAATAGCAACAAAAATGATAGGACAGGTCGGGGGTCACCGCAACATGAAAAACTGTATTAAAGGGTGGCATGGTTAGAAAGGCTGAGAACCAGTGTTGTGTAATTTACCTTGGTCATGGTGTCCCATCACAGCAGTTGGAGACATACCCTGAACCCCCCCCCCCCCCCCTCTTTCAAGTGAGGTGGGTGAGGCGCCTTTTTCGTATCTGGGGCTTGTCGCACATCGACAGGGGGGGGGGGGGAGGGGAGAGTTCTTTGAATGTGTATAGGAGTTTGGAAGTTAGAATGCTGTCAGAGTGTTAGGTGCTTCAGAGAAAGACTGAAGAAAGCCAAGGCAAGTGCCCGCTTCCCTGATGGAGTTCTCTGTGGACTTAGGGCTATGCATCACAAGGAACAGCGAGCACTATTCCAGGCTGAGTATCAGAGCTGTCAGCTTTGACTTACACCTGCTTTTAAGATGTGGGTTACTGGATGAGCTCAAGGAAAGCTGAGTGGATGATTTCAGTTGGGTGCAGTGTATCTAACATGCTGTGAAGGCTTGTTTTCAATCTACCTTGGGTGCATCAGAGTGACCATCGTCCTGGTGCCAGCTGCTCTGAAAGTCCTTCTGGAGGCAGGGACTTTGCATGAGGCCAGGAGTGACAGTGAAGGGCTGGGGACAGAGCTCAGTTGGTAGAGGGCTTGCCTAGCATGCG
Organism: Grammomys surdaster; assembly: GCF_004785775.1. Lineage (NCBI taxonomy): Eukaryota > Metazoa > Chordata > Mammalia > Rodentia > Muridae > Grammomys > Grammomys surdaster. Next base: position 4,059,928 of record NW_021604786.1, on the reverse strand, counting down.
TGAGACCCTGAGTTTGATCTTCAACAATGCATAAGCCAGGAACGTTCATGACTGTGATCTGTAGTCGCGGCACTTAGGTAGTAGAGGTTGAAGGATCAGAAGTTCAGCCTGGGGACATGCTCTGGTTCTCTCTTCTCTTTCCCCTTCCTCTTTCCCTCCCCCCTCTCTTCCCTTTCTCCTCCTTCTCTCCCCTACTCTGTCTTTTACACATACATGCACATACACAAAGCAAAAGGATGTGTGCATAGATTGGTGTGGGTGGATCCTTCTCGAATGCTTGTGGTCAGTAGGAGGACCTCCTTCCCCCTTTCACTAAGGAATCCTAGTGCCTAAACACCTGCCTGCAGTTACTTTGTTACTGAAGATGAACAGAACAGATTTCTTGTGGGTCCTTCCCCCTTTCACTGAGCAACCCTAGTCCTTAACCGCCTTCCTGTGATGTCTAAGGAGGAATAGTTACATTGTTACTGAGGATAAAGAGAACAGATTCTTGTGGGTCCTTTATCAAAGAGCTCAAGGAGGCAAACATGGGGAAAACTGAAGAATGGTTGCCATTCAGCTGAACCATTTTAATGGAGTACAGGTGTGTCACATAGAACACTTCAAGTAAGGGCCTTGGGAACGTGGCTCAGCCGGTAGCTGCCTTACCTAGCATGTGTGAAGGTTAGGGCTTGATCCCCAACACTGGATAAATACCCAAAGGCAGGAAATACTCATAATTCTAGAACCAGGCTTGTGGATGTGGTGGAATGGGAAATTCAAAGGTCATCCTTGGATTAAGTGAGTTGGAGGCTAGCCTGGGCTCCAAGAGACTCTCATCAAACAAAAACAAAAACAAAAACAAAAAGAAATCATTTTATAAGCCCCAGCTTTTTGCTAGGCAGTGGTGGTCCATGCCTATAATCTCAGCACTCGGGAAGCAGAGGTAAGGTGATAGATCTCTGTGAATTCGAGGTCAGCCTGGTCTACAGAGCAAGTGCCAGGACTACACAGAGAAACCCTGTCTCGAAAAACCAAAATATGTAAATAAATAAACCTCTGCTTCTCATCGTCTTGTTATATCATAGTGGTAACTGCTTCGAGCATAGTACACCCTGATTGCAGTTTTGGCTTCATAGCTCAAGGACCCAGGCATGAAACCCGAGTCTCCCATGCACACACGGTGATATTGTCTGGGATCTTCTGCCCCTGAGAACTGAAAGTTTTCTGATTGCTCCTCTGTCTTCCAGAACTACTTCAAAGTTGCTCAGGACTTGAGAAATGAAGTCTGACATCAGTGTTTTCTCCCAGACATTGCTGCTGTCTGGCTCCGTTGTCCCTGAAGATGTAAGACAGTCATTCTCCCTGCATTTTCATTATGCTTTGCTCGAATCCGTGCTGAGGCTGTTACTTTTGCCCTTGAAAAAATCTCTTAACAATGCGCTGCTGACACCTTTAGCTGGAGTGGGTGTTTGGAGTTGAGATTTCTGACACTGGTTAAAGTTTCATTTCTGAAAATGCGGTGCTTGGTAGAACACCCACGAGAGAACTTTTTCTACACAAGGGCCCTGCCCTGGTTTTTCTTCTCTTTTCTTTAAAAAAAAATACATTTATTTTTAATTTTCACTCTTAATTATGTACATATATGTGTCTGTGTATATATGTCTTTATGTGTATGTATCTATGTATGTATGTATATATATGTATGTGTGTTTATGTGTATGTATATGTGTGTGTATGTGTGTGTATGTATGTATGTGTATTATGTGTGTATATGTATTATGTGTGTATGTGTGTATATGTATGTGTATTACGTGTATGTATATGTGTATTATGTATGTATATGTATTATGTGTGTATGTGTGTAGGTATGCATGTGTGTATGTATATGTGTGTATGTATGTGTACGTATGTGTGTGTCTAAGATGCATGTGCACACAAGCATGCACGTGCATGTGGGTACTTGTGTACACCAGAAGAGGATATTGGAGCTGTACTTACCAATGGTTGTGACCTACCTGGTGTGGGTGCCGGAAATGCAGCTTGGATCCTGTGGAAGAGCTTCGAGAGTTTTCAGTGGCTGGACCATGTCTCCAACCCCAGTTATCTATGGTCACTAAAGGCTAGGGCATGCTCCTAGGCTTAGTAAAAATTGCCTTCTGTTTATTTTGCCTTTTCAAGCAAAGGCCTCACTCTACAGGGACTACTTGGCTGGCCTGGAACTCAATATATGGACCAGCCTGACCTTGAACTCCCAAAGATCTGCCTGCCCTTGCCCCCCAATTGCTGGGATAAAAGTTATGTACCACCTTACCTATTATTTTGATGTTTTAAGCAATATGCATTAATTATGCATTCAGTGAGGGTTGGCATGGTATCTTCACACATGCATATTGCATGCAAATCCTAAATCCATCTTCTTTTCTATCTCTCCTCAGCCCCATGAAGTTCTTAATCTGTTCTCTCCCCTCCTGCACTTCAGTGTTGATGATCTTAAGCTTCCAATGTGGTACAAGTTCCTTCCTGTGTCTGCCTGACCTCATTTAACTCAGTGTCTTCCAGTTCATCCATTTTGCTGAAAATGCATGAATTTTGTTCTGCATTGTGGCCAAATAATATTCTTCTCTGTGTGTGCGTGTGTGTTTTTCCACGCATGTGTGCACCTGTGTATACGCACACAACCAATTCAAAACATTATCCAGCTATTGGGCACACAGGCTGAATCCATTTCTTAGCTAACAGTGGCATGCAGGTGTCTCTTCTGAATGAGGATTTGGTTCTCTTTGGATGCACACTCTCTATTGTTAGCTTTTTTGGAGGAATCCTCATGTTGCCCTCCACTGTGGTTGGGCTAATTTACATATCCACTATCGGTGTATAGAGATTTTTCTCACATGCGCTCTGGCATCTATTTCCCGTGCTTCTGCTCACAGCCATTCTAAGCGGGGTCAGATGGGATCATGCTGGAGTATCCATTTGCATTTTCCCCCGTGACTAAAAATGTTGAACGTTTTCATGTATTTTGGACCATTCTTATTTCCTTCTTTAGAGAAATGTCTGATCCGATAGTCTGATCTTAAATAGCGTTACTTGTTATTTTGTTCTTCAGCATCTGGATTTTCTTATATATTCTATGTTGTCTATCCTCCATACGCTGGGTTGTCCGAACACCCTTTCTTCATGTTCTGTAGGTTAGCTTCACTTATAACTTGTCTATACATCTTTAGGCATCATTTTACTGAGTATTGCTATTTTCCTATCACTCTGCCTGAGTTTTCAATATGTATATTGATAACACTACAGATTCTCTAGCTTTCCTTTCATTGCAAATATTTTATCCCACTTTGCATTTCCATTATACTCTGAAGAATACTCAAAACTCATCAAAAGATCGCATGAACGAATGATTGATTCCTGACTACAGAAATTACTGGCTATAGAATTGTTTTTCAATATGTGTATTTTTAGAGTTTGTGTCTGGGTATAATTTAAGATTTGATTTGGGGGCAATGTAGCTGAAAAGGTAGGCTGAAGTTATTTTGAAGGCTTTGGCTTCCAAGTTAGGTTAAGTTGGTATTGATGCGTCCCATATTCTGGGACCTCACTGGAGTCTCCATTTGAAGTATCCATAATTGGATAGAATTATGAATTGTGATGTGGTAAGGTATGCGTAAATTTTAATTTCTTTGAGGCAGTGAAATTCATTCCAAGGTATCTGTATATATCATGTATCTAATTTGAAAAAAGAAAGTACATGCTGACAGGAGCCTGATATAGCTGTCTCCTGAGAGGCTCTGCCCGAACCTGACAAATACAGAGGCGGATACTCACAGCCCACCATTGGACTAAGCATGGGGTCCCCAATGGAAAAGTTAGGGGAAGGATTGAAAGAGCTGAAGGGGTTTGCAACGCCATAGGAAGAACAACAATATCAACTAACTGGACCACCCAGTGCTCCCAGGGACTAAACTACCAACCAAAGAGTACACATGGAGGGACTCATGGCTTCAGTCACATATGTAGCAGAGGATGGCCTTGTCAGGCATCAATGGGACAAGAGGCCTTGGGAAGGCTTGATGCCTCTCTGTAGGGAAATGCCAGAGGCGGGAGTGGGTGGGTAGGTGGGGGAATACCCTCATAGAAGCAGGGGGAGGATGGATGGGATAGGGGGTTTCCGAGGGGAAAATTGGGAAAGTAAAGCAAATATCTGATATATCAATCAATCAATCAATCAATAGAAAAAAGAAGAAAAAGCACCCCTCAGATGACTCTCCTATTGGCAATAACATTCGGCGTAGTTATTCATGTCACATCTGAATTCACCATCACATCTGAAAGTCTATGTGAAGACATCATAGCTCAGCGGCTAGCATTCAGATGAGGACCCTGGACCTCTACGGTGATTTCCGGTCCTTGAATCTCATGTCTGGGATGAGGAGTGTGGTCTAGCTTGGGTAATGCATTGACTCCTGACCCCACATCACCACCTCCTGCAAGAGAGCCGTGTTGCAAGTAGCCTTAGAGGGCAAGCTCTGCTCTGAGAACTTTGGTTCATTTTCATTGTTAACCTTTTGGGCTTTGGAGCCATCTAGAGTGCACAGTGTTGGGTCTGTTGTGGAGGGAATTCAAGGGAGGTTTAAGGAAGATCCACTCTGAATGCTACAGCAGTATTGCTCCATAGACTGGCGTCTCAGGCTGAATAACAATGGAAACTGTGTAAAGCAGGTCAAGTACCAGTGCTCAGGACTCTCTGTTTCCCGACTGTGGATACAATAGGATGGGGTGCCTCTCGCTCCTACTACCAAGCCTCCCTGCTCTGATGGGTTATACCCTTTCGTAAAGCGTGAGCCCAAACAAACCCTCCCTCTCTTAAGTTACTTCTATTAAATATTTTTTTTTCTTAGCAACAACTGACTTCCTTGATGTTTGTTGAGGACTGCAAACAAACTGCCTGGCCACCTTCCCCCCACCCAACCCCCCAGACTGCTACTTTCTAGAGGAAACTAGTGATAGGTACCTCTCTCTCTCTCTCTCTCTCTCTCTCTCTCTCTCTCTCTCTCTCTTAGAGGGTTGCATTAAGAATCCAGTGTGAGGGCACCGTTTTCCACAAGGTTCTTGGCGTATATGAGATGTGCCTGATGAATTTTAAATATCACCAGAATTAACATGCAGACTCCCCTTCCTCTTCCCTTTCCTCTGTTGCTGGCACTCTCAGAGAATTTTCCATGCAGTAAGTGTTAAGGGATGCCAAACCCTGAAAAGTTGGGAACGTAAAAATCTCCACAGTATAACATTAGCAGTAGACAAGGACCTGATAGAACCAGAAGATGTTCTACCACCCACCGTCAAGATGACGGAGCTTCTGACTGTGTCCACCTCCCTGGCTCACACATCTTGCCCTTCCTGAGTCATTCCATTGCTGTGAGGAGACACCGTGACCAAGGCAACTCTTATAAAGGACAACATTTAATTGGGGTTGGCTTACAGGTTCAGAGGTTCAGTCCATTATTATCATGGTGGGAAGTATGGCAGCATCCAGACAGACATGGTGCTGGAGGAGCCCAGAGTTCTACACCTTGATCCAAAGATAACCAGGAAGAGATTGCCTCTTCTGTAGGCCTCCAGCAGGAGGGTCTCTTCTGCCCTGGGTCGAGCTTCAAAGCTCACCCCCACAGGGATGTACTTCTTCCAACAAGGCCACACCCACTCCAAGGCCACACCCACTCCAACAAGGCCACACCTCCTAATAGTGCCACTTCCCATGGGCCAAGCATATTTAAACCACCCCATTATATAATTTAAGTTCAAGGTAGATGAGCAGGACTTGATGGTGTCGATTCATTTAGGCACTGAATGGTACATGTCTGTGCATAAAAACATTTTGATATAGTGTCTGGGAGGCTAGCTCCTTGATGAACCCTTGATGAGATCCAGGGTGCTGAATGATCCCAAGGGTACAGCTTCCATGTAATAAATACTGTTTACTCTTGGCTATAGGATCAAAAAGTTCAAGGCCAGGCTGGTCTACAAGGTAAGATGGTTTCAAAAACCAAATAATCAGGTGTAGGATATTATCTGCACACAAGGTAGCATGCCTTGGTCCTTTCCCGTGTGCGTTCTTTTTATTTAAGCTCTGCCTATTCTAAGCAACAATGCTCCTTCCTTGTTCCCAGTGGAGTGTATGCCTGGCAGCTGGTGCTCAACACAGAACCCAAGACTGGAGGGTAGAAATTTCTTTGGTCGGAGGCCATTCACAGAGTAGGGTACACATGTATTTCCAGTTCACAAAACATAACAAGACTTCCTGAGAACTGACTGCATTCGTCTGCCTTTACTGAGTGACTTGGATGAACAGGAAGTCAATTACAATGCACCGAGAGCTGCGGTGTATTCTTATGACACTGGTTGTGTTACCAGCGACTTGTGATTAAGAAACACAGACACCAAAGAGCTGGTACATAGCAGAGTTCTGTCCCAAACCTGGAGGCTACTGACTCCCCAAATCATGCTCTTTGGAAATTGCTTACTCTAGGGAAATTACTTATGGTCTCCCATGTGTGACATTTGAAATATCCAGTCTGGCTGGCCACTCCCAAAGATTGGAAGTGCCATCTGATGTGGACCTGGGTCATAGGAAAGATGGATTTTCCCCTAGGCCATAACTCCCCCACTTTCCTGTCCCAATTTTGTTGCTTCAAGGTACAGCCTTGCTCTTTGGCGCAACAGGACTTCTGACCTCATAACCAATGTAGGTTTGCATTGGAACTAGTAAAGCCATATTGATGGCCCCATTTATTTATTCCAATTTGGATCCAGTGTTTGGAATGTGTAGCAGGAGTTTGGAATGCTTCTAACCTTTTGACAGAAGTATCTGTAGTTGAGATGTAGGTCAGTCCTTTTGGGTGTCCTGAGTTGATAGGTACTTAGAGATGGTAAAGACCGAATATATAGGAGAAACTTCTGTCTGACTTTTTACAGAAATGTTCCAAGTACCCAATAACCCAATAATGTAATAATTTAGCATCTCTAGATGGGATTTAGCCTCTCTCACTCCCTGTCATCTCTCTCTCTCTCTCTGTCTGTCTCTGTCTCTCTCTCTCTCTGCCTCTCTCTCTCTGTCTCTCTTTCTCTCTCTCACACACACACTCATATGTATATGTAGCGTGTGTATATCATACTGAAAGAAGTCATATTTCAGTTCTGAGAGTCCTTATCCAAGTCACATGACCTTTGAACCTTGAGTCTGTGAAACATGGTGTCTTCTTTATAGGTCCCTTGTAGCCGCAGGCACCATGCACAGAATGCAGCATGCTGGGTGAGTTTTCAGTTCTCTGCACCTGGGCCTGGAAGATGATGTGCTTTTCAGTTTCTGTCTTCAAGGAACGTGCATAACATCGGAGAAAGACTGGTTTAATGATGCCCGCCCTAACACTGCATTTCATTTATATATAAAGACTGTATCCTTCTTTTATAGTCCTGAATCTGTTCCCATTCGAACAAAGGGTTAAGCTCTCTCACTTCCCGGACACCTCTGCCCAAGATAGACTTGAACTCAGCATTCACCAGCTTGTTGGATTCAGCAGCTTGTTGGGCACGGTCCATACATCTGCTGTGTGCAAGCGTTTCTTCCTCCCGGATCTGGGATGCGAGCAAGTCACATTTGTGCCAGTTGACTTAGCTATTGATGAGTCGATCCTGACATTTGCATGACGTAGAAGGTGCTTTAGAGACTAGACAGAAGCTGCAGTGACCCGGCAGGTTGAGGCTGGCTACCGTGGAAGGAGAGGAGGTTCTTGGATCGCCTCCATTCCTCTTCTCCATTGAGTTCTGTGCTCCCGGAGAGGGCTGGCTTTTATCTTGGAAAATTGTTAAAGGTTTTGCTTATTGTTATCATTGTGTGTGTGTGTGCTATGCATGTTTGAATGCATGCACATGTGTGCCAAGGTGCACATAAGGTGGAGGTCCAAGAACAACTTTCAGGAATCAGCACCCCACTTCTGCTCTTGGTTCTGGGGATCAAACTATGGTTGACAGCAAGTGCTTTTAACTGCTGAACCATCTTGCTTGGACCCCTAGACTGGCTTCTTTCAGATGTCTGCCTCATAATGTCAGCCCAGCATTTCCTACAGAGATGTCACATGACGCCATAGCTCTACTTCAACCGGTGATCAGACACACTTGCTAGCCTCACATGGACATCAAACAAATCCCTAAGTCTTTTAAATGCAAAGCATGCATTTTATTGCAACGGTAAATGTTTTAAGCGTATCATTATATTCATTTATTTATTGTATGTGTGTTCATGTGAGCGTGTGTGTGGAGGGCAGAGGATAGCTTGAGGTAGCTTGCAGGAAATAGTCCTTTCTATTCATCATGTTTCTTTAAGGTTAGCAACAAGCACCTTTATCATCTTGCTGGCCTGGAAAGATAAATCTTTTAATCTTTGCAGCGAAGTATAGCATCCTGTGTGCTACTTTCTAAACCATCCCATGAGAACAGTTAATTTGATGAATGAAATTTTTTTTAAAATTATTTTTAGAGTTGGATTGTTGTCAGGGTACCAACAGAAAAATATTCCCTAACCCAATTTATAAATTTTGGTTTTTGTTTTGTCTGTTCGTTTTGTTGTTGCTTTTTTTCCCCCCTCTATTTTTGGTTCTGAAATTAAGCCAAAAAATAATAAATTAAAAATAGACATCACAAGACACACTGGAAACTGAGGAAAGCTTTGACTTCGATGTTTCTTTTCAAATGGTTAATATTTCTGTCCAGCCAGGGACAGCCTCAGCATTCAGCAGGTTTAGAGGCTGTATTAATTATTTTTCTTGTTGGCCTGGACAAATAACTCACAGGAAGTGCCTGAAAGGGTTTATTTTGGCTGACAATTTGAAGCCACAATCCTTCACAGTGAAGACAGCATGGGATCAGGAGCTGGAAGTGGCTGGCCACATTATACTCCCAGTCAGGAAGCAGAGAGAACTGAATGCTCGTATACCACCCTTGTTTTGGACCACCTACCTATTCAGGATGTGTCATCCCTCATTCACCCAGCCTTAGATCTTCATCCCAGAAATGCCCAGAAGTGGGTTTCCTAGGGGATTCAGGTTGAAGATTGGTGTTTATAATGTCACGTTAGAGCCTCATTTCAACTTCCCAAGCATGTCTTCATGGGCAGAAATGAAGCGCTGGTCATCACTGTCAGCTAATCATTCGAAGTCCTGGAAGGATTCTCATGCTTCTGCATCATGGCCCCAGTGGCAGACAGCATTCACTAGTCCATAGATATGTCAGTAGAGGCTCATGCATGTGTTCTGATAACAGACATCCCTGGATCTTTAAGACCTCCATATGAAATGGACAGAGGGACCCTGTTGATGCAGTTTTGTAGACAAAGACTCTTGACGCTCACCTCAAGTGATTTGCACAAAAGCACAGATTTGATTCCTCTCAACAGTCAGTGACCAGCTTTACCCCAGCACACACGGCACCCGTGACTTCACTGTACACACACACACACTCACACTCATCTCTATCACTGTGAGACACACAGCACTTTGAGACCACATGCCCCATTGACCTGGTTTCTTTGTGAGGAAAGAAGGGCTTCGTTACTCATTTCTGTCTCCCGTGACTGACAGACAGTGGCTAGAAGTGGCTCTCTGTGCATGTTTATTAAAGTAGTTTTGGAGCACAGGCTCCAGTCATGTTTTGCTGATGCATCCTCTGTAGAATCAAAATGAAGAAAGATAGAAGCCTAGACCTTAACCTCTGACTGATAATGAGAGTGAATGAGCCAAGCAAGCCACTCTCTTCTTCATGGTTGAGCAACCGAGCCTGTGGGGCTCCATCATCTGTTCAGACATACAGTACCTCCTTGGTGGAACCCGAGGCCCGCAAAGTTAGCTGAGCTTTCGTATCGGTTTCATGCTTTTGAGAGGAGCCTGTGTGGGAATTCACCGCCCCTTTCAGGGACTTGGTTGATTGTTGTAATCACCATGTGTAGAAATGGTGGGAGATAAATCTACAGAAATGCATTTACAGGGAATTTAAGACATGGATCTAATAGAAGCCTGGCGTTTCTTATGAGTACTGAACTTGATTCTTAGTCTTTGAAGAGCTTGGTCCTCTGGGTTTAAGGATGAGATGCACCTTCAGTGAACTCTAAAGCCTTTCTTGTTTCGGGCATGCCAGCCCTAGAGAACAAACTGGAGATGTTTTAAAACACTGTAGAACTTCCATCCAGATCTCTGGTTCTGGAAATATCGAGGACTTTCTTCCTCCCTTCCATCCCTCCACCCGCCCCCCCCACCACTTCCTTTCTGTAAATTTAGGTAACCTTGAAAAAACATCCCAAGTACTTAGATTCTATTTCCGCTGCCGTGGCATAGACATTTCTTACTGTTAGAGCTGCGCTTAGGTTGGTTGCTAGGCAACGGGGAGACGAGTTCACAGGCTTTGCCGGGAGCCAGCAATCACCACACACAGGCAACGTTTTCCTTCTGATTATTATTTTTATTGCTATTTTGCTCAGCTCCTGTCCCCCACTTTTTTTTTTTTTTTTGGTATGTGTGTTTTCAGCCTTTGAGTTTTCTCTCTTTTTCAATTTGTAGAAATGCCTCTTGCCTAGACACTTTATTTGTTAAACGGGGTTCTGGTTTTGATCTTTGCTACATAAAATGTGAGCCGGAACAGCAATAGAGTGAGCAGGTTAGCTGGTTCTGATGTGATGCTGCTCATTACAGAAGAACACATAGGATTTGTATCCTTCCTGCCATTCCCTCTGCATTCACTGCCACAAATCAGGGACGGTCATCATACAGCGCCTTCCTGTCCACTGCATTTGCCTGTCTTCTCTGAGGAAATGCTTGGAGACTTTATAGTTAGAGCCTTCTGACTAAATTCTGTGGAGTCGCGTGTGTGTGTGTGTGTGTGTGTGTGTGCGCGCGCGCACGCAATGCATGCTCATGCATACACACCCGCTTATAGAACCTTTTCTCTTTCAGATGGTAACCGAGCAGCCCTCAATAGAAGTTTCTCGTAGGCTCTATTTCATGGCTTACCACCCACACGTTTTTTTTCCAGTTTATTTATTTTTATTAAGAAATTGATTTGTGTGTGGTATTTGTGTACATGGTATATGTGTCTGTGTGGTGTATGTTTTATATATGTATGTGGTACATGGGTATATGGGTCTACGTGTGTATGTGTGCTATGTATATAGTATATGCATGCATATGTGTGCAGGTACATACACTGGAGGGTGCCGCTCCAGAGACCAGAGGGGGATGTCAAATGTCCTGTTACTCTCTACCTTACTCCTAGATGTCTCACTGAAACTGGAGTGAGCCTGGCAGCCAGCAAACCTCACTGATCTGACTGTCTCTGCTCCACAGCCAGGATTTAGCCAGTTTTGAAGTGGGTGCTGTGATGAAAATCATGCTCACACAGCAAGTGCCCACTGGGATATTCCTCCAGCGTCATTTCGTGATGCTTATTGAGTGAGGCTCAGGCTGTGCCCCAGCTATTGACCTTCTCAGTGATGGAGAGGAGGAGACAAGACAGTCAAACAATGTGGGGCTCATTCCACCATCTCAAATGAGGAAACATAGACTGTGGGGACTCATCTCAGCGAGTGTCTTAGTTAGGGTTCTACTACTGTGTACAGATACCATGACCGAGGCTAGTCTTATAAAGGACAACATTTCATTGGGGCTGGCTTACAGGTTCAGAGGTTCAATTTATTATCATCAAGGTGGGACATGGCAGCATCCAGGCAGACATGGTGCAGGCGGAGCTGAGAGTTCTAGATCTTCATCTGGAGGCGGCTAGTGGAAGACTGACTTCCAGGCAGCTAGGACAAGGGTATTAAGGCTCACACCCACAATGACACACCTACTTCAATAAGACCACGCCCACTCCAACAGGGCCACAGCTCCAAATAGTGCCACCACTCCCTAGGCCAAGGATATTCAAACCACCTCAGAGAGCTCGATGCCCACAGCTCATAGAGTGGAACCAATGGCTTTCGATGACCAGAGAGCCAACACAATTTCACCAGGGAAAACTCGCACATGGCACACTGAACCAATTTTTCTTTGCGTGACTTACCTATGCTTGGGTTCCAGGAGTGCCGTCACTGTTTGATATAAATTTCAGCAACATGCTTGACAGAATTTCTTCAGCTAGTCATCCCCATTGTGTCCCTACTCTACAGCTCTGGAAGTCACCCTTTGTGTCTTTGAACTGCAAATAGCTGTGAAAGTTAAAGAAATGAAGTAGAATATCAAAGCAGGATTGTTTTTTAAAAAAAATCTAGGGATATAATATTTTTATAGGAAACTCTAACATTTGCTTCTTTTCATCCCACTTTGGTCTCTGATGAGAAAGCATTTTGCTTCATCACCTCAAGTCTGGCTCAATATCTATTATTTCTCCCCACGACCGTATCATAGATTCTGTTAACATTACCATGTCTTCTATGGCACTATATTGATGATGAAAGGTAAGGCTTATGTTCTTTGAAATCCTGCTCAGATCACAACTACATCCACTGACCCTTGAGGGATCCCTGCATCTCAACCTAAGAGCTCTTTCTTATTCCATCAACACAGAGACGAATACTCAAATGCCCACATCACCATGTGGCTTTAGATAGTCCCAGGTTAGAGTCCTTCGGTGACATTCCAGTTGATAGGTGACAGGTCAAGTTCTCTTAAGCATGCATATGAACTGAGACAAAAGAGTTTTGAATGAGTATATTTTCCTGTGCACTCATTGTCAGAAGAGTAGAGTGGTAAATCGTCCGGGCCCTTGGCCAGCTTTCCATTGCATTGTCCAGGGACGCAGAGATATGAGGCTGTAGTTTGTTTTTTTTGTAAGTGGAGAAATTGCATCTAAACAGCCAGCGAGAAGCTCAAGGTAGAGGCCCTTCTCATTAGTAAATATGGCCATGGACATTCAGAATCCTTGGGTCTGTCATGGGCCTGATTTATCGGATGCCTGTGACATATGTGAGTTAGTATGTACCTGATACGGTGTCACGCAAGCATGTGTGACTGCTGCTATTGCTATTCCAATGTAAAACTTCACAGGAAGGCTTGATAATCACCACTGATCTATGTTCAGAGGGTGGCTTTATGCACAAGCAAGCATATGCATACACATGAACACTCTCAATACATAAATAATAAATAATAGCATATGTACAGTATGTTTCACCCTGAGCACACCGGTAAATGATACTTACTGAGGATTCTGAGAGTTGTGTGTGTGTGTGTGTGTGTGTGTATGTATGTTTATGTATACATGTGCAGGCCACTTTGTTTGCATGTCAATGTCAGAAGATGCTGCTGTTGCCTTTCTCTGTCTCTCTCTGTTATGTTATTTCTAAAACAACATTTTTCAGTGTTCATCCACACGTATGCATGTGTCTGTGTATGTGTCCGTGTGTTTTTGTATCTGCCACCTGTGTGTGGAGTCCCATGATGGCTGAAAAAGGCATTTGATCCCCTAAAGCTGCCGTTACAGGCAGTTGTGAGCCACCCAACACAGGTTCTGGGAAAGCTGCAAACACTCTTAACTGCTAAGTCATTTCTCTAGGCCCTATTGTTTTTGCTGAGGTAATCTCTTGCTGAACCTGGAGCTCACTGATGTAGAACCCTCAGCTCCTCCTGCTGCCATGCTCCTGCCTTCATAATGGTCCGAACCTCTGAACCTGTAAGCCAGCCCCAATGAAATGTTGTCCTTAAGAGTTGCCTTGGTCATGATGTGGATATTCAAAATTAATATATAGTAGAATTCAAAATTAAGCACTATGCTACTTTCTTGTCTTGGTTGATTTTAACAGAAAAGAGTTATTGAATTGCTTACTCAGCCTGGTGGCCAAGAAAGCAATCATTCACATGGTTGTCATGTATTACTATATAAACATGCTGCCGTTCTGTAACGGGGCAGTGTGAGGCTTCCATGTATATGTATGCGTACATCTTTCGGGGTTCTTTATTCTATTAGCAGATTGAGTTACTGCTGGGCCCTGGCTGTAGTTGGCATGAGGAAGATGGTTCATTTTCCCGTGGGGAAGCCATAATGTGTTCCCAGTGGGAAGCACAGATAGCAGACACAGCAGAGGTTAATGGAACAGAGAAGTTTAGAGAGCAGTAAGTACTTTCCTGATGATAACCAGCGTGAAGTCTGCACACCAGTGGTTTGGCGACGGTGGTCATTCATGGGCCAGGGACATTCTAGAAGGAGATGATAGATGAGCGGGCAGGGATATGAGACAGGAAAAGATTGGAGGGCATTACAAATCAGGGGTTGGCAGTGGGCACCATGAGTGTTCAGGATAGAGAACTAGAGGTATCACCATGAGGAACGGAGGAGTCAGCTCAGGAGAGTGTCAGGTTCTGACGGCATAACCGAACTTTATAACGGTCTATAGATCAGTGATTCTCAACCTTCCTAATCCTACATCTCTTCAGTATAGTTCTGAATCTTGTGGTGACCCCCCACAACCATAAAATTATCTTATTGCTACTCCATAACTGTAATTTACTCTATTAGGAATTATCATGTAAACATCTGTGTTTTCTGATGGTCTAAGGCGACCCTCGTGGAAGGGTTGTCCGTACGCCATAGGAGTGGCATGATTTTGACGTATGTGTCTTAAAAGAATGTTCTAGCTATTGTGTCAAAGTGAATCGTAGGAAGACCAGAGGGAAACAGGCTGACTAGACAGGATTCCATCGTGAGACAGGCGATGCAGATGAAAGTGGACAACCAGTTTTATCGTTGTTCAAATGGTCAGAATGTATTGAGGAAATAAATTATTCCTGGTGGGAAGAACTAGCTGGGACTTACCCTGTGAAAACCACTGTCAGTTGATATTCCAGGTGGTGTCGCCAAAGAAGAGTCATAGCAAGAGCCCACACACAAGCTCTAGGAAGAAGTTAGGTGGCCACGCCCACGTCCACCACTTCGCTCACATGCCTATTAACAGAAGGGAACTCTTATCTACTGTGAAGGCTTAAGCTGATTTTCAACTTCAACAGGTTCTAGAAAGACAATGGTGTTAGAATTCCTTCTCTGCTGTGCCCCACAGTTACCTGGCAACAGACAGGTATGCCTGAGTCACTATAAAAGGGGCTGCTTGCCCCCTCCTCACTCTCCTACTCTCTTCTCTCTCTGTCCCTTCTCTCCTCATTCCCCTCCCTACCACGCATTCATGGCCAGCCTCTACTCCTCCTCTCTCTCTCTCTCTCTCTCTCTCTCTCTCCCTCTCTCTCCCTCTCTCTCTCCCTCTCTCTCTTTCTCTCTCTGCCTTTCTTTGTCTCTACTCCCTCAACCCCCCTCCCCATGCTCTAAATAAACTCTATTTCTACACTATTCTGTCCTATGGCCGGTACCTCAGGGGGAAGGGATGCCTCAGCATGGACCCGCAAAGGCATCCCGTTTCCCCACACCATACCTCACAACACCAAACATATTCCTGGCTTCCTTTCCTTTCTATAAAATACAGCAAATGGAGACCAGATCCTGGGCAAGTCTGTGAGAGTGCATCTAGTTTAGGTTAGTTGAGGTGGGCGGTCCCACGTTAACTATGGTGCCTTCGTACCTTGAGCCTGTACTGAATAAAATGGAGAAGGTGAAGGAACAGAGTATGCATCCCTTTGTGCTTGTCAACTGCAGATGCCTTTCGGCCAGCTACTTCCTGCTCTGGCTGCCATGGCTTCATGACCATGATTGACTGTACCACAGAACTGTGAGCCAAAGTGGACCCTTCCTTTCCTAAGTTGCTTCTTGTCAGGCATGGTGTCATAGCAACAGGAACCGTAAGCAATTCACTTAGCAAATTTTTAATCATTTACCAAGCCTGCCACAGTTCCTCGGCACCCAGTTTTAAGGATGCATCTTCAGGAGTTAATAACAAGCCAGGAAGTTAGTCATCTTTTTTTAATTTACCATTAATACTTAGGAAATTATCATCTTAGGAACACTATTTCTGACATGAGTCATGGGAATCTGTTTCTGTATCATAATGGTTGTAAATATTCCATGTGGCAGAACCTTTCGACCACATACTGAGGTTTCACTCTGATTCACTGAGAAAACATCTGCTTTTCTAGGGGATGCTTTTATACGAAAATGCCATTCGATAAAAAGACTTAGTGAGGTTCTCTTGGAATGAATAGAACCAGGTACAATTTCCATATTTTGAATTAAGTCAAATATACCGATTCATTTTGCACAGACTTAGAATTTAACATTATAACAATTGATTCATTTTAAATTTCAAAGGTGATATTTTCTTCCCTATATAAAGTAATATAATGAAGAGTCCATTTGTTCTACTTCATTTTGTCAAGTAATACATAAAGTAATTTATAAAGTAAAAAAATTTCATTTTGCCAAGTGATTCATAAAGGGAAAAGTTTACCTTAAAAAAAGAAACTACTACATGAGTTTATGAATATTGCCAAAATTGAGGATATTGGTGATTAAGCTGTCTGCCGTGCTGTCTGTCAGACGATCTGATGGTTGGCCTGGCTACATTTTCACTGTGTAATACTAAGTGAATTGATACTCTGTCTGAATGTATCACATCATTATGTTTTGATACGATGTTCCTGGATCTTTGATTGGTTTGTGTCTTGGTGTTCTGAGGGGTACAAATGTGAGTGTGTGTGTGTATGTGTGTGTTCAGATGTGTACATCAGGCGTGTAGAAGTCAGGGGGACAACTTTGGCTGTCACTTCAGTAGCTCAGGTCTGGTTCCTCCAGAGCCATCTACCTTTTTTTTTTTAAATGCCTTATATTTAATTATTTATTTTAGTGTGTGTGAGTACCTCTTTCTCCCTCTCCGTCTTCCTCTCCCTTTTCCCCTCCCCCTCTCTCTCCCCCCACCCATTTATCTCTCTCTGTGTCTGTGTGTGTATGTGTGTATGTGATGTATCTGCAACTATGAGTGTGTGCCATTGTACACATGTAGAGGTCAGAGACAACTTATGTCTTTCAGTTTTCTCCTTCAATCATATGTGGCTTCTGGGGATCAAATTCAGTTGTCAAGCTTGGTAGTCAGTGCCCTTACCTGTTAATCCACCCCATCAGCCCCATATTGTCTTTAGAGACAGGGTCTATTGCTGCCTTGGAACTCAGCAGGTAGGCCACCCTGGAGCCCCCTGAATCCACCAACCTTTGTCTCCTCAGCCCTGGGATTACAAGACTTACACATCCCTGTCTAGCTTTTCCCCTAGGTTTCAAGATTTGAGTTTCAAACAAAGACTTCTCTAAGTCATCATCAAGAACATGATTAGCTCTCTGTTCCATGTTTCTTCAGCCTCCTCTCATAGATACTGCCAGAATATCTTGCTGACTAAAACCAAGAAGTAAGGACAATGTTCCAGGGACTCTGATAAGAATTAGGAAAATAAACAGGAAACACAGACAATTGCTTCGGTTCTTATAAAAAAAAAAAAAAGAACATTGTGATTTTTTTCCCTTGTTATTTTTAAACCACAAAACATGTTCAGAGATCTTATTCTTTCCAGAATGTAGTTCCAAAAAAATAGCAAAGGCAACTAAAGGCTGTCCTGCACCTGTGGTCCTTTGACTCTCCGTGGGTCGAGCTGTGCTTCCCTCAGAGTGACCGAGGATGCAGGCATGGCTACAGCATCACCCTTTTTGAAATAACTGAACTCTGGTTTTGGAATGAGAGTCCTCCTCATGGTCTGTCACGTATGCTTACTACACACGATCGTGTGACAGAAGATGGAATCCAGCATCTAAGGATCCCATGCAAAGTCTATATCCCATGGAGCTTAGCTTTAGGCTGAGTTTTGAGGGCTGTACAGGGTGTTTGCTTTTTCTTTCTTTACCTGGTCTTTCATGTTTCCTATACTGTCCTCACACTCACTACGAAGCAGAGGACGATCCTCCTGCATCTGGACCCCAAGTGCTGCAATTACAGATGTGTGCTTTATGTGGTATTGAGCCCAGGGCTTCATGCATGGATGTAAATATTCTACTGAGTCACAGCATCGACACTGTATGTAGAATTTCAGTGACAGAAATGACACTGGAGGAAACAGTGGGTGTGGCAGTGGCGGAGATGGGGAATGATCGCACATAACCTGGTGGCTGTGTCCTAAGCAGGGATTTTTCTCTATCACTGTCTCCCTCTCCCTCTTTCCCCATCTCTCCCTCTAGCTGTTTCCCTTCCTCCTCCTCCCTCCCTCTACCCCCTCCCCCAATTTTTATAGTTCAGACTCACTTGTACACATGATAATCCTCCTGCTTCAACCTGTGGATCACTGGGATTACTATGGCCACACATACATTAAAATTGGAAGGACTCAGAGTAGTGTGAGCCTGGTACCCATCTCTGCCCTGGCCTCTGTGTATCTTGTAGAATCCTCTGAACAGAGAAGCAGTTGAGGAAGTCCATCCACAGGGATGCTCAGCCCAGTTGTGCCTTGACAGTGTACAGCTTACTGATGGGGATGTGAACCAAACAAGGCTATGGGAGCTCTCCATTGTGTTCCTGGAGTGACAGCTTGGCAGTCAACGTGATTTGCTTCCCGTCTTGTTTGTGATCTCTAATCTTAGCGCCTCCCAGTTGGGAGGAGCAGGAACTACTTGGCAGGAGGAGGAATTCACAAAGATTTCCCCACAAGGTTGTTCCAGTCATCCCTTCAGGAGTTTCTGGTTCCTAGGCCCCTCTGGTCTACAAGTCTGCAAAAGAACAGTTGGCTTAACGATTTTGTCTTCCCACATTTGGGGGCTATCTTTAGTGGATGGAAATGCTAAATAAAATGTTTGAAGAAGGCATTTAAATAGCAGCAATTTTTAAATCAGAAAAAAATTCTATATTCAGTGTGAATCTTTTTACGTGATACGGAGTCAATGTTTTATGTAAATAATCTTTTTATAATTCACTGGTTTAAAAAACTTACATTATATATAAATTTTTGAAAATCTAGCCTTCTGGTCTACCAGGGGTCTGTAAAACAACATTCTACAACATTCTATTAAATGATGTTTCCAGGATACACATAGGAGATAGAGAGTCTAATGACAGTTTCTTTTGTTTGATTTTTCTCATTTTAATTTTTAACAGTTTTCTATATGCACATAATGTGCTTTGATCATATTTGCTCTCAATTTTCTAATAAGTGTTTTAATATATTTATTTAAATAGTTCAAATTTCCCCCATTCCCTTCTCCCTCTTGCTTGTGCCCCACTCGTTCTGGGCCTGCATGCTCTGGCCCTGCTCACTCCAGCCCAAGGTACACTGTAGCTGTCTTCAGACACCCATAAGAGGGCATCAGATCTCATTACGGATGGTTGTGAACCACCAAGTGGTTGCTGGGATTTGAGCTCATGACCTCCTGAAGAGCAGTCGGTGCTCTTAACCACTGAGCCATCTCACCAGCCCAATAGTTGGATTTTTAAGGCTAGAATTTTTAACTATTTAAATTGAATGGTTTTTTTAATGTACTATAGATTAATTATTTTTTAAAAAATTAAAGAGTCTTTCTATAACACACTAACTTCAGAAAAGTGTATATTTAAAGAATGTAGAGATGGCTTGGGAGTTAAAAGCACTTTCTTGCTGCTCTTTCAGAGGACCTGGGTTTGGTTCCAGCATCTACATGGTGACTCACAACATCTTATAACTCTGGTTCCAGGGCATCCGATGCCCTCTTCTGACCAGCAGGGGCACCAGGCATGTGTAGCAAAACACTTACACATAAAAAAAAATAAAATAAATCAATGTAAAATATTTTAAATGTATATTTCACCTGTTTGGTATGTACGTATGTATGTATGTATGTATGTATGTATGTATGCATGCATGTTTCCATCCATCCATTCATCCATCTATTTATCCATCATCTATCTATCTATCTATCTATCTATCTATCTATCTATCTATCTATCTAATCTATGGAGACAGAATCTTACTATATTGCTCAGGTTTGCCCAGAACTCATTGTGTAGCCTAGGTTGCCCTTAAACTCACTAAGCAGCCCAGCTGGCTTTGAACAGTTATATAGCTCAGGCTGGCCTGCAAGTTGCTTGTCAAGAGCTGGGAGTCCAGTTGTGAGCTTCCATGCTTGGTTCAATCTTGTACTTTCACACATAATATTTATGTAAAGTACATGGCTAATTCCCAATCGATTTTAAGACCACTAGAGGGGCTGGAGAGATGGCTCAGAGGTTAAGAGCACTTGCTGTTTGTGATGGTTTGTATATGCTTGGCACAGGGAGTGGCACTATTAGAAGGTATGGCCCTGTTGGAGTAGGTGTGTCACTGTGAGTGTGGGCTTTAAGACCCTCATCCTAGCTGCCTGGAAGTCAGTCTTTCACTAGCAACCTTCAGTTGAAGATGTAGACCTCTTAGCTCCTCCTGAACCATGCCTGCCTGGACGCAGAGGGAAGGGAGCTTTGTACCCTGCACCACAGTTTCCTGGCATAAGCATTTTTTTTCTTGGAATACTTTCATTCATTAAAATTATCTTCAGTACAAGCTTATTTTTCTTATGGTAAATCCACAGTGGTCCAGCCAGCATGCGGGATGCTAAAGCAGCATTTCTCAACCCATGTCATGACCTCACTGGGGAGTTGAATGGCCCTTTCCCAGGGGTTGCATATCAGACATCTTGGAGTTCAGATATTACCATTAGTATTCAGAACAGTAAGAAAATTATCGTTATGAAGTACCAGTGAAAATAGTTTTATGGTTTCGGGTCACTAGAACCTGAGGAACTGTATTAAAGGGCCACAGCATTAGGATGGTTGAGAACCACTGGTTTAAAGGATGCTAATAAACATTACTCATACCATACTTACTGAACTATTACAACTGCTAGAAAGCAGCACTTCCCCATTTCATATTAAAGAGTTGATTTGCTTCATGGATAAGACCTGGAACCTGAGTCTCTTATGGCTGTGCCTGATGTGTCTATAGTTCCTACCCTCAAGTACTAGATTCTCCTGAAAGCAAGTCCTAGAGAGCATAAAGCCAGAGAACAAGGGACAGAAATCCATAAAAAATCCTGTTCATTCATTATGCCATAACTCTCATGATTTGCTTAGAACACATTTCTTTACATCCTGGGCATAGAATATCGATGGCTGGGCAAAAGCATTGTCATGTATTTTTCTTTTGGATTAGGGGACACCCGTGATGGTGACAGTTATTTAAAAGGTACAAAAAGGAGCTGGAGGTGTGTGTTGGATTTATTTAAGAACAAGCTGTCTTTCCACTTTTGCGGCCCTTGACATCCCTGAAGATTTCAAGTCAAACTGATCTTAGCAAAGATATAGAGGTTCACTCACAATTTTTTTTTTTTTTGGCTTTTCGAGACACTCACAATTCTTGATTAACAAATTCTAAGTTGTGTCCATGGGACCCAAAGAGGAAAGAACTCTACAACCATGCCCTTCTTTTCCATCCTCTCCCCCAGAATCTGGGCTATCGGGTACATTATAAAGTGTTACCTTTAATGAGAGCATCTTTTATATAGTCAGTACACAGCCCAGACAGTCTATCACAGTATGACTAAGAAGTACATGTAGCTGGGAGGTGGTGGTACACACCTTTAATCCCAGCACTTGGGAAGCAGAGACAGGCAGATCTCTGTGAGTTCAAGGCCAGCCTAGTCTACAGAGCAATTTCCAGGATAGCCTGGGCTCCACAGAGAAACCCTGTCTTGAAAAAATAAAAATGCATGGAGAAGCTCTGAACGTCTTGCCTCTTTAGAAGTAGAAATCCTTCACCTGACGTCCCTCCTGTCTCCTCAATTCTTCAGTCATGTATGTCCTGAGTATGGTCATAATCACTTGGCGACCTTCCAGTTCTTAGCCCCTTAGATCCTATCATTTCAAGTCTTTTAGCATATTGTCCTTTGTTGTGAACAAGGAACTGATCCAGCGTAACTTAAGCAGGAAATGAACCTGCCTAAAGAGTACCAAGGAGCTTTCAGAGTTGGATAGAAGCAAGGGGAACAAGGCTTGGAGCTGCAGTAGAAGCAGGGATGTCTGGGGCAAGCTGAGAAGCACAGAATACCACAGAAGATGTTCGAGTAGGGACTTGAGTAATGGAATTGTTTCTTATAGTAAACCCCAGTACTGTCACCAGGAGTTGTCTTCTGTGTCATGCTGACACTGGTATTCTTTGATGCATCTGCTCTACGAACACCACAGTCTTTAGCATCTTACTCCATAATGTTGGTGATAACATCAACTAGTGTGATGTCTGGTAGCATGACAAGATCATCAGTGTTCTTACAGATTGAATGGTGGAGTGAGCCAGAACATATATGTAATCCTAAATTAGTTGGGCTATGTATAGGTGATGGTACCTGCTAACTAGAATATCATTAATTGCTCAATCAAGGCTTGTCTGGTGGATCCCCAGGGTGAATGGACTTGTAATACTAAGCAGACAATGTCTATATTGGAACAGCAAGTTGGAGGTACCATTGCTACCTGCGTAAGCATAGGAAAACGGGCTGATCTACAAAGCCTATCTGCTCTCTGTACCATTGTATGTCTTTTGTCTCATCACTGATTTATATCAGTCACTTGGGGACCTTCTATTGCTGTAATCAAGATTCTGGTCATAAGAAGACAAAGTTTTTATCCTACTAAATAGCTCTTAGCTCCAGTCTACTTTCTTCTGGAAGTCTATCTAGTCACGGTGTTTGAGAACCTAGGAGGCAAGGACAGGATGAATCTGAGGTGCCAATGAGCTTCATGTTAGGGGGATAAAGTCAAACCTCTATTTACAACCTAACCCCCAGGGCCATTCACTCTCCCTCCGGTTTTATAGTCTTCTCTGGGCTGGGAAGAAATAAGAGGGTGAAGTGGGAAGACGTTTACTTCTAACTGCTTTGTCCTGGGAGTGGCATATACTGTGGTCACTGCTGTGGAGGACTAGCTGCCCTGCCTACCTGTGTATCCCTGTATGTCAGGGTATCACTGTCAGAGACAGTTCCTTTGCTACCCCCAAACACAGTCCCCCCAACCTCCTCCAAAGAGACAACCATAGTCTTAATCCTCAATCCAGTTCAGTGTGCAGCATCTTCCCCAGTGAATGGCAGTAGTGTGCAGATAGGATTACCACAATGAAGACCCTAGAGCAGTGGTCCCCAACCTTCCTAATGCTGTGACTCTTCAGTACAGTTCTTCATGCTGTGCTGACTCCCAGCCATAAAAATATTTCCATTGCAATTTCCTAACTAATTTTGCTACTGTTCTGAATCCTAATGTAAATATCTGTGTTTCCCAGTGACCTTAGGTGACCCCTGTGAAAGGGTCAGTCAACCATTAAAGGGGTCACAGCCCACACATTGAATACCTCTGCTCTACATATAGAAGAGAGTGAGTGGGCCATAGTCTTACCAGTCCAAAAATTCCCTAATATTGTTTAATAGACGATATGAGTCCTTCTGCTCTGACAGAGGATAGAAGTCCTTGTTCGACTTGAATACTATGCTCTGCAACCAATCCCTGCCCATCACCCTCCATGGCCCTCATTGCCACGTGCTGGAAGGCTGTTTTTCTGTTTTTGTGTGTGGCCACATTTGAGGTAAATATTAAAATGACGGTTGTCCTTGAAAAGCATAGTTCCTTTGCGTTCTGCTTCCTAATCCTGTAAGTCTTGAGGGAACCTGGGATGTTCAAAGGTCTTACTCTGGTATTTGTTTGATCTCTCTCAGGCTCTGTTTCTCAAATCCACCTTCAAGGTTCTCTCTTCCAGTTAGGTTTGGGGTCCTCAGCTTCAACATCTTGGCCAGATTTCTGGATTCCCTGTTCCATTCTTTGTGTTTATTACGATTATTTTTATTATGCACTTCTCTTTCCTTTAAAACATTGCTAAATAACAAGCGTTACAGCCAAACCACATGAGGTTTATAACCAGAGCAAGTAAAAAGTTTCCCTTCCAACTCCAGGCCAGATGTTCCAAGTGCTTCTTGACTGTATACATCATACTCTCTAGCTTTCTCCAGTTCAGCTTCCTTGCCCCTCTTCCCTGACAGCTGGCCAGGTTCAGGATCTGGTATGTTAGTATTAACTTTCATATCCATCAGCATATTGCTCATAACCTTAATAGAGACTCTATATTAGAGAACTTTAGACCGGAAATGGCAAATTCAGCCTCCATCTCTCATGTTAAGGATCCATCCTGGGATGCTCTATGATCTCAGGTCTATAGGACTATGGCCATGATGGCCTGCCTCCTCAGTTCTTGACTTAGCCATGGTGTATACTACAGACCTAATGAATATCTTCCCGACAGAGTGGAAATCTGTCAGTCTAACTCTGTTATGTAGAGCCCTGTTGGACATCTGGCCAAAGCAAAGGATGGAAGGAAAGTTTGAGAGACAGGCGTGGGACTTCATTAGAAAGGGGTAACTACAACACTGGATAGTTGGCTCTGTTGTTCAAAAGCACTTTTTGTTGCTGTAGAGGACCTGGGTTTGAGTCCCAGCACCCACATGGAGGCTCACTACTTCTTCAAGCACCAGGCACATGTGGTACACAGAGGTATAAGCAGGCAAATAAACTCATAAAATAATAATAATAATAATAATAATAATAATAAATAATAATAATAAATAATAATGGTGTAATATCAGGGGAATTGTGAATTGCAAGACCTTTCTGACTCTGTTATGTGTCTTTTTCTTCTTTTCTTTTCGTTTTTTTTTTTGGACATTTTTTCATGCTCTTAATCTTAAACGAAATGCTAAGAACATTTTGCTGAGTTTTAAGAACATTGTTTTGACATCATCTTAATGATGAGCCATTTGCTATTTAGCTGAAAAAAAAACAACGGAGTAGTTGGTGTAGCATGTGTCCTCTCAGCCCTCATTTCCAGTCAGCTCCTCACCCAACTTTGAGCTTTGATTGGAAGGGCAGTGAGGGAGGAAGCAGACCGTTCCTGAGGAGAGATTGTCCAGAGTTTAGAGATGGGACACGCTACGAAAACTTGAGCTACTATCTTTATATATTTTGATATATATATGATATTATATCTTTGGAGCTGGATCCTATGTCTAAAATACAGGTTCGTGTTTCCTGTTCACCTTACACATGCAGCCGGGAGTCAATTTTATGGATTTCTTTTTTAATGTTTTTTTTTTTATTTTAATTTTTTCTTTTTTACCTAAATTTTGTATTTTCCACTTTTTCTCTGATGGTGGTGTTCAAGTAAGTTCTGATCTTGGATTTTCATAGTTAGGATGCTCAACCTGTGGTGCTTACAAAGGAATAGATACCGTACCAGGTTTGTTGTATACATGCAAAATGATACCGGTTATACAGGATTTGGGCTGGGATCTTACAGGTTACACACATTTGTTTCGGTAAATAATTTAAAAGCGGCGCACAGCTCTGCTATCCTAATTGGCAGTGTGACTCTGCTTAGCTCAGGCCACCATATTCCATGGCCAGAAGCCAAGCGAGCCACTGCTAGAATCAGCCAGGGGACATGTGTGCCACAACTAGACCCCCCGAGCCGCCAGCGTGGTAGCTGGCTCAGCCAACCCACCACGCTGTCCACAATGTTGGCTGAGCCCATGATAATACCTGCCATCCTCCTGGTACCCGGTAGAAATGAAACTCTTAATGCTTAAATATTCTCCAATATTTATATGTTTGTAAATGCTCAATTAACAAGATGTCCACACAATTAGAATTGTTAACCCAATTAACTAGCCTAGATATGAATAACTACCTGAGACTGCTAAAGACATGCGGACATCTCCAGCCATCTTCTATCCTTCCCCTCTCTCCTTTGTCTCCACCCCTTCCTCTCCTTCTCTCTCTTTGCTCCTCCCCCATTAGCTCCTCCCCCATCAGCTCCTCCCCTATCAGCTCCACTCCAAACAATGCAGCAGCAACCGGAACTATCCTGCTACACACATTGACTAGGTTTCTTGGATGGAGGTGCTTGTGCCAGCCCTCCCAAAAGAAACCAAGAGCTAAGAGGTGATCAAGAATGTTCTTATCCATGGCTACCTGACCCTAAGTGAACGGGTTCTGACCTTGGCCCCTGTTGACATTCTGTTTATTATATTTGTTCCAGGCATAAAGATTGCACATCAAAATTGAGATGCTAGAACAGGAACTGGGGAGTTTTAATAGGCCTGACATATATGAAGACAGTCTAAGCTAAGTGGTCCTCGACCTTCCTAATGCTGCTACCCTTTAATACAGCTCCTCCTAGTGTTTGGTGACCCCCAACCATAAAATTATTTTCTTGCTACTTCATAAATGTAATTTTGCTACTGTTATGAATCATAATATAAATATCTGTGTTTGCTGATGGTGTTAGGCAACTCCTGTGAAAGGGGTTTTTGACACCTAAAGGGTTGAGAACCACTGGTCTAAGAGATACTTTGTATCTCTAAATCATCAGACTGTGAACCTTAAAGAGATGGGAATTTCCCCAGGAATCTCAGGCTGGGAGAAGGATAGTGCCTCCCACCAGAGGGGGACCTTGTTACTCTGAAAGAGTTCAATCAACCTGTCAGACAGCTTGGCAGAAGCTCAGAAGACACTAGGTCAGCAGTAGGCTAGAACCACACACTGTGAATGGAACTGCTTAGATGTGCAAACCTTTGGCTCTCCATTAACGTTCATTACCTCAGGACTCATGAGAAGGATTTTGGGGAGTCACTCTGTCTCTTTATCTTGCTTCCCAATGTATCCACACTGAATAAATCTCCCTTTCCTGCTTCCTACTATTAAAGAGAAAGGATGCTCAGGGATCAGAATATTATCCTGAACCAGAAGAATCTGCAGGTGAGTCAGGACTGAGTTTTTAAAGATGATACAAAATTTCCTAGGCATAGTGGTAAGTTCCCCCTAAATACTGTCTCCCATGTAGAAGAGAACCTTGAAGTGAATTTATTTGTGTAGTGTTTGGAGAGGGCAGAAGAGGCCATTGGATCCCCTGGAACTGAAGTTCCAGGCAGTTGTGAGTCATTTTACATGGGAACTCGGAACTCTGGACTGAGTGGTACCTTTTTTTTTTTTTTAAACTACTGAGCCATCTCTCCTGCACCAGAAAGCATTCTTGTAAATTTGTAGGATTTTACAGTTCACAAGGCCAGAAGATCAAGTTTTATGCAATGTTCTGGAACAAAGTAGATTTTATCCTAACTTCAGTCTACTTGGAAACAAGTCTTACTACTTTCAAAATACATATAAGAGGTATTCTAGAATCTGCAAAGTTTGTGTATGTTTATAGCAGACATGCTGGGTTTGTGTTAACTCAACACGGAAGGAATGGTAGACATAGCCCCAACCAGTTATCTAGTCTTCATTTTGATTTGGGGTACTCTGTGTTCTTTACTATTCTGTTTTATAGGCTCAACCTTACATTCATCTCTCCTAATTATCCTGATTGACTGTGGTCACAAAGATCAAGTTGGTTACATTACAGATGAAAGAGATTAGCTGAGCATGATGGCCCATTCTTTAACCCCAGCGCTCAGGAGGCAGAGGCAAGTGGATCCCTGTGGGTTTGATTCCAGCCTGGTCTACAAAGTAACTTCCAGGACAGCCAGGGCTGTTACACTCACACATGTATGTGAACGAACACACACAGCTCATTGAGATGTCGAAATAGAGCTGCTGCCTCCATAAAGCCTTCATCCCTACATGCTAACATCTTTGGTCCAGGAAGGTTCTCTCCTCAAAACGAAAGGAAAAAGGCAAACACCAACCCAGCTACAAACCATTCGATCTACAATGTTGGCCTGCCTACAAAGTGTGTTGGTGCAATAGTGATACCAAATCAAGATCTGATTTGACTTAAGCCCCACTCCACCAGAAGGAACCCATACCTAACACTTTAAACTAGATAGGCCAAGGACCATACAAAAATCAAATACTACTGTTCCACTAGAAGAACAATAAGATTACTCCTAAAACCATTCCACTTTACCCATAGATCAGTGCCTTGCTCAACCATCATTAAAGACGTTCCCTCCTGCAGCAGATGGGCACAAATAGAAACCCACAGGCAGATGTGAGATACTATGCAGAGAGTGAGTTACTTTGTAACACTTAACCCTAAACAGGACCTCTTCATCAAATCCCTCCTCTCAGGGTTCAGGGAAGATGAGGTTCAGGGAAGATGGCAGAAGAGGAGGCAGAAAGAGTCTTAAGAGCCAAGGGGAGCGGGGGGAGGGGAGGAGGAAACCAAGGAAACAAGACCCTTTAAATCAACAGGCTTGGCACGCAGAGGAATTCACAGAGGAATTCACCCCCCTGGGAGGTGGGTGCTGGGACCTGAACCCAAGTCCTCTTCAAACACAAATGTTCTTAACTGCTCAACCACCTGGATAGCCCTTAATACTGAATTTTTATAGGCAAACATACCTCTAATTTAAAGTGATTTATAAATTTAATACATGGTGAGATGGTTTTTTTTTTTTAAATGGAAGAGACAAGGCTCTGGGTTTTATCACGCATCATCTAAGCTGCTGAGTACCGCAAAAAGATCAAGAGTTATGTCTACTGTCATCTAAAGTGGTCTCAGTATCTAATAGTAGCTGCCAAAATATTATTCTGTTGTGTTAATTTATATTTCTTTACTAGGAGAGTTAAAGCCTCTTCAAGTGTATTAATCTCCTTCATTTCTTTTTGTGTATATATGCGTGTGCATGTGCGTGAGCATGCACTCACACGCGCCTCTGTGTGTGTTACCTTCAGCAACAGAGCCTTGCCCTCAGTTTGTGGAGAGCCAACTATATAGTCTTAGCAACAGCCTGGGTTGTTTTGGGGTTCCTATGGGACCCCTTTGAGCAACAGCACAATTCAATGTTAGCCAATCCTGGTACTGGAAGCTTCATTTGGTGACAGGATATTTTCAGGTGGGCCTATGTTCCTCCGATCATTTGGAGATTTCATTTAGATCACCTTCACATATGTATATATTTAGGAAGCTTCTACTGTATTCGGCTTCCCTACTACCCTCCAAAGAGTCGTTTATAGCTGTCTATCCCTGTATTCGATGTCTCACCCCTCTCCCCTCCCCATCCTGACTCGATCCCCCTATTCAAATCCTCACTGTTCATCCATAAATATCTGTTCTAATTCCCTTCTCTAGGGAGAGCTACCTGCCCCACCCCCACCCCCAGTCACTTATTCTATGTCTAACCTCTGAGATTCTGTAGATTGTAGCTTGCTCACCATTGACTCAACAGCTAATATCCACACGTAAACTAATACATACCGTATTTTTCTCTTGGGGTCTAGATTACCTTACTCAAGATTATTTACTTTTTCTAATCTCAGCCACTCATCTGCAAACTTATGATTTCATTTTTTTTTTCTGATGGCTGAGTAATACTCCATTGTGTAAATAAACCACGATTTCTGGCTATGACAAGGAGCAGCAATGAAGATGGGCGAGCATGTATCCAACTCTTTGGTAGGATAAAACATCCTTTTGGTGGATGCCCAAGAGTGGTAGAGCTGGATTTTGAGGTAGATCAGTCCCCATGTTCCTGAGGAACTGCCATGATTCTTTACGTAATGGCTGTACAAGTTTGCAGTCCTAACGGCCATGGATGAGTGTCTCCTTTACTCCAGTGTGAGCTGTCATTTGTTTTATTGATCTTAGCCATTCTGATAGGTATAAGACTGGGGGATTGGGTTTGAAGAAGAGAAGGCGTTCTGGCTGGTTTTGTGTGTCAACTTGACACAAGCTGCAGTTATCACAAAGAAAGGCGCCTCCCTTGAGGAAATGCCTCCGTGAGATCCAGCCAGAAGGCATTTTCTCAATTAGTGATCAAGGGTGGGAGGGCCCATTGTGGGTGGTGCCATCTCTGGGCTGGTGGTCCTGGATTCTATAAGAAAGCTGAGCAAGCCAGGGGAAGCAAGCCAGTAAGCAGCACCCCTTCATGGCCTCTGCAACAGCTCCTGTTTCTTGTCCTGTGTGAGTTCTAGTCCTGACTTCCTTTGGTGATGAACAGCAACGTGGAACTGTAAGCTGAATAAACCCTTTCCTCCCCAACTTGCTTCTTGGTCATGATGTTGTGTGCAGGAGTAGAAACCCTGACTAAGACAGATGGAGAGTGATGATCTGTAATTCACATAATAATTCACTGACTTATTTGATTTTGTCGGGCGTGGCTGGCAGGTTCCCAGGCAATTCAATATATGCTTATTTTGATCATTACATCATCTTCTGGATTTGTCTTGCTCCCTGACCCAACTGTATCCAGTCAAATGAGTGAGATGAAATAAGGTATTCCAAAGCAGTAACAAATAATAGGTTCCCGGTATTCAGGTTATGACATGAAATTCTTAATTGTATTTGGACCAACCGTAATGTAGAGATGTAAGATTCTGTGAAATATGATTTAAGTTGGTTTTTAAGGTATGATTTCTTCTCCAATCTCTTTTATCTCAGTAGCTGTTAGAATATGGGCATCAGAGGTAATACGTGAACTGGAATGGGGCAGTTGAGATTGTGCCTTTGGATGCGGTAGAGCTATTACTATCTAATTTTCATGAAAGTTTTTCATAACATCAAAAGAAAATGGAGCAAGCCTACTCATCCCACTTGGGTGTGGGCCAAATAGAAGCAGCCGTAGTTCTGGTTCATTTTCGTGTTGGTATTGTTAGGAGGCTTTGACAATCAAGACGCTGTCTTCAGAATGGGTCTCGGTAGCTCTTTCAAAAATCATTTAGGATCTTTGTTATTGTTAAGTAAAACACAGGGATTTGGGGAAGATCAAAGGAATGATTCAGCAGTCCTGCCAATATCATTGGCCTCTAAAGAGAATTGTTAGTCTAGTGAAAGAAAATTACCCCACCCAGAAAACCATACCGGTAGAGTTTCAGGGAAGGAAGTATCAAAAAGGAGTCCGCCCACTTGCTAGCTAGCCTCTTTGAACACTTTGTCTCTCCCTGTTTTACTAATCCTCTTGGATTATATCATTATACTTTAATGGGCACAGGGCTGAATAATCGGGAAAGAAAGGACACGCAGGGAAACAGGAAAGTCCTGCTATGCACCTGCCCAAAGCTTCCAACACCCTTAGAAATGGGACAGGGATATCAAGTCATATTTGAGAGAGAGCAGTGCTTAGCTGGGTCTTAGAAACTGTAGTGTAGATGCTAGTTGGATACGTGGCAAAGCATGCCTGTATTAGACAGCGAGCTGGAGTCATTCTTTCAGTTCATGTCTATACCTGCTTGAATCTTCCGGCACACCAAGTAGATGTGCAAATGTCAGTGTGTCACTTTGCAACGAGAAGAGTCAAGGACTTCAAAGGAGAGTGAATTCCCTTAACTGCACTTGTAGGGTAAAAAGGCTAGTTATGATGTGACTTTGACATCTACGGTACACTGGGATGCTTTTTGTATTTATCTTTTTCCACTGTTGCCTGCCAGCCCTGGGTCCCAGCTTCTCTTTGGAAGTGTTGGGCAGGTAAAGGAAGGACACATGGTGGTGGTGGTGTGATGGTTAGCCTTATGTTTTCTGTTTAAATTACTGTACATAAGAGATCTACGAGACAAAAAATGCCTCTCACCTGAAAGCCCCACCTGCCCAAGGATAGGTAACATTCTGGAATGCTGGAGCCTGTTCATGTAAGATAACAAGCCAGGTGTTTTCAGTATATAAACAAACATGGCTCCCCCCAAAAGCACAGGATGCGCTTGATCACACATAATGGTAGCCAGGAGGTACTTAGGCAGAAAGCATAGCAGGATGCATGCTTGTTCCTGATTGGATGAAGGTGGGAAGTACACAGCCGTGTGGTTTCGCCTTTATAAATTCCTGTCTGATTTGGCAACATACTCTGGGAATCCCGGGTATGGATCTCTTCAGTATTCCTGAACCTGGCCAAGATTTAATAAAAGCTTGCTTCAAATTTGCCTCAAAAATTGTGGTGGTGGTCTTATTCTTACCTGGTGGAATGAACAGTGGTTGTACCAGCGATAACCCCATAATCATAATTAGCCTAAAGACAAAATTGCATTGACTGTACAGCATCCACCTGTGGTTTCACACAGGGTGGGGCACAGTCAATGTCCACACCCCACAGAGAAGGTTCCATCAGCTGTACACAAAGAACCATCACTATACGCCATTTCTAATTTAAAACAAACCTTTGGGGTGCAAGGGTATGGCCTAGCTGGCAGAGAGCAGATCTAGGACACACCAAGTCCCGAGTTTGTTCCCTAGCCCTGCTTAAGCCAGTCATGATAGCGACTCTAGCCTATAGTCCCAATAATCAGGAGATAGGAGGATCAGCACTTTGACCATCCTTGGCTACATAGCAAGTTCAAGGCCCCCCTGGACTCTGTGAAAGCTTGTCTCAAAAATACAATAACGAAGGGAGGGATGGAGCGAGGGAATTCGTAAGGAGGCCCAGCTTGTTTAACTAATAACAACTGTCTCATATCTCATGGCAGTTTCTCTCAGAGATTCTGGTGTGGAGTCAAATGGGGAGCATGGAACTGTTCCTAGTCCTGGAACTGGCTGGATGATCCCCAAAGGTCAGAGGTCAGAGGTCAGATTCCAGGGCTTCCAGGAAAACAACCCATGTTATCTTGAAGTTCCCAGATATTTTTTGATGATGAAAAATAATGAAGAATGTCAAAGCTTGATATTTTCAAGATTTAGCTAGTGTGTCAATTCACCAGCCCGCAGCAGAAATCCCGAGTGACCTGGCTGAAGAAATAAAACAAGTTGAACCATTCGGGTATGTCTCCATTCTTTTGTGTCTTGGTACTTTAGCCTTGGCCAGGAAACTACCGAGTTAGAGTTTTCTGTAGAATTTTATGTAGAAGATAACTTGAAAAAACTTTGTTTGCTGATAACCTGCCCCTGCTTTCCCCACGGTAAGCGACTTTCGTTTTAAAAATAGAGCTGTTCCAGGAGAGTTGACCGTCTCCATGTCCTCTTATGAGAGTTACTTATTTTAAAAATAGAAACCGTCTCAGATTGGTATCAAATACCTGATGGCCGGGTCTTTAATCGGTGCCGAACAAGTAAGCAGCCTGCCTATGGAGTGGTGTTTCCTCCTCTGTGAACTCCTGGAGTCTCTCTTTTCGTTTGGATAATTTCATTGCACATAGTTTAAACCATCTTCTTAGGCTATATTTAACTTCTCTAAGGGCTGGGGAATTTTCTAATTTGGGAGTTAAAAAAAAAAAGAAAAGGAGATTGCCATAGGAAAGTAGTTAACATTTAACATTTTTAGAATGTGTAATCACCTGTAGACTGTTTTTAGATCAATCAAATTACCCTTTCACTCAGAACAATTATGATTTTAAAATGCATTCATAGGCCTTTGGGTATACTAAAACCTTCATTGTTTATACGGCTCTGTGCTTCAAGAGTGCAGGTGATCAGAAATGAGGGCATGCAAGACCTACTACACTTTCTATTCAAGCCTAAGTCTTAGTTTTTCATCCTTTAATTGAAATTTGGCCTTATGAAGTGAATGTGGGTGTTTTGCATTGTCAGGAAAAAAGTCACGGCGGAGTGTTCAACAGCCAAGGCTTCCACTCAAGAGCTGTACAGACTTTTGGCGATGTTGTTGTTGTTTTGTTTTGCTTTTTTTTTTTTTTTTTGGAGACAGGATCTCACCCTGTAGTTGTGGCTATCCTGGAACTCACTGTGTAGACCAGGCTGGCCTCGAACTCAGAGATCCACCTGCCAAGTGCTGAGATGAAAGGCATGCACCATCACACCCAGCTGATTTTTTTTTTTTCCTTTTAAAATCCATCAGTTCCAAAGAAAGTTCTGGATTACACAATAAGTCACCTACATTTATTATAGTAGGACTTAAGTGGTGACATTTTATAACTTAAATAATTAGACACATTTCAGTTCACGTCTTGGAACTGGGGCTTCTGTCAGAGTATATATATATATATATATATATATATATATATATATATTCAATTGTACAAATACTGACATTTTCAGGCTCATGCGGCCAGATTTGTGGAGTTTTCCTTAGAAAGAGTAGTTCTTCCTCAGACTGACTCTAGTACAATTTTACCATGTCATGCTACAGCAAGAGGTCCTGGGTTTTTAGTTTTGTTTGTTTTTAGAGTTTTTCGTTTTCTTTTGTTTCAATCAGCAGAGGGAATATAAACTTGCAATAGAAACATTGTGTATATAAACAAATACAGTAAAGTCTGGACTGAACTAAAAAAAAAATCTATTCCGTCAATCTCCTAAATTTTGCATCAACTGGAATACAGTTTTATGTTTTAAAAATGTCACGATTGACATTTTTCACAAATATATTCTTGTGCTATGCCCTTGACCAGATGTCTTAGTGTTTCTTTGGTTTTATACATCTTAATAATTAATAGTCATTTATTGGGGCTGGAGAGATGGCTCAGTGGTTAAGAGCACTGACTGCACTTCCAGAGGTCCTGAGTTCAAATCCCAGCAACCACATGGTGGCTCACAACCATCTGTAATGAGATCTGATGCCCTCTTCTGGTGTGTCTGAAGACAGCTACAGTGTATTCATATATAATAAATAAATAAATCTTTAAAAAAAATAGTCATTTATTAACATACTTGTATGTAAACAGACTCATTTTAAGAGATATTTTAAAATTAATTTTGTAAGTATAGTGTTTCATTGCAGTATTGGCATACATATGTATGACATTATACTTTGTTCTAATTTACACACACATCCTCCTGCCCTCTCTTGCTGGTCTCCATCCATCCTCCAAATATTCCTCCAATCTGCTTTCATTTTATATAAATTTCATTACTGTCTCTTTCCATTTTCTCCCTCCCTGAAGGTCTCTCTCTTTGCCTCCCTCCCTTCTTTTTATATAAGAGAAAACATGACATTTGTCCTTGAGTGAGCAGAATAAAATCTAGTCTCCGGGGGTTTTTTGTTTGTTTGTTTTTGCCTTTTAAAATGTATATTGTGAAAGAATAATCTCATCAGGGTGAATTCTTTTAATTGGTCATTAAAGCATCTGTTTTTCTGCACAGTAAAGGTAAAGCAAGAGAATATCGCTATAAGCTTCCTTTTTGCCAGGGTTCCCTGATAACATAGCTTAGTGTATGTATCTCTGCAATGCTGGGATAAACGTTTTTTAAAAAGTCTCTTTAATGGAACCCTTCAAAGGGCAGCAAATATCAGAAAAAAATGGGACATCAGTGCAAGCCTAAAGAGAAAAATAAATCCCCATCGTGAGTATTACATTGCTGTCCCACTTGGGAACTTGTTTCTGCTCAAAGTTCTACAGCACTTTGGGAGAGTTGGGAGCAGGAAGTGCTTGCCTGTGGACCACCTCATCAGCTGCCCCGAAATCCTCTCCTTTCTGTTCTTTCTCTAATCCTATACTCAGGACATAGTTATAAACAAAGGCTTTTCTTGGAAGGGAAGGTGTTGAAGAGATGACTCAGCAGTTAAGAGCACCGACTGTTCTTCCAGAGGACCCAGGTTCAATTTCCAGCACCCACATGGTGGGTCGCAACCTATAATAACTCTAGTTTGAGGGGAATCCGGCGCCCTCTTCTGGCTGCCTTATGCACAGTATGCATGTGGTACACATTCAAGTAAACATTGGTACACATTTAAAAAGCTTCTAAAAAATTCTTCTTAAGATGTCAGTACTACTCTGGTAAAATGACAGGGCAGGTGGGTTATCTCTGTGGCTTGCTAAGTGAAGAGTTGAAGATTTAAATGGGATATTTAGGCTTGACTCTACCTGTATGGATAGTTCAGTTTATGGAGAATTCATACAGCGTACTGACTTCGTAGTTTCTCCCCAAGAGCATAATGCAGATAAGCCCAGTCTCAGTTCACTGCAGTCAAGGACGGATCAACACAGAGACGGTACTACCATTCCCCAGACTGCCCTGTCCTGAAGATGAGCAAGCATTGAATTCATGAACTTGAAGCAGCCATCCTACCGTGTTAATGATTTCTCTACCTTTTATTACTCTGCCAGAGGAACGTTCCAGAGCAGCAGCCGGAACGGGAGAGACAGGTTAGCAGCTGCTTGAAGCTGAAGGAAACCCCAGGACACGGAGGGGTGGGGCAACAGCCGTCAGTACTCCCTGCTAGCTTTTGAGTGGTGGTTTACCATTTGTAGTGCGCAGCCGCAGAACAACCATTCGCTAACATTAACCACATTGCGTTGGGTCCCCTTGGGTCGCCGGGGCAGGCACCTGTAATCCTGGTGTCCATGACAGAGCTACCTCAAGCTGCCCTCATGCTCACTCTTTTTTTTTTTTTTTTTAATTTATTTTTTTAGGGGAGTGGTGTTTGGGGAATCCAGATTTGTTGAACATAGCTACAACCCTGCTTAAATAATAGATGAGAAATGACGATTACAGCACCAATAGGTGAACTTTTTGCTTCAGTATTTTAGCATTATTTCTCCAGTATTAAATAGCTCCATGTATCTCACTGAAAACTAGCCTTTCGGGTATCATTTACTCTCCTATATGTCTCCGATCATATTAATTGAAATCCACTTCTGTGAGCCAGCCTCCTCTCTCGATTCCCGCTCGTCCCTCCCTAGTGTACACGCGTTTCAGCTCAAGGGACCTGCTTCCATCTTAGAGGTGATCTAGGTGACACCCGGAACCTTATTCTTTCTTAACAAGAATGCACCAGGCACACTTTCCAAAGATGCTTGAGTGACCACACCCTACAGTAACTCAGTTGTGTTGCCGTGCGTCACACCGTCGCGGAGACTTTCCACAAAGGAGTGAAGCCACCCAGAAACCTCTCCAAATCTTGGTGGCACACAGCAGGAGCTTGGGGACTGCTGTGGTGGCTGTAATGTGGTCAGAGACCAGCATAGGTCTGAGTGCGCTATCCAGAGGCACAGGGTGTTTCTGCAACAGAAAGAGCCAGGGGCTGAGCCATTAGGATTCCTTGAATATTCTGGAGGTCTCCTTTTCTATGATTGGTTTAATATATTCACGAAAGGAGACCATAGCTTGAATGTGGTCATAGCAACTTAGGTGTGGGGCTCTGTATGACTAATTCTTCGTTAAGAAGTCCAGAGCTTTGGTTAGGCGATCTTTGAATATTTTGTGCTAATTCCATTTAAAAACAAAACAAAAAACACCTCACGGGGTAAGAATCCAGCCTTGTCTTCTGTAGTAACAGGTCTCTTTATTCTTTATTGTTTGTATCATGGAGAGAGAGAGAGAGAGAGAGAGAGAGAGAGAGAGAGAGAGAGAGAG
>NW_021604786.1:3980147-4022716 GCF_004785775.1 Grammomys surdaster | reverse complement strand
AGAGAGAGAGAGAGAGAGAGAGAGAGAGAGAGAGAGAGAGAGAGAGAAATGTGTGTGTGTGTGTGTGTTTTCACGAACCAGTAACCCGATCTCCTGTTACCACCCCCACTGCTGCCTCCTGGGCATACCCAATGCTTTCAACACATGTGTCCTCTGGAGGCTAGATCTCAGAGCATTTACATTTGGCTTGGCTTCCCAGCTTGCAAACTGCAGTGAGCCAGCCCCTGGGAAGCTTCAGAGACTCGTCAGCAGTCTAGCTTATTCCTGTGTGTGTGTGTGTGTGTGCAGTGCACACGCGCGTATGCCTCCCTCGTTCTCTCTCTCACCATTTCCAAGCTAGAATCACTGTGGAGAAGCAAGCCTGAAATCTTGTCAAGATCTTATCTCGGGGTAATGACTAGCTAAAAAAAGAGAGAGAGAGAGAGAGAGAGAAAGGAAGAAAAAGAAAGAAAGGAAGGAAGAAAGGAAGAAAACAAAGGGTTGAATTATTGATTTTTCTTTGGAGGAATAAGCCGGGGCTTTGCTGGAGAGAACACCCAGTTTCTCCCTCAGGCAAGCTGGGCAGCCCGAGTTGACAGCAGCCAGGGCTGGCTTGAAGCAGCCGCTCTGCCTGGGGAGCTCCCTAAATGGACTTTGGTCTCAATGCTGTGACTCTTTGTCGCTGGTTTGGATGTGGGAGCACGGAAGGTGATCTCCTGTCTCGTCTCAACTCCCCTGATCTCAAGGAAAGATGAGCGAAGAGCCAAAGGAGAAACCCGCCAAGCCTGCTCATAGGAAGAGGAAAGGAAAAAAGGTAAGAGGCAGGATCAACATGTTCTCTCATTGTTCTCTGGTTCCCCAGGGAAGTGATCTGGAGACTGCCTTTTCCAGTGATTTGCCTTTAGCCAGAGAAAGAAGCAGTTAAAATGCAGAATGCTTTTGTTTTTTTTTTCCTCCTCTGTTAATGGGGTGTGTATCTGGGTTGGTGGCAAACACCTCGACTGGGGTCCATTGCTACAATATTTAGACAGTTAAAACATTGTGATTTGGATTTGCTGAGCCGAGTGTTCTTTCTCATAGCAATGAAAGGAACATTAAGTAAACATATGTCCTAATTATGTGAGTGGGTGTGTTTCTCCTACCTCTTGAATTTTCCTGATGCTTATAATCGGTAGGATACAATTACTAATGAATATTCTTATGATATGGATGGTAAGCTTTAATGTATATTTTAGGCAAACTTGGGGAAACCTGTAGTTAGACTTTAAAAACCCCAGCATGGAGGTGAGCTCCATTTTAAATATTGATTCGTTTGATGGCCGACAAATCTTGGGTCTGCATTCAGCCCTGCTGCCTGACAGCCATATGCCTCAAAGATCCATTCAGTTCATGGGATTAATTTTGCTTCCCACACGGTTTGAGGTTTTTGTCAAAAGAGCAGCGGAGGATTGCGGCAAACCTGTAGATTCATTCTGGCTTTCACAGATGCGCGTGTCATCCTAAGATGTGCCCTGAACTTTTCTGTTCATTTTGAAATGGGAAAGAAAGGTAATTGTCAGATCTGCACTGTGCTTTTGACCCACTATGGTTCATAAACTGTCTC
Source organism: Grammomys surdaster (assembly GCF_004785775.1). Classification (NCBI taxonomy): domain Eukaryota; kingdom Metazoa; phylum Chordata; class Mammalia; order Rodentia; family Muridae; genus Grammomys; species Grammomys surdaster. The sequence continues at coordinate 4,021,134 of NW_021604786.1, read as the reverse complement.
AGATTTAGGGTGTGCCACCAAAGGGAAGGCTAGATACATCTGGAACAAAGGAAAACAGGTCCCTGAAAACAGGATTGTAGCTCATAGCTTTGAAGGGGGATGGAGGCTGGGCTTTTTGAATTTAAAGTTCAAATTCTTAGATTTTTATGCTTCAATTCCCAGGTCTGATATATCTGTTGATGTCTCTTTAAAATGATTCCTTGCCCCCCAATATGATGTATGCTCTGCTCGTGGACGCCCGGGGAATGATTGGGTACAGTAGAGAACATGAAAGATTACAACCTCGGCTTGACTATATCAAGCATTTCAAAAATGTTCATAGCCTACTTACTATTTATGACAAAGGTTCCTCTGAATAAGACAGACTTTAAAGGAGCTGCTACCAGCAGGCTCAGCTGAGACATGTTCGGGGACATGCCAACATTCTTGGGCAGCAGTTCAATACCCTACAGAGTGAAGCTGTACAGACTGGTTTTAAGTCAGCTTTCCCCTCTTGGACCTTGGCTTGACGATATCGGAAAGGTGCAAGTGTGATTTCCCCAGGGAGCCGGTCGCAGCTGCACAGCACACATGATTTGCTTAATGCCTAGCCGAGTGGCGCTGTTCTCAAGGCAAACTGTCAGCTCTGCTCATGTTTCTGAGCTCTAGAGCCTTAAGTGTCTGACAGGCTCCACCACGATTCTGAACACAGAATGTCACAGAGAGCCCAGACGGACACATGAAGTCTGACAGCACAATCTAGGTGAAAATGAACAGCGGCTTGGGGTGGCTGTAAATCACGTGGACTCTTCAGATGTGATTCTTTTTTTTTTTCCCTCCCTTTCCCCTTGAAATTTTTTCTGGTATTATCTTGTGTCTCCCATGAGGTGATTCTGTGTGGTACAGCACATAATGTATTAGACTGTCTTGAGGCCTTCCAGGGTCCTGCCTGCCTCCATATTCTTGACCAAAGTCTCCATTGCCTTCCTCACTACCTTCTAAGCTCCGTGTTGCGACTCAGCGAACTCCAAATTCCAGACCACCAGACTCCAGTCCTTCAAAATACTGTACCCATGTGCCAATATTTTGTCTTTCAGCCCTGTGAAGGACAGTGGAGTTCTTACCAGCATCTCCCTCCACCCCCAAGCAAAACCATTCTCTTTTCTTGCCTGTCTTTTCTACCAAGAGAACCTCTCAGTGTCATCCTACGAATCCTTGAAGGTCAAATGTCCCATCCTTTGATTCACCTTGGTTTTGCAGACAGCAGATTCTTGGGAATGGTCCGCCCCGCCTCTTCTTCCACTGCATTCAAGTTAGTGTTAGAGCCCCGTTCTCTTAGGTGCTCAGATTCTCTGATGTTCATCAGAGCTGCTTGGTATGCAGTTGGCACTAAATATATAAATTACCTCTAGAGGCTTAGAAGACCCACATAAGACAAGCAGCTTTTTCAATTAGGAAATCTTGCTTCCTCCTATTTTCCAGCTCAGAGACACTATCATTATTGGTTTTAAAGTAAATCGACGTGACTATTTAAATCAGCAAATATTTACATTTTTGAGTGAATATGCATTTATTTTAGACTAGGTGGTTCAGAATGAATGGAATATACTCTTTTTTTAAAATTATGATTGGCTTTTAAATCATAGCTCAGGAGGTTTCTGAGTGGCCCAAGTGACCTGCACTGCAGTAGCGGTGGGTGTGGCCACACGCAACATCTCAGATGAGCCGTTCACCCCACCCTCTTTGTGGCATTGACTAACCTCCCGAACCCTTTCAGTACTTCCTACTCAAGGATGGAGTTACATGGGCCTCAAATTTTATATTAAACCCATCTGTGGATGGAGTTACATCTGTGTATAGAAGTAAATAGCCAAATAAATGGCTGTGAAGATTTTGTGCTGGTGTGAACTTCATTCAGCTCATCCAAGAAAGGCTTAGGGCATTTGGATTTACACTGTCTCATGAGGTGTATTTAATAGCAAGAAGGCAAGACCAGTGTAATGGAGCCAATCAATTATTTCCGCTCTGCTTGGGGACAGAAAGACAATTCTGTTCTCTAATACTGCCTGTATTCTGTTGACCTTGAAAAGTGTGTGTGTGTGTGTGTGTGTGTGTGTGTGTACATATGGACTGTTTACCAAAGATCTTTATCTCTCCTTGTTCTAGTAATGGGAGAAGAGTTTACTATTACTCAGGAGGCCCAAGTACTCATCTACTCCTGCTTGTAACTGGACAGAGTCTTGCAGGGAGAATAATCAGATAGTATAGCAATCACAGGTCTGGAAAGCAAAAGAAATGATCAACCAGACCGTGTTTTCTGGAGTGTCTGAATGACAGCAGCTAAGTCATCTTCATGGTGGGATTTCAGGCTTACCCAGGAGAGGAAATGCCAGACAAGCGTACTCCCCACCGTACTGTAAGCACCAGGCCGGTTTGGTTGAACCAAGCCATCACAGGAAGAATGCACAAGTGACATTTCATGACTGTGCTTCCTGGCCATTCCTGTAGTCTGCTGTGCAGGGCGATGTAACAAAAGAGCATCCCCTTAGCATGGCTTAGATGAACTTTACCGTCTCACGGTTCTCTCAGCTGGAAATCTGAGGCCAGGTGCCATCCAGTCAAATCCTGGATCTTTCCAATCTGCAGATATCTTAGGGTTCTCACTCGCTCTCTTCCTAGGCTATGACCCGGGCTAGGACTCTGTCTTTTTCTATAATAAGACCTGCTGGTTCAGGATATCACCTCATGAGCACGTTTAACTACAACCGTCCCTCAAGAGCTATATTTCCACAGTTTGAGTAGTAGATGGGATGAAATTCAGTCCCCAACAGCATCCGAATAGAAACGTTATGGTCAGGCTTCCAGTCTTAGGTCTGTGTCACAGGGCACACAATGACGGTGATGTTCTGTCTCTTCATGTGCTTCACTGAGCAGACGTGGTGAGGAGTGGAGAGGAGGGCCGGTATTATGGGTGCCAAGGACAAGTGAATGCAGGTTGCCTGGTTGCAGAAAGGTGGGGGTAGCACGTTGTCGTTGGTGGAGGAGGTTAGGAAAGGTTGGATGGAAAAGGAGAAAAGACAAGTCTAGGTCGGTCTTAGGAAATTACCTGTTTCCTAAGTGAATGTGGTAAGAACCTTCGAGAGGCAGTGTAAGACAAAGAGAGGTTTGGAATGTTCTGGTGTCCTTAGGGACCTAAGCCTTTGCTTATATGTCTGGGAGCAGGATCCCAGGGATGGATTGTGGCCAGGTAGGACAATGGTGGAAAGGAGACCAGACATCACTACAGGGGTGTGTGTGTGTGCGTGTGTGTGTGTGTGTGTGTGTATGGAAACCAGAGCATAACTTTTGGGAGTTAGTTCTCTCCTTCAGCTGTGTAGGTTCTAGGATTAAACTCAGGGTAGTGGTAAATACCTTTCCCGCTGAGCCATCTTGCCAGGCCACACCTTTGTTTTGTGGAGACTGGTTCTTTGGTCTGGACCTTGCTTTGTTTGTTTTTTTGTTTTTACTGTAGATTCTTGGGATGAAACTTAGACTGTAGTCGAAAAATATGTGAATCGTTATTTTGGTTAGGAACACCAACCAGGTCTGTGCTGTCTAATCTTATGTCACCTTGGCACACAAATCAGAATCATCTGAATGGGGGGAAACTCAATTGAGAAAATATCTCCTTAAGATTCAGCTCGAGGGCGTTTTCTTAATTAGTGATCAAAGGGGGAGGGCCCAGCCTATTGTGGGTGGTGCTTTCCCTGGCTGGTGGTCCTGGGTCCTATAAGAAAGCAGACTGAGCAAGCCATGGGGAGTAAGCCAATAAGCAGCATCCCTCCATTGCCTCTGTGTCAGCTCCTGCTTCCAGGTTCCTGCCCTGTTCGAATTCCTGTCCTTACTTCTTTCGATGATGAACAGTGATATGAAAGTGTAAGCCAAATAAAACATTTTCTCCCCAACTTGCTGTTTGGTCATGGTGTTTTATCGAAGCAATAGGCACAAACTAAGACAAGGTCTCATGGCTCTGTTTCTTGATAATCCACATTTCATTGGAACTGCACCATGTTGTCCACTGTCAGTGATAATTTAAGAATGGTCTTTTGAGTGTTTTATTCAGTGACTTCTGTGTCAAATTGGAGAAAAAAAAAAGGTACATATTTACATCTCTATGAGCTAATGAGGCTCATTCCAGTGAGTGGGTTGATTTATTTATTTTTTTTATGAAATTTCAGAATGGGATTTTTCATTCTTTTAGTTCAGTTACCTTTCCATTCTACGAACACCATGTAATTTGCTTTTTTAAGCTTCTTTTTATGGCTTCCTCTATCCCTTCCCTCGCTCTTTATTTCAATTGCAATTGAGCCAACTGCAACAGGCTCAAGACATTATCTGTGAGAGGTGTGTTTCTCTCTTCTCTGATGAGGCTCAACCATGTGCTCAGACGCCCATTTTTGGAGGGAAAGCAAAGAGTGTCCGGTGAGCTTCCCGTGTTCTTAATGGCGCTGGCATTATGGAGCTTCTGCTCCAGGCCTGTGGTTGTGTGTCTGGAAGGCTCTATGCTGTTTACTGAGGGGAAGGGAGACCGACATGCCCCGAGTACATCCACTGAGTAGTTGCATTGAACTGTCATTTCCATACCTGTGTTTGGATATTATTCTCTACTCTTCGTCAGGCGAGTCACTTCCGAAAGGCTTTGGTTTGGTTATAGTGGTGATTAGAGACATGGCTCGCTGAGCAATCACGGGCTCGGTACTTTGTTAGGCTGCAGGGACCAGCTATCCATCATCCACCGGAAGAGGCAGTACATGCAACGGAAGGGGTGTTCCATGCACCAGAAGAGGGGTTCCATCTACCAGAAGACGTGTTTAATCCACTCGAAGATGTGTCCCATCCACAGGAAAAAGTGTTACATCCACCGGAAGACCTGTACTATCCACTGGAAGAGCTGTTCATGGCCCTTCTACTTAGCCATGTGCATTTCTGACGAGGGTTTTTGCTTTTATATTGCAGGCCAGTTTTAATTCTCTTTCACTTCCTAGTAACCGTCTTTGTTCATCCTACCACTCGACAAATGCCATTAACTCCACAGTTAATGAACACTAAAGATGATTCTGTGTCTTACACACTCACACCCAGGAAGCAGGCATTTTGACTCCTTCCCCTCCGGTCTTTAATTTTTAATGGTATCGTCTTGAACTTAACATTTGAGTTTGTTTATTTTATTTGATCCTCATCCCATGTGAGGGTGGGGCGGACCCAGTGGGGAAGGGCCCATGTGCCATAGCAATCATGTGGAGGTCAAAGGGCATTCGGTGGGCTTGGTTCTCTCTTTCCACCTTTTTGTAGATTTCCAGAATTAAAGTCAGATTCCTGGACATTTGCAACAATCGCTTTCACCTGCAGAGCTATGTTTCAGGGTACATAGGTTTCTACGTTGTCTTTGCCTATAGTAATTCACAGGCCTTTTAAACAAAATTTTATAAAATATTAAGCCTGCAGCGTAATCGCTACCTTTTTAAAAATCAAAATTGAAGTGTTTCCCCCTCTGAAGATTTTTTTTTTTTTTAAACAGAAGAAACTTTGTGTAGATTATTTCATACGTAAGTAGCTTGGGGTAGAGAATGTGTGTGTGTAGCCTTTAAAGTGTAACAAGGCTCTGGTGCAGTGCAGGTTCGCTCCCTTCTCCACATCTGGAAAAGCCAGAAGACAGAATGGAATTTCTTCCCTTGAACTTGGTGGCAAATTCTGACCTGACCTGAACTCATTTGGTAGCAAAACCCAATCCGACCTTATGTGAAGCTATTTATAGTCCATGTTTATCCTACATAGTGTGAATTCTTGTGTGTTTTCCTGTGGAAATATTTTGCTTATGCTGCGCTAAGACGTGTCTAGGGACGTCCACACTATCTGCACGTACCCTCTAAAGATCGGGAAAGCCTAGTACTCAGGAGCTTGTAAATGCTTCCGTGAGTGTGTAGTGGAGATCCATAGAGCTCTGAATGTGGGACAGGTGACAAACTAGTGTGGCTTTTTCCATGGTACATGCTAACAAAGCTGTGCTGTCTGGTCTCAGACACCATGTCAGAGGTCCATGAAACAACTGAATTCAGTCTTACAGGAATTTTTCTCTTCCTAGAAATGTACTAATACACTGTTTCTTGCTTAATAAATCTGAACATTTGGATGGGTCAGTTGTGAGGGTGGTATAAAAGTTTGACCTTTTCAAGATAATAAAATGCTAATAGTAAGAAAAATTATCCTAAATACCGTTCTGAGTTTCTTTTTTTTATTTGAAAATATTATTGGTGTGTGTGTGTGTGTATGGGCATGTGTGCCTGCATATATTATTTTCAGGTGTATACATTGTATAATATACATATGTGGAGGTCAGAGGATAGCCTTTGAGAGTTGGTTCTCTCCTCCAGCTTCCTTGGAAGCAGGGTCTCTCTTGTTTCTGCCTGTTCATTTACTCCAAGCTAGCTGACCCACAACCTTCTGGATAATTCTCCTGTCATGACCTCCAGTCTTTCCATAGGAGTGCTGGATTATAGAATGCCCCCTCACTGACTTTTCCTGTCAATTCTGGGGACCAACCTCAGGCCGTCAGACTTGAACAGAGATCATTTGCACACACTGAGCTATCTCGCCGGCCCAGGTTTTGCGATTTCTCACATTTTTTTGTTATTCATTGCCATTTCATGAGGTCATCGTACATAACTTGATACATATTTCCTGAAAGAAAAGATGCAGACTTTAAGAGGAAGTTATTATTTGACTGAATCATTGGCCATACTTGTCAAAAAAATAATGTTAATCAAATGCAGGTTAATTAATTTTCTATAATTATTATACATAATGCCATTTTCTGTCATGGTTTAGATGAAGTTTCTTGTTTTTCACACAATTTTATTTTTTAGCTCTTATTCTGTGTTTCTTTGTATGAGGAGGTGACATTCTGTGGCTCTGTTAAGGGTGCCAGATCTAGAAGTCTCATTCCACAACTTGTTCCTCTATTAATTTGCCAGTGCAGCTATTGAAAGACAGTGGGTCCTCCTATTTCAGAGGAATAACTTGAACAATGCATACTGCTGTAAGTTTCATCCATTATGTCCTTCTGACAGATGCCAATGGACAGGGCCACCTTAGTGGTATTCCAAAGGAAAGCAAAACTCTGAGTCACCAATGACCTTTAGCACAAGAAGCAAATCTAACATGAAGCTCAGAACGTATTTGAACAGGCTGCTGTGGTGAACAGCATCCCGACTTACTTTCAACCGGCTTGTCTTAACTCAGACACCCAAAAGCTGTTTGTCTGCTGTTTCCACTGTGCATATCTTAAATAAGGTCTCCCACTGAGAAGCTCTTTGGTAGACCTAGTGTATTGTTTGGTTCTGCCTTTGTGCTAACCACTCTCAACAATTATTCTTCTAGTAAATTACTATGCTAGGTCTAAGGAACACATAGGGGGAAAGACAGGAAATGAATATACAAATTAGACAGCTAGTGATAAGCTAATTTACAAAACTGAGGGTCTGGGGAGGTGGCTCATGGGTGAAGTGTAGGTAGCATAATCAAGAGGACCTAAGTTACATGCCCACAACCTATTTAACAACCTGGATGTGGTTCTTATACCTATAATTTCATCACAGGGGAAAGGGTGACTGCTGGGTCCCAGGTTTTGCTAGCCAGCCTTTCTGGCCATTGAGAGACTATCTGTTTACAAAAAAAAAAAGGAGTGTGTGTGGATAACACCTGAGGAGTGACAACCAAGGTTGACCTCTGACCTACTCATAAACAGTCTGATGCGTGCACGCACACACGTATACATACCTGTACATACATTTATATAAGTATACCTATACACATGAGCATACACATAAGACAGCATCAACAGCTAAAACGGAAACAAAATTGGGGCTCACAGAAGGGACAACTGATTGAGTTGGTGTAGCTTAAGGAAGACCTAACCAAGAAGATACCCTTGAATGGTTGGATAAGCCCTACCACCAGAGGAAGTTGGTCACTTGTCAACAGTTGACATGTCAAGAGGAAGGGATTGCTTGAAAAGACTCTGGGATATTTGGTGCTGAGGAAGGATAGCACTTGACCTCAGTGACTCTCCCTGTTGGTGAGAATCTTGAGGATTTCTTCCTACCGTGAAACAATTAATTTCTTCCTCTTGGGATTTAAGAAGAGTCATCAGGATTTAGAAGGCAAAGACTCATATTTCCAGGAGTCAGTTGAGGATACCTGACACCTGAGTAGGAGATCATTTTGTGAGCTTTTGATGGATGCTTGGATGGTGAGCCTTTATCTTGTGGTGCATGGGCTTCCTTCTTGTCTACTCACTGTTTGCCACCATAGGCTAAGTACAGCAAAGACTTTCCTGAAGAAGCCCATAGTCCTCAGACCTCTGTTTGGCAATTAACTTTCTCGTGGTGTATAGTCTACTAAGTAAAATCAAAACACAACAAAGTACATACACCAGAAACTGAAACCCTGAGGTGATGTTTATTCATGATTGTTTTCTTAAAGGATAGATTTATAGCTTCTGGAGTTTTCACTGCTGTAGATCATGAGTGTCCCTGCTCAGGGCGTCTTTGTCATATTTAACAGAAGCATTTTTGTTTGTACTTAATGAAAAAAAAATCAAGCAACTGAAGCAAACCAAAGTGATGCTTTCAGAAGTAGCTTAGATTCCATGTCATTTGCCAGAGAGAGTTGTCTAATCCCCACCCCCTTCCTTGCATGATGCTAATTTCTTCATTCTTGAGGCGTGGTGCTTTCAGCACCAGATAACTGGCATTTTACAAAGTTGAAAGTTCTCTGGGCTCTTACCATTTTCCTCTTGGGCATTCCACTTTCCTGTAGAGAGGGCAGCAAAAACACAGGCATTGATCCATGGTTGTGTGAATAACTGTGGGAGAGATTTTGTGTGTAATTACAGGTAGGAAAGTGAACCTAATAAGTGTATCCAGATCAATATTTCTCAATAACATCAAAGGTTTTTTTTATTCTACAAAGCAAAAGCTCTGCAGTTCTGACTTACCAGTTCCCATTGTACTCCTTCTCAAAGATGTTGGTTAGAAATGAAACAGATTGCCTCCTGCTACCAGTGGGGTTATGTCCCTCAATCTGTTGTTTTCCACAAATGGGGAGGCGGAGGAAACAGCTTGGTTGCAGATATTTGAAGTTCCCTGTTCTGACCCATTGAGCAAAGCTCATATCTACAACTGTTCTCTGTGTCATTAAGTTAGAAAAGAAAAATTTAAACAGGATGTTTATGAGGCTGGAAGGGCAGTACCACATTTTAGGACTCCAGCCATCGGGAAGTCTAGAGAGATGTGACTGTTAAGAACTCCAGGCATATCAATATGTTTTAAATATGTTTGCGTCCTTCATCAGCCCATCAGTCCTTAATTGAGACATTTTCACTATTTACTGAACTTGGCTGTTTTAGGGTATCTTTTAACCAAAGCTAGGAATATAGTGTCCTCTATGTTATTGATGTAAGAACTACAGAATGTTCATCTTAGTTGTTTAGCTTCTGACAGATTTCTACTCAGTTGCCCACCGAATGACAAGGCTTTTGATATCAGATATTGTATGTAAGTGGCTCATAGGCTTATTTAATAATAGTCTCTGAATATTGTGCTAGAAGGAGCAGGAGTAGAGGATAGACTCACACACCTGAGTTTTAATTCCTGAGTCTCCAGGTAGTAACTGTTCAAGGACAGTCACGTTACAGGAATTTTCCAAGTCTGTGTGTCTGTGAAATGGAGTTGCTTTTCTCCCCTGGGGGCTTAATGTCAAACTTCTCCCTTAGTTCTCAGTCAGAAGAAGGCAGCACAAAGAGTAGATCTTGGCATCAATGTTAGAAGCATATCTAGAAGAAATGCAGATCTGGGGGGAAGGGGGTCCAGTTTTAACTTCTCATCCCAAATGAGACCCTTTTGTTTATTTACTGAGCCTTTCTCCCATTTTCTCTTTCTCACGAGCATGTGTGTGATGTGCATATATGCATGCATGTTTCTGTGTGTGTGGGGGGGTGGGTGCACTTGTATGTGCATACATGCGAAGTCCTGAGGTTGGCAACAGGGGTCTTCCTGAATGGCTCTTCTACTATATTCTTTGGGGCAGAGTTTCTCAATCAAAGCCAGAGCTCAAAGATATGGCTAGTCTCACTAGTTGGTTTGCTGCAGATCCCCTGCCTCTGCCTTTCGAGGCTAGGCTTATAGGTAGACTACTATATCTGCACAGCTTTTGTCTGAGTTCTAGAGAGCTGAACTGTGGTTCTCTTGCTTGTACGGCATGCTTTAAGTGCCGAGCCAACTCCTCAGCTCCGCCCCTTTCCACTTTAATAAGCACCCCATCTTGTTTTCTTTGTAAATCAGGGTGGCTTGCTTCACTATGGTAACATTAATTTGCTCTGTTGGCTTCTTTCCTCCTTCATAAGAAAATCAGGAATTTGTCTTCCAAGCTCTTGAAAAAAATTTTTCTTTTAGTTGTTTTAGAAAACTGTATATTTACAGTTACTTCTAGAGAAAAATTTGATTTTGGAACACGTTTCTATAACATATCAAGTTGTATAATCATCAAAATTGGCAGACAGATTATTAGATATTTACATGACATTAATTTCTGTGTGTGATCTAGAATAATTGGTATGTTAGCCCTGAATGTGAATTTTACACTTTAGTGTTTTGTACTCCAGATTTTGGCCTTCTGTCTTCATACCGTATTTAACTAGTCAGAAGGAAGGATATGAGGATACACTCAGATCTTGGGTTTCACGCTGGCTCAGGAATCTCAGCACAGAGAGGGAGGGCAGTGGAACCTGAGATGAAAATCAGGCGCTGGGTAATTCCCCACTGCCCTTTCTTTACAAATCGTATGACCCTGTGCCAACCCCAGGAGCACCTGGCACATGTGCCGGTGCCTATTTCAAACTAAGGAGGTACTGTCACTTTGTCACCATTTGTGGGCTGTAAGTTAAGATCTGAGGAAACAGAACAGTTCCTGGTTGAGTTTTCCTGGATGGCACTGGACAGAAACCTCATTTTCTAACACCTCACATGTAAGTTCACTGGATCCTCCTGCCTCTTGTGGATTTTTAGAGACAACTTTCTTCCAAAGAGATGGGAGAAATAGGGCAATAGGTGGCATTTAAGATGTTACCAGTGTAGCTGGGATTTAAGATGTCACGGTGTGCTCTCAGATGGAAGTACTGAAGAATATTTCCATCCGACATCTCTGGTGTTGTATTGTCTCTAACAGATGTGCCAACACATCTTCAAGGTTGGATATTTTTATCATCGAGGTGCAAAGAAAACAAGGGATGTTTGCTAATCTTTCTACCTTTCAAGTAGAACTTCAGTTGTCATTCTATGATTATATCTATAAACAACTTGAAGAAACATCTTGGAATTAAAAATATACACCCTAAAGTAGTTGTACAAAGAACACCCTATTTAGTGATGAAAACCAGTTGGGTCCTGTCATGGTGGTCCTCAGTATAAACTACTTATTGCTATGACAAAATTCCTGAGAGCAAAGATCAACCAAGGGAAAGTCTGGTTTGTCCTGGCTTGTAGTTTTAAGGGCTGTCATCCATCATTGGGGTGGGAGGTGGTAAGGGATGAGGACAAGAATGTAAAGTGGCTGTCCTCACCTTGTCTTCCAGCAAGAGGGAAAGACATGAATGCTTGTGCTTACCAGCTCTCCTGTTCCTAGTTTTGTCTAGCCTGAGCATCCCTACCTGCTTCTTGAGGTGGGCTTTTCTTCCTCGGTTACATTCTGGTGATTCTAAGTCCAGTCCAGTTGACAGGAAAGGTCAGCCATTGTATCCCCTTGGGAATGATATGAGTGTTGCTTACATCCAGGTCAGTTCTAAGTTTCCCTTCTGACTTTTCGCATTGTGACAAGACTTACCGTCATCATTATTTTAACCCGGACAATTCAGGTGCTTTTGCTTTATCCACAAAGTGTAGCTACGACTGCCTAGTTGTATCTACCATTTCCCCAGCACTCGCCCACAGCAGAGCCTGGTTTCCTTCAACCCTAGGCTCTGGCCACCAGCACTACACTTCCTTTCTCCATGGTGTTACCCTTTCTGGATATGTCATGTGAATAGAACCAGTCTTGAGTTCGGCTTCTTGCCTTTGGAATGTTTTGTCCTGGTATTTTCTTCCTCATTCATTTGAGTAATTCTTTACTATATCTACTGTGTAAGTAACCTACACTTCACCCACCTACTCATCCACTGATGCTATGTGTGTCTTTTCTTCCTCCTGGCTACTGTAAGTAGAGAAGCACTGGACATTGCGAAATGGGCTTGTTCAGATACCTGTTGTCTCTCTCAAGTAACCATCCTCTGCGTGAGATTTCTGGCTGTGTAATAATTCTAGGTTCAGGTGCTTGATGGTTGGCAAGCTTTTCTTCTCCGACAGGATTCTATACAGTGATTTATGCTATGTTCATGTTTTAGCATCTTATTACTCTTCCAGACATTTGCTATTTTACTTTTTTTCCAACATGAATCGATATAGGAGCCCCTCCTGGAACGTTAGCACACAGTACCTGGTATACCCCAGAGCATCACAACAAAGCGACATGCTTCAGCAGAATGCCCGAGGAGGACTTTGTACTTGGTACACGAGTGCCAGACCTGAGATGACACCTCTTATACACAAACCACTGAACAATCTGGAACTGATATCATGGACAGTGGTCCAGGGAAGAGATGCTGACATCTGGCTAGAAGATAGATGGTGGGCCCTGTCACATCTGGCTTAAGACTTCTTCCAGAGAGAAGTAGTCAGAGGCTTATGATAAGCACGTGCATGCTGGCTAAGAGTTACGTTTTGCTGCCTGTGATAGGCTCTCCTATGGTAACTCTAGTGTTAGTTGTTTCTTATTTAGTACGGGGGATGAGAGCAAGCCTTTTAGCAGTTTTACAACAAGCTTTCTGAACCATCCGTAGTGTGGTTAACAGTTACCAGTCCCTCCTTTGGTTCATTCTTTTTGGAGTCCAAACCAGATAAGTTACATTCCAGGGAATTTCCATTACAGGCTACTGAATGCTTAATTGTAACAGGGAGAAGGTTAACATCCAAACAGGTAATTATTAACTACCTTGCTATGCAGAAGATGTGGATGGACAGAAGACAGTGTTGAAAACACATTTGCTTGCGGATTTGTGCTCTTTTCCTAGGACCCAAGGGCCGTCCCCAAGATCTCAGCTTCCTAAGCCTGATGACTGGGGTAATGTTTGTTTCCTTTCTTTTTTTAATGGTGCTCAATCTCATGAAAACCTCAGTAGGTAAAAATGACTCTATAGTCCACTGGAAAAAAGCAAGTGTTACACCACAGAGAACATGCTGGTTTTGACGTGTGTTACAAGACAAATTTATTCATTCAGGTGAGCCATTCAAAAACAGCCTCAATTTCAGATACAAATCAACGTAGCTTTCTTCTTTGAGTGATTTTTAACTTTTCAATTTATGTGTATTCATAAGCAGGAGCTCTCTGGCTTTGATTCTAATAGAATGTGTTTAATTACAATATAGACTCTATACCCAAATCTTTTTCTGAAGAGTCTTGCTTTATATGTATTTGTGACAAAAACTTTATAATTTTTCTCTTTACTTCTAAAGGAATTTTTTTTTTTACTAAAATTGTATTTTCAAATGAAAGAAATATCCAACTGAAAAGTGTGTTTCTTGTAGAGAAACACAAAATGGAAGCTGTTTATATTTTTCACTTCAAAATCATGTCCCCCCAATCTTTTAAGAGCCTTAACTCAGGGTATTGAAATAACATCACATGTTCTTTCTGTAAAGTATTTCATAATTTGGAATATTATGGTTCTCAAAGTAGTATAACAAATGAATAGCAGATCTTAGTATTAGGAAAGCGTGTACTTAAGGATGCAGAAAAAGCCTTCTCCCAAATGCATCTTGACACATTAAAATGAGATGTCTGACATGCCCATATCTGTTAAGTGGAGCTTTTATACGTGGTCTTGGGGACTGAAGACAAAGCCTGGGCCACCCAGGCAAGGGCTCTACCATTGAGTTATATCCCTAGCTCTCTGATTTTCCTGAGACAGAGTCTCACTGTGTAACTCCGACTGACCTTGCATTTGTTGTGTAGTCGCAACTGGCTTAAGACTTGTAGTCTTCCTGCCTCTGCCTACCTATCCCATGTTGAGCTTACAGGCGTGCACCACCACTCAAGTTTGCCTTTGGTTTTTATATGTAGTTCATGGTGTGTTTCGGCTCGTCATATGCCAGAAAAGGCAACTGCCTTCAAGTGTGGGCTCAAACATCCCATGCCGTTGCAGTGTCTGGAAGCTGGCCAGCAGGAAGCAGGTATCTCTGGGAACAGAAACGAGTATTTGAGCTACATCGCTCAATAGGCAAAGGGTTTGCCATGCAAGCTCGAAGTGCTGCGTTCTACCTCCCAGAACCCCATGATAGCATAAGCTTATAATCCTAGCTCTGGGAAGACAGAGACAAGAGACTTCCCTGAGGTCAGTGGCCAGCCAGCATATCCTACTTGGTGAGCTCCAGGCTAGAGAAACATCCCATCATAAAAACATGGTGGGCAGCACCTGAAGAATGACAGTGAAGAAGTTGCCCTCTGACCTCTCAGCCTGCACATGCAGAGATTCACAGATGCATAGACACACAGATATAAACACACAGACACACAGATCCACACACACTGATACACCCATAGACACACAGATACACACACATACAGATATACATACACACAGATATGCATACAGAGATACACACAGACACAGATACACACACAGATATACAGACACACAGAGACACACAGAGAGATACACAGATACACACACACAGATATAAACTCAGACAGACAGATATACACACACACAGAGACACACACACAGATACACATCTGTAGACACACAGATACACACAAACACACAACATACACATGATGCAAAGGAAGTGACTTTAAGGGTGAAATACAGTGGAGTCTCCTAAGTCAGCTCCTTTTGAATTGTGCTTAGGGAAAGGGCTCAATTACCAAAGGTCAAAAAAGATAAGACAGATGGAAATACAAAGTCTCACCTAAGACCCATAAGACACTGGCTTACAGAACAGTGCCAGTGCGTGTGGGCTGCTGTTCATTTGACAAGGCTCTCTACAGAAGGCACCTCTTGAACCAAGTGGCAAGCCAATAGGACCACAGCAGAAGAGGTGACGGCCATTTTGTTCTAAACGGGGTCAATGCTGTTAGGTTTGATAACTATGCAAGGAAACTCTAGATGTTGTGTTGGGACTAATAATATTCTTTTGTTTTGTTTGAGACAAGGTTCTCTGTGTAGCCCTGGCTGACCTGGAACTCAACTCTGTAGGCCAGGCTGGCCTTCAGCTCTGGAGATCTTCCTGTCTGTTTTCTCCCAAGTGCTGGGATTAAAGGCATGTGTGACCACTGCCCAGTGACTAATAATATTCTTAAATAAACATCTTGAGGATGATAATAAGCAAAGAGATAACCAACCAGCATGATCTCCTGCCCTCTGAATTCCATTCTGTGTTTTGAGCTGAGCTCTGAGAGGTTGGGCATAAACATGGCTGACTGGAACATCAGGGCTGAATCTAGCTAGCCTCTGGAATCTCTGCACTGAGTACAGAATCCATCTGTCACTTTGTCTGTCTGTCTGTCTGTCTGTCTTTCTATCATCTAACATTTATTCACCTGTCAAACTGTTCTATCTTTCATCTGTCGATCATCTATCAATATTTTTTCCTCACCTCTCTACCTATATGCCTATAATCTACCTTTTCATGTTATTTTTCACTCTTTTGATTATTGAAATGATAATTTTTGGTTTCACTCATTTGCTCTCTACACACCCCCTCACCAAGGCCCATTACAAAAGCGATTTAATGGCTGGCGGCACTCATCATTTTCCTAATGGCACTGAATGCATTTCATGTAGTGAAAGGAATAGAGGGACCCATATGAAAGATGCCTGAGGGGTTCAGTAGCTTCACAGGAACACTGAAAGTTTACGTTTCCAGATCAGTACATGTCAGGAAGGTGCTGATCTTATTAAATGTGTCATATGGATAACTAAGTTCAGAAAAGTAGAAAGCGCAATTAACATATCCCAAATCCCTGCTCTCTGTTCGGTAGAGTCTATGAGATTTGCGTTCCTTATTCCATTTTCTTATTAAGTACTACTTAATAAGAGATAGAGACAGAGAGAGACAGAGAGATTCTGGCCTCATTGCTTTACTCGTGACCAAGTCTGCATTCAGCCAGTGGCTGTGCGGCTAGCCCAGCTTTCCTATCTGTTGGAATCCAAAGCTTGCTCTTCTCTGGTCTCTTTGTCTTTCTCTCATTGAGGAAGTTTGCCATTAGGTAGTGTAGTTAAATTTCAACCCCTGTAATTTGTCAGTGGACACTACACTAAGACAAAGGAGACAGAAGTGCTTGCTTTAGTGGATTTAGCAAAACAATTCCCTTCTCACATTTTACGACCACATGCATCAAATATCCAGGATACTACAACCATGTTCTTAAAAATACCCAAGATGTCCCACGTTCAGAGCTCATGATTGGATGGTCGCAGTGAGTAAATCTGTTTGTTGAAATGCCACAGCAGATTCACAAGGTGCCCAAGAGCCTTCAGCAAAACCATATGCTTGAATTTGGCAATTATATGGACGACTTTAAAAACTAACGGCATTTGTATTTATTGTCAAATAACGGCATTTTTTTTGAGACCTAACATATGTGTGGTTTCGTTAGTTGTGAAATCTCAGACATGGATATTTACAAAGCGTTTTGCATTCCATCTCATTAAATACTTAGTTGAGAGCACAAAAATTAACTTACATTTTTATAATTATAGGATAGGAGATATGAAAAGACTCCGATTCGTAATCGTAGATTAGCAAGAAGTGAATATGAAAGTTGAGTATTCCCAGTTCTCAGCAGAGTTCCTCCCACGTTTTGATGTCTCCGAGGCTGAAGTGCACCTTAGAATCTATATATTCTCATCCTTACTGACATAAGATGCCGCAGCAGCATCTCTCTGCTTGTATGCACACGGACTCGGGTGTCACTCCCAGTAGCACGACTGTCCTGTCTCAGAACTTCAGAAAACACACTAAAGGTCCTTCACAAGAAGGATTTACACACAACTGAAAATGATTCTGGAGCCAGCTGTGTAGCCCGTCAAGAAGTGCGATGTCATCCTGTCTCGGGAGAACAGAGCCAAAGCAGGCCTTGATAGTGAAGTGAAGCATTAATGACCAGGAAGAGCCAGATCCTGGGTCGGATGGCCTAAGGGCAATGCTGACAGTCATTTCCCCTTTAATTTTGCTGTCAATCATGTGTATAAAGGTCACATGATTAAAGTCTGTGTATAAACCAGCCCCCACCACCATCACCACTACCGTCACTGCCACCACCACCATCACCACCACCATCACCACCACCTCCATCACCACCATCACCATCACCATCATCACCATCACCACCATCACCACCATCACCACCACCTCCATCACCATCATCACCATCATCATCATCACCATCACCACCATGTACTTTTCTCCTTATCCTGTAAAGAGAACCCATATTATAATATTGGTAAAAAATATATAACCGAATAAATCAGAAATGTTTTTGTGCATAAAAATTACTTAAAGGGGATGCTATGAAACCTGTCCTAAACTGTGGACTAATGTCGTACTCACCGCTCCTAAGCAGACACTGGATCGTGTCTAGGGTATGATGGAGTTAATATTTTAAGCAGGAATGCAGAAGGTGTACAATCCAGTAAACGTGTAAAAAGAAATCAAAAGTAGGCAAAAAAAAAAGCAGTAAATGTGTAAAAACAAATCAAAAGCAGTTTTGAAAGTGCCAAAGAACCACAGAGTCAGGGTCTAAGATCCAGGGATGTGTAACACGGGATGTTTCTGCTTTGTTGTTAGAGGGAAGACAGTTACATGATGTTGAATTGGCGCTGTATATCTTCCCTTCATTTCTTCTTATGTTAGAATGTATTGTAGTGTTGGAGACAAATGCATTTTGTCACAGAATGAAAAGAGGTAACCATATAAACATTATAAATTATAGTTAATGTTTTAGACTTTTGAAATTCAAGTCCTTTCTCTACTTTTTAAAACATATGAACATACATGCACATGCACACACATACATTTACTCACACATGAATACACATACACAGACATGTACAGACACATACAAATGCACATACGTACATATATATATACATGCATGTATACATACATGCATTCATACACATCCACACATATATGCATGCATATACATTCAAATACACACACACACACTCACATACACTGACACATACTCGTGCACACACACAGAGGCACACATATGCATGTACATACACTCAAAGACACAAACACATACATGCACACTTACATACACTGACACACTCTCACGCACACACCCCCCACATCCAGGCACACATATGCATCCACATACACACAAACACATACACACACATGCACACTCACATACACTGACACATACTCATGCACACACACAGTCACATACAAACACACAGACACATATATTCACAGTCACATACACTGACACATACTTGTGCACACACACGAGTATACACACATACAGGCGCACATGTGCATGCACATACACTCAAAGTCACAAACACACCCATGCACGCTCACATACACTGGCACACGCACACACACACATGCTCACATACACACACAAACACACAGACACACAGCTTCTTTCTGTTTGAATAAAAATCTGTGTTCAGCTCATGCCTCTTTTAATCTCTCAAATCTCTTCCCTTTGTCTCCGAAGTCCTGGAGTTACAGTTACGAGCTACCATGCCATTTTGTAGTTCCTTTTCTGTTTTGTCAAAATGACATAGTATCCCGAACATCTTTAAAGTATATCTGTTGTAGCTATCTCTAAAGGGATTCCACACAGTAATAATGTCTTTTACAGGGAAGAACCCTCTTACCGATACGGTTAAAAGCTATCTAAGTATCTTCTTTAACTCAGCTTATTAATTTATACAAGTATATTTGATATAGAAACATACTTACATAACACTTTGCCCTCCTATGGTGAGAAAAAACAGATTTGGTATGCCTCCTGCCTGGTTTGCTCTTCATGTAGGTGGCCTTGTTGTCCCTGGGATGGTGGATAGTTTGGCTCTTTTGTGGAGTAAATTCACAAAAGTAAAGCTTCTTTATAGTAAGTGCTGTTGCTTATTTCTCGTGAGTAAGGTCCCATGTCCTCTACTCCTCCTTGGTCACTGGCTCCTTAGAGGAACCTATGCAGTCAGCCCAGAGCAGCACGCCCCCTAGTGTCCCATTCAGAGCCCACAGCAGCCCGGCTCACCTGGAGGCTTGTCGCAGGGTAGGCAGCTCTTCATCAAGATGCCTTCCGATGATGTCCTTTCTTTACTGTTTCTTTTTATTTATTTGTCTAAAGGTCAAGTGTGAGGACAATACTGAGATTTGTTATGGAAAATTGTTTCCACATAAAATCTCCATTCTCCTTACACGAGCAAGAAATGTGTTTATCCTCAATAGGATTCAACTTCAGTGCCCAAATTCATAAGAATCCTGGGAAGATGAAAAAAATTTTTTTTGTGAATATAGTTGTGCATTGATGAGTTTAAAGTGGACATAGGCATTAATTCAACTATGTTTCTAAGTAGTGAGGTTACTATTACACTTTGCCCTGATATGGATACAAGACAAGTGATCTTTAAGCAACAGACACATTATTTGAAAATAAAGGGAGCGGGAGACATAGTATTGACAGTCTTAAAAAATAAGAATGAAACAATAAACCATAGTAGGAACGTCTCTCTCTGTCCTACATGTGACAACATTTGGTTAGCTGGGGTCACGGCAAGTGTCTCTTATTTGTAGCTGAGATTCCCTTTCTCCTCAGATTCCCTTTGGAATTGCCAGTGCTTCCGGTGATGGCTTTGAGGACTGGGTGCCCATCTGCGCTATGTGCACACATCTGTGCTATGTGCACACATCTGTGCTATGTGAACAACTGATACAATGTAGCAGAAGCAGAAATTCTTTCATCTTCCATTTTCCTATCCATAAAAATAGAGGATAAAGACAGGGGAGATTAATTAACCAGTGAAGTGTTCACAAGTCTCGAGGACCCAAGTTTGATTCCCTAGAGGCCATGTTAAAAATAACAAACAAAACAAAACAAACAAACAAACAAACGAGTGATTCATATTTGGAATAATCATAGTACCAGTGCAGCAGAAAGACAAAGGAAAACCCGGGGCTCGCTGACCAGCCAGCTCAATTTACAAGGTGGGTTCCTGACAAATGAAAGTATGTGCAGCCTGCCTCTTCCCCCAAATAAACTTCACACACACAGGGATGTGCATGTGTACATGTACGTGTATGCACACATACACACAAACTCGTGTAAAAAGTGATGGATAAGAAGATGTTCTATTCATATTGAAAGATTATTGAAAGACTGCAAGGAACCTCTGGCTGGCGGTGATGGTGCAGGCCTTAAATCCAGGCACTTCGGGAGGCAGAGGCAGGCAGATCTCTGTGAGTTCAAGGCCAGCCTGTTCTACATAGCTAGTTCCAGAACACTCAGGGCTGTACAAAGAAACGCAATGAAAGAAGAAAGAAAGAGAGAAAGAAAGAGAAAAAAGAGAAAAACATGAAAAAGGAAGGAAGGAAAGAAAGAAGGAAAAGAAAGAAAGAAAAAAGAAAAGAAGAAAGAAAGAAAGGAAAAGAAATGAACTTATAAATGTGAAGTGTTTTCTGATTGGAAGCTGTTGTATGTTAGTATGCTGGAGTTGTTTGTTTCTTTGTTTCGACACAAATCCAGATATATTTGGGGAGAGGAATGTTAATTGATTAATTGTCTCCTGGTTGGTGGGCACAGCTGTAGAACATTCTCTTGATTGATTATTGATGTGGGAGGTCCCAGGCCACTGTGTGCCCTGCCACCCTAGCCTAGCAGTTTTGAGTTGTATTCGAAATTAATTGAGCAAGCCGTGGAGAGCAAGCCAGTAGGCAGCACCCCTCCATGGCCTCTGCATCAGCTCCTGCCTCCAGGGTCCTGACCTGACTTCCCTCAATGATGCAACGTGAGAATCCTAAGCAGATAAAGCCTTTCCTCTCCGAGTTGCTTTTGGTCATGGTGTTCACTGTGGCGGTAGAGACTAAGACAGTGTTGGTGTAAGTTACTATACTGATCTTATACTGTAGTATTTTAAGAATGAGCTGTCCTTGAGAAATGGAGCGATTAAATTATAACAACCAATAGGATTTAACATACCCTATTTAGCTAAGGTTCATAAGTAAAGGAAGTCAATAAATAAAGACCTGGGCCTTTCATGAACTGACGTAGAATTTGTCAGGAAGTATACAAGAATAGGCTTCAGGTTGATTGATTATATAAAACAGGTTGGTACTGATTAAAAGCACATATTATCAGCTGCTACACATACCCTCATCGAAGGCTTTCAAATGTGGACATTGGGAAATGCCTCTCTCAGGAAGAAAAAGAAGAACTTTCCCTCAAGGTGAATGGCACTCTTTATGAGGTTTTAAATGTGTTGGACATTCTCTGTACAGAGCTTTGCAATTTTAACTGGTTATTTCCACTCAAAGAAAGCAAAGTGGGATACCTCATTTTATTTTATGTTTTGTTTTTTAGAAATTAAATCAAAGCTAGTGACTTCACTCGTTCATATTGCCTCTGGTTGCAAAAGCAGGATTTTGTAATATTCTTTTAAGTTTTAAAGCACAAGTGCTTGCCTTTTGTGTGTCTTACACTACCCTATATGTAAGCCGTTGGTTTGTTTGTGACGAGGTCTCTCTATACTGCCTAGACTGACTTTGAACTCACAGCATCGAGCAGTCCCTTACTCTGCTCACTGTATCTCCCTTTACCAAGGTGTTCAACTCCCTTTTTTGGTTAAATTCAAAAGCTGTTCACAACTTCCTGGAGGGAGCTGACCAGGAAGATTGTGAAGAGCCAGCAGGATCCATGCAGGTGACCTGGGGTCAGATTCTGACACTGATCTGTGTCTGCTGTTTCACCCTTTGTGTTTGGGGATTCTCATCTGGAAAGGGGGGCTCTATTGTTTGCTTTATTGGATGTCGTGAGGTTTAAGAGTCAAAGCTTGGCTTGGCTTTAGGATTCGGGGGTGAGTGAAACGGAGCAGCTATGTGTTGAGTCCTTTCATGATGTTAGTTGGGGCGGCGGGGTTATGGCTTTGATGAAACACCATGACCAGAAGCAAGTTGGGGAGGAAAGTGTATATTTGGCTTACATTTCAACAGTATAAGCCATCATGAAAGAGAGTCAGGACAGGAATTCAAACAAGGCAGGAACCTGGAGGCAGGAGCTGATGCAGAGGCCATGGAGGGATGCTGCTTACTGGCTTGCTCCTCATGGCTTGCTCGGCTTGCTTTCTTATAAAACCTAGGATCAGCAGTCCAAAGATGGCACCACCCACAATGGGCTGGGCCCTCCCCCATCAATCACTAATTATGAGAATGTCCTACAGGCTTGCCTACCACCTGATTGGATGGAAGCATTTTCTCATTTGAGGTTTCCTCCTCTCAGATGATTCTAGCTTGTGGCAAGTAGACGTAAAAGAAGTACCCAGCATACATGAGGTTTATTCAAGTGAATGTTCATTACTCCTGGCGATTTCAGTGAGGGGACGTCACTGGGATTTCCTCCATTTGGACTTTGAGCCTCTTACATCTCAGTCACTAAGGCCTTGAAGGAAAGAATCAAGACAGGGGTAGACCAGACTATGGAACAGGGCTGGGAGTTACTGAGAGGTCACAGTCAGAACACCATGTATTGGGATGTGGCACTTTGACCTGAAGTTCCATAAGCCTCCTTGTAGGCATCTTAATTCTGTGTGTGTGTGTGAGTGATGCATACCTGTGGTATGTGTGTGTGTGATTTGTGCATGTGATGTGTGTGTATGTATATTGTGATGCATACATGTGCTGTATGTGTGTGTATGTGATTTGTGCATGTGATGTGTGTGTATGTATATTGTGATGCATGCATGTGGTGTGTGATGCATACATGTGGTGTGTGTGTGTGTGTGATTTATGCATGTGATGTGTGTTTATGTATATTGTGATGCATGCATGTGGTGTGTGTGTGTGTGATACATGCATGTGGTGTATGTGTGTGATGCATACATGTGGTGTGTGTGTGTATGTGTATTGTGATGAATACATTTGGTATGTGTGTGATGCATACATGTGGTGTATGTGTATTGTGATGCATACATGTGGTGTGTGTATGTGTGTATGTATATTTCGATGCATGCATGTGGGGTGTGTGTGTGTGTGAGATGCATGCATGTGGTGTGTGTATGTATGTGTGTATGTGTATTGTGATGTATGCATGTAGTGTGTGTGTGTGTGTGTGTGTGTGTGTGTGTAAAGGCCAGAGCCTGATGTTGCCACTTCTTCCCTTGACTGGCCCTCAGTTTTCCTTTTTTGAGACAAAGTCTCTTTCTGAGCATGACACTCATCATTCTGTCTAAAGCAGCTGACACCTACCCCCCCATATCTACCTGTTCCTGTCCCCTCAGCACTGCAGTAGAACCTTGCCTGGCTATATTGTGGGTTTGGGGGAATCTAAACTCAGCTCCCCATGTTTCCCAGCAAGCACTTCACCTACATAGAAAAGTTATTTCTATGACAACAGAAGCTATAAAAAATTCCAGTAGGAAGCTTTAGACAGGCAATGATGGATATTTCCGTGGATCCGCTTTCTCTCCAGTGTGAGCGCTAAACCGGGGAAATGCAGTCGCTGTTAGGAAACCAGAACTAAAATAAAGGACATATGACCACTGAAAGAAAAGACGTGACCATGGTCTAGATCACTCACAGGGCGAGCGCACGCGCAGGTATTACCTGCTTCCTACAGTGTTCAGCTCAGCAGCAGATCAGGTGTTAGATGCTTATTACTGACTCTCAGAGGGATTGAGTGAATATGTGCTAATCATTTTTCTGATTAACAAATACGGAAATCTGTAAAGACTGGTGGGGTGAACATTTGGGCTCTTTTTGTTTTTGTTTTGTTTTGTTTTAAGAGCTGAGGACCGAACCCAGGTCCTTGTGCTTGCTAAGCAAGCACTCTACCACTGAGCTAAATCCCCCTCATTTGGACTCTTAAAAGTATCCTACCCTAAGCAGCACCGTGCGTTAACATAGGGACGATCAAGACAGACTTAGAAATAAACAGTCGGAGCTTATTGATTGCACGTTAGTTTGTTATCCGCTCACGCTGTCTCTGATTTAAATATCTCAGTGTCATCAGTGTGGGGAGCTGCCTCGTAATATTTCCATGTTTGTAACTCCCGTTTAGAAACACCTTGACATCCCATGTAACATTGTTATCTTCTAAGAGGAGAAATTGCTAACCTGTCAGAGCCGGGAGTTCTTGAGGATGACTGAATCCTGGAGAAGAATAGAAGCAGTGTTTCAGCCCAGGTCCCAAGAAAAGCAGGCTTCCCTCTCGGGTAGGGGGTTGGAAAATGAGTGTGGCTTGGTTGGCAGAGCCCTTGTCTGTGCACCGAGTCCTGGCTTCAGTCCCTAGCACCTCATAAACTGAGCTGGCTCTTGCTGGACTATTTATTAGTTCAGCCATCAGGAAACAGCAGCAGGAGGGTTGTGGTTACCCTCACTGTGTAGCTAGTCAGGTAACAGCTTGGGATATATAAGACTGTCTCAAAAAGAAACAAACAAAAACAACCCCCCCCAAAAAAAACCCAAACAAAAAACTTTAAAAACAAAAAAGCAAAAAACAACAACAACCCCAAAAAGCAAACAAACAAACAAAAAAACCCAAAACAAACTAACAAAAAAAAAACCCAATACATTTCAGACTGCATAATCACCATTCATCCTTCCTCTTTTATACCTCAGAAATTGTTGTGGTGTTTTTATTTTAAATTCACACGGAATGGTGTCACAGCCAGATTGTCCTTTGCATTTCAAGGTGGTGTCTCAGAGCTGAAATATGTCAGGGCTTTGTTCCCAATGTGATTGACCCACCGAGCACTGCGTGGCTGTTTCTCTTGGTTCTGACTCTCTCTACACAGTGACACTCTGTTCTTCTATGCAGCAATGGCCAGGACGAGGACCCGTGTCTTTGAGCATTGCACACACTCAAATCCAGGGCTGTAAGCAATATTTTAATTCACGTGATGTATGCATAGGCTACATACATCTTGTCTGTGAAATGTTTTCTTGATTACTGGCTTCGTTGATGCTATAAAATACCTGACAGACCTGCTGCAGGAGAGATTTATTTTGGCTTATAGTTTGAGGGTACAGTCCATGATGACAGGAAAGAAAGGGCCGAGGGAACATTCACCGTGTGGTCACATGACATTCCTGTGGTTGCTCACCTCCGTTTCTCTCTTCATCCAGTTCAGGTCGGCAGCCCACGGAATGCTACCACCAACATATAGACAGGGTCTTCCCAAGTCCTTTAACCCAATTTACATCGCCCTCACAGGCCCTGCCCAGAGATTTTTTGTTCTAGATGCTCGAGTTCACACTATTGCCCATCACATATCCTCGAAATGGGTTTCTGAGGGAAAGATAGGTTACACTCAAAAATCCCACCTTCCTGTGAGCCATGCTTTACCCACAGCCCTCCCATCATGCAACAGTCTCCTCTCACTGTCAGTGTAAACAATCTATCTAACGCCAGTCACTTGGGTTTTTTTTTTTCTGTTTCCTGAGAGTTTTGATTTGATGATTTATTTTTACTTTATGTGCGATGCTGTTTCGCCTGCATATATGTCTGTCTGTCTGTCTGTATGAGGGTATCAGATCCCCTGGAACTGGAATTACAGACAGTTGTGAGCTGCCACACGTGTGGCTGCTGGCAATTGAACCCGGGACCTCTGGAAGAGCAGCCAGTGCTCTTAAACACTGAGCCACTTCTCTAGCCCTAGAAATTGAAGACATATATATAGTTTCAAACACTGGGCTGTTTGAAACAGGTCATTTGTCTGGAAGGCTGCCTTACTGGCTATTGGGTTTCCTTGAAAGCCATGGTAAGGGTCATCATGCTCACGTAGGAGTATGTGTAACCTTTGGGTTCTTACCCTACATTTTCCTGGCTATTATAGTTTTAAACACCATCACGTAATGGAATTGGGTCAGATGTCGGTCTGCCAGTGGGTGGGCTCTCAGCCTGATTATGTCGTAAACAGACCCCCTGTGTTAACCTTCAGAAAGCTGAGATTCCAAAGGCTGGAATGAATGAACAGCCTCTCTTTCTGGTCTTGTTCTCTGGTCATCCACTTGTTTCCCCACCCCCACCCCCACTCCACCCCACCCCACTTCAAAGCCACTCTTGAGCAGAATAGAGGAGTATGCATTACGTCACACTCAGTGCTGTGTTTTATAGAAAAGAGAAAGAATTCCTTCAGGGAATATGCCAGGGGTATGTTTGGTGGAGGCACGGTATGGTGAGGTGGAAGGGGGTGCCTCTGCGGATCCATGCTTAGGCATCCCTTCCCCTTGAGGTACTAGCCACAGGATGGTATAGTATAGAATAGAGTTTATTCAGGGCATGGGGAGGGGAATTGAGTGCATAGTAGAGACAGAGAAAGGCAGAGAGAGGGAGAGAGGGAGAGAGGGAGGGAGAGGGGGATGGGGAGAGAAGGGACAGAGGAGAAGAGGGTGAGAGAGCAAGAGAAGAGAGAAGAAAGAGTGAGGAGGGGGCAAGCAGCCCCTTTTATAGTGAGTCAGGTACACCTGGCTGTTGCCAGGTAACTGTGGGGCGGAGCCTAGAAGAAATGCTAACACTCAGGCCCTAAGATCTTATGTTCCGCAATTTATAAACAGAATGGCTCTGGTGTTTGTTTGTTTGTTTGTTTGTTTGTTTTCCTTTGTGAGTCCATTTTTTCTTTTTCCCTTTCTTTGTATCTCTGCCTGTCAGAGGGCTTATATATCTTTATAAAACTGCAGGGTTTATCTCTTTACTAAAAACACAAAGCGGAACACTCCTAACAATAGCTCCCTGTCCTAAACAGCCTTAAGATGTTCTCTGCTGTGGGCTGGTGTCTCTAGGCTTTAAGGTAGGGGTTTAGTTAAAAGCCTGCCTTGGTATCTAAAAGGTAGGCCGTCAGACCAAATAAAAGTGTCAGACAGTTCCTGGGAGTGGAGACTCTTGGATTGTTTTGTGAACCACCAGCAAATGAATCCAGAAATTCACAGGAAGGAGAGAAAAGACTTCAAAAATATAGTTGCAGCCAAACAGTTGGTAATTAGACTGGGGTGCTCCCAAGTGTGAGAAGTGTGGAAGGATATTTCCTACCCTGTTGTTAACTTCCTAACTAGACCACAAATGTGTTTACACATGAAGAGTTTGCCATGTAGACAGGCAGTCCCCAGGAAGGTAATTTTTGAATTTTAAAATGGATGATTTACGTGAGAGATCTCTTCTACCACTCAAGATAGAGGAATTTTTTTTTTTTTTTTTTTTTTTTTACTGAAATAGCAAGTTGAAGTTGGCTTGTTTTCTATCATGGGAGACCATCTCCCTGGGGAGCTTTAGGTGAAAGCCCGCAGGGTGGTCTGGCCACCTAGGTGTTCAGTCCCCCTTTGCAGACTCTATTCTGATCTAGTAAGACTGAGACTTCCGGGCTGGTGAGGTGGCTCAGCGATTAAGAGCACTGACTGCTCTTCTGGAGGTCATGAGTTCAAATCCCACAACCACATGGTGGCTCACAACCATCTGCAATGAGATCGGATGCCTTCTTATGGGGTGTGTGAAGACAACTTCGGTGTACTCACATATAATAAATAAG
Source organism: Grammomys surdaster (assembly GCF_004785775.1). Lineage (NCBI taxonomy): Eukaryota > Metazoa > Chordata > Mammalia > Rodentia > Muridae > Grammomys > Grammomys surdaster. The sequence goes on along the minus strand of NW_021604786.1, from coordinate 3,993,272 downwards.
CCTTTGAGCTGGAGTGAGCGGGGGCCAGATCGAGAGAAGGGAAGGACGGAAAAAGAGCAAGACTTCCTCTTCAGCCACACTCTCAGGAGTTCAATGGGGACCCTGAGTTTTATCCTCAGGCTATTAATAGCGACCGGAGCCTAGGGGAACCAAGGGGAAGCGGGTGCTGTGGTGTTTGGGGGGTTATTTTTAGCATGTTCAGCACTGGTGCTTTTCCCAAACTGCCAGCGTCTATGAGCAAGAAGTGAAATCACTGGGATTCTTTGTCGATCGGAAGGAAGGTGGTTGCAGCGCGCAGACTGCAAATGAGAGGAAGAAGGAGAATTTAATCTTCCGTTCTGTTCTCAGGTCCGTGAGATCGCGGTGGTCTGCACAGGCCAGGAACTGAGCCCTCATTGGGCCACGGATAGGGAAAAAAATAGCAGGTACCTGTGTGCTGTGGGAGCACTCAGAGATCAGTAAATCAGAACATAAAAGGTTTCTTACTCCCAAATGATGCCATATCTTCCATGAATAATTTGGAGCAGAGATCTGTTTTATTTGTGCCTTTTGAGACAGGGTCTCTTAACACACTTTTGGCTCACCCGGAGCTTTCTATGCAACCCAAGTTGGCCTTGTATTCGTGGTCTCCTGCTTCTGCCTCCCCAGGCCAGGGATGAACCTCTATACCTGGACCACATAGATATTTAATCATGTATTCTTTAGCTTTTTAAATAATTTTTACATCTCTTTCGTACACATACGCGTGCACACATGCGTCATGGCACCATGTGAAAATGAAAGGACAATTTGCAGTATACACTTCTCTATATTTCTACTATGTGGGTCTCCAAGATCCAACTTAGATAGTTGCCATGGCAACAAGCATCCTTCCCGACAGACCCGTCTCCCCAGCCCATCTTGGTTACTTCAGGTGGCACCTGGGGATAGATATCTACACCATGTGTTCATTTTTTAACCCGATTCTGAAACGTGGTGTCTACTATCGGTATATCTTCTTGTCTGCTGATGTTTGCCGCTGGCTCGCAAGGGCCATGTCCCTCACTCTGGGTCATGTCCGCTCACTCTGGGTTTGACTGAGAGACGCCGAGTCAAAGAAGGTTCCAAACAAGTGAGAAAGATTCCTGATATCAGCTTCTGCCACCCACCCCTCAACACACACACCTGTATATATGCAAACAGACATACATACACAGTAAAGAAAATGAATTCACACTGCTGTATTTGTAGTCCCTGTAGAGTGAAATTGGGGTATACATATTAATTAATTGAATATATCAAACTGAGCAAACTGGCACTGTAGTAGGCTGGCTTTTCCAAGGCAGGGAAATCTTAGTAAACGCTGTAAAGCCTGAAGCCATTGGCTGCTTCAGTGACAGGGTGTCATCAAGTGATCCCTCGAACAGGAGTCTGCCCAGCCCCGTGATGTCGGGGGATGTTCTAGGGTGCGGGTTGCACTGTTTAGTGGTACACCCACTGTAGTGTCCGCATCTTGCCCTCACGTCTCCATCCGTGTCATTTCCTGTCACCGCTTGGCTTCTCATGGATAATCGAACTGCTGACGTGGTTCCTGTAGACTTGGAGCTTTAACCCAGGTCTAATAACCGTTGAATGGCACTATTCGGAAGAAGGAGCTTCATCTCCACCATCCAGACGGATCCCATCCCACCTGCATCTGAAATCCAGTCATATCTCAGAAGGGACCAGAACCACGAGTTGAACACCTCCACTCCCCATGTCCCCGCAACTCCTCTTCTGTATGTCTGTCTGCTCAAGCCTTCCCTCGTTCCTGTCCTAGCCTACTCAGCAGAAACAAGACAGCCTTGGGCATCATTGATTAACTGTCTACTTCAAGCATTGAACACGAGTCTGATTTCACGTTTTGTAGGATAGAATGCTGCACTGGCCAACTTAGCCATGGCTTCCCCGTAGTTGGAAGCAGGAGAAAAGCCTTCAGTGTCCACCGTACTTTCTTTCTCCCTCCTTCATGGAAGTGACTGTCTTTGAGAAGGCTCTTCCTCTCCCCCAAATGTGTCATGTGTCCATGATTCCCTCCTTGGGAGCTTATGTTATTTTCGTGGCCCTTTTACATACCCTTATTGGTCATGCTTATCTGTTATTAGACTGTGTTTCTCATGGTTTCAAAGAACTTCCATTGCACAATCCCAGAGGCTGTAATAATTTTTAGTTCACAGAGCGAAGATACAGATGGACACCTGGAAGGCACCTCTGTGTCTTGGGGATGCTGTCTCTTGAAGATATTTAGGGGTTAGTGAAATTGCATACCTCTGCTTTAATGGGAACTGTTTAGGGGCTACACGTATATTTGACTACCTCTCCTGGTCCAGAACCATGTATTTTACTTCTTCTTGCTTGAACTCTGGCATCGCCAGCTTTTAAATATCTTCTATTTTGTTAATTCCCATAGCAACCACATTGGCTGAGCAAGTACAGTATCAGGCTCTCTAGTAGACACACGGACAGATTTGCCTATGGAGCTACCATAGAGTCCCAGTCTTCTGTGTTGAGGTTTGGTCTATAGCTATGTATTGTAATGCTAAATTCTATACCCAAAGGTCTAGGCCTAGTAAGTGACATTTCATGTTTATAAGCTTTTGTTGTGCAAACCTTGTTCCTTAATTTAAAGCTATTGGTTAAATAAAATTGGCAACAGCCAGTTACTGGAGGGATTAGAGGTAGTTGGCTTTGGAGTAACCTACCTGGTTGGAGGAGGAAAGGTCAAAGAAAAAGAGGAGGGATGAGAAAGAAGGAGGAAGCCATTATGAGGGGAGAGAAACCATGAGCACATGGCCAGGAGAAACAGCAAGTATCTGGGGTACACAACTGGGGAGGTAGCCAGGCCAGCAGTTAGAAGTGTCGATTAGGGGTGACCCCCAGAAATTGTCAAAGCCAAATAAAATAACCATAGTCTGAGTCTCATTTATTTGTAAGCTAGTCAGGAATAAGATTAAATTGTTTGTCGTACAATTCTGATGCCCGAATGAAGCTCTCAGGCATCTAAAGAGCCATCCCTGGCTCTAAGGATTGATGGTTAGGCTCCAACAAGGATGTTTTTGTTCAGATCCAAAGGCGCTGCCCTTGACTAATGAACAGAAAGGGGTTGGGAGTTAGAAGCACTCAGAAGTATTCTAGCATAGCCTGTATTAAAGCATTTCCCGTGGATTCAGTTTTCTGCATGTAGTTCCTAATGATAAATAGTGAGTTGTCATCAGTGCCTATTTTTAGTATGGTGTCAGCGTAACTGGCATTTCAAGTGTGAACTCTTTATTTCCTTTGGAGAGGCAGTTGTAGGCTTACTCCGGGAAGGGGTCTCTGGAGACACAGTATCTGGGAACCAATGCTGGAGGTCTCCATTGTTGCTAATGGGGGGCATGTATTAGCATACGGTATACATAGTAAAAGTTTGTGAAAACAACTCCGGCCAGTGAGATGTACAAAATTAGTCAAGCCAGGATTCAGTGGATGCAGGATGCCAACGTTCTAGCCCCAACATATCTCTTTCCAAATAGAAAGTTAAAAATGTGTATCAAATATTTCTATTAGGCATGATAGTTTCTGGGCCGAGACTCAATTGGTAGAGTCCTCGCCTATCACACAGGAAGCCTTAAGATCAATCCCCCAGTACCATATAAAACAGCCATGGTGGACCGCACCTGTCATCCCAGGTCATGGCAGTGGAGAAAATAGGATCTGAAAGTTCAAGGTCATCATTGAATAGTGAGTGAGCTTGAAGTCAACCTAGACTATGGACACCCTGCCTCAAAGGGTTTCTGTTTCAATGATTGCAGCCCAACCCTTGCTGACTTTACTTATCCTAAGATAGACATTTTTGACAGGACCTCTCTAATGGTAAATGTGGTTTTGCTGCTTTCTGGGTGTGAGAGGAGACAGTTGCTTCCTTGGGAGATTTTCATTGCGGACTGTAAAGAAAGTTACTACACAGCCATCATGAAGGGATGTTAAATATCTCCGTATCCCTTGCCACGTTAAGTGGATTGCACAGCTCGCCAAATGAATGTATAATTACGGGCTGAGTGTCCGAAGGAATGACAGATAAAAGAATGAACTTCCCAGCAGAGCAAATAAAGGCTCTTGGAAGTGGTAGGCTATTGAACGGTACCTGGGGTGAAGATTCCAGACACAGGGGTTTTCTGAGGAAACAGCAGACCACACATTTACCGTGGCAAATGGACGCTAACCGGCTGGAAGCTGGGATGCGCTAACTGTTAAGAATTCTGGAGCTGTGGCTTTAGCAGACTTCCTTCCCATGGTGGCAAATGAGTTGTTTGTTTTAATTTGGGATTTTAGTAAGACTGACTATCCTATTATTGGATATGCTACTCACCACTTGAATCCTTCTCCCACGCCTCACCCAATGTAATCAGCATCCTGAAACGTTCACTTCTCAAAACAACTGACAACGGACATGTGACCCAACCGAAATACAAGACCATGAGTGGTGGTCGAAGGTTAGAGCATGGTACATAATTAGGTACAGACACAGTTTGACTTATTTAGGGCAAAACAGCGCTCACATTCGACGGCTTTCCATGCGCTTAGATTCCTCTTTGCTACTTAGCAAAAAATTGGGATTTTTTTTTGTTGTTATTTTAATTTACTTCAACATGTCTCTGTCAGAATGACTCATCCCGAGTCGCCCTCTGAGTATCATTTACACTGTTGTCTTTCAGTGCAAGGGAGACTCGGAAGAAAAGGAACCATCGCCCTGTTCTGCAAGGTGAATATGGCTTCAAAGACAGGGTTTTTTTTTTTTTTTTCAAGTTGCCACACACTTGGTTGTAAAATTCCTATCCTAGTGTTCATTCAGTTAGGGCAATATCTTTTTTCATAAAGTAAAACGTGATGACCGTGTTTGACCCAAGTGAAGTCCCATTCTGCTTGGTGAGTTTCAAATGAGCTCCGAAACACCGGAGAGCTGGGCTGTTGTGACTCTGCATCGCAGGGGCTTACCTTTGATTAGTAGGTGGGAATCTGGCTCAATCCTGTCAGCGTATATGAGTTTCTCACATGTCAGTCTTCAGCTCTGCAGTGAGAAGCATCATCGTTCTCAGCATGAAAGCATTCTTGCATCATGATCATAGAACTGTTGGAACATTCTAGAAATACGTGGAATGTCCAAAATGTTAGTGTGTGACACGCTAACGTGTATATGGTCTTGACACAACTCTTTGCGTCCAAGGTCTCATAGCCACAGTTCTGTTTCAGAAGATGGTCATCTTTGTCACACAAAATGACAGTTCCACCTTGAGAAGGAACCCATATTTAGTCGGAAAGTGGAACTTAAAATTCTCTTTTCGACATTTCTATCTCTTATACGTCCTGCCACCAAGATGTAAAAATGGTTACAATTCTTATTTTGCCTGTTGGGTTTTTTTTCCCCCCTGAGTGATTTTTCTTGAAGCTGCACACCAGCGTGAGTCCTCTCTGGCGCTCGCCAAGGTAGACAGGTTAATGGTTCTCTTGGCTTGCTTTCAGCGGACTGAGGGACTTTGCCGGCACTGATTGGAATTATTTTAATTTAGGAAAGTGCCAGACCCTCTCCACAGGCATGATTTATTCCCACATAAATCAGATTAAAAGTTTTTATAGACATCGGATCTGTCTTCTTGGCAGGCAGAAGCTCGAGTGCACGATTACTTACAAAGAAGAGGGTAGAGGAAAGGGGCCGAGATGTATCATTAGGTGTGAGTCAGGCCTAATTGTTGGAAGTGTTGCCAGAGTCAGTGGGGGCGGGGGTGAGTGAGGGGTAGGGGGTGGAGGTGGGATGCTACAGCAGCAGAAGTAGCCATTTTTGCTTGTTTATGTCACTCACCTTTTCATAAGTGGCATGAGGGGACCCCAGACAAGAGGACCTTGTATGTGAACAGACAGGGTGCGTTTCAAGAAGTTTATGAAATAATACCCCCTCCTTAAAATGGCTCCGGAACATGCAGGCTGGGGGGGCGCCGCCCCGCTTTCAAAATTGGGGAATTGCTTTGATACATGATCTTATTTGAAAGGACTTCCGGGAAGAACAGGCGATGAGTTGTGTACAGCCCGTTACCATTTCTGTAATCACACCGTCACAACAGCTCTGGTTTGTTCAAATTTTCATGCATGGTTTTTAAAAAAGGTGTGTGCAAAACAGTCTTTGGGGCTTCGGAAAGAGCTGTCACAGTTCCCACCTTTCAAATGACGTTGCTAAAATTCCCATCAGCAAATAGGAAAAAAGAAAACAGTGACTAGTGATCGTGGTTTTGATAATTACACAGACATCACTAAGATTCACCAGAGAAGGAAATAGTGAGGGCATTCGGGAAAGCGAGCAGAATAACAAGATCTACTCTCTAAGAGTAACTAACATCTGCTCTCGGGACCAAGATCATTTCATAACATTGTTTCTATCCACTTAAGACTGTTTTGTTTGACTCTCGAGATCTGCAGTAGTTGCCCTAGCAAACTGTTTTTTGAAAGCTTGAATTTAAATGACGAACATTATTTCCAAAGTACTAATTGTGATCTTATTTTTGGAGGTTTAAAAGATTTTTTAAATCTTAAAACCTTTTTAGAGAGTGTCCGTACTGGACTGTGGACCAGCTCTCCGGCACCCAGCCTGTTATTTTATTATTAGCAATCACTTAGAACACTTTTTGTTGGCGTTCCTTCTAGGCTCTGCCCCACAGTTACCTGGCAACAGCCAGGTGTGCCTGACTCACTATAAAAGAGGCTGCTTGCCCCTCCTCTCTCTTCTCTTCTCCCCTTGCTCTTGGCCGCTTACTCTCTTCCCTTTTCCTCCCCCTTCCCCTCCCCCTTCTCTCCACATGCTCATGGCCAGCCTTTCTCTCTCCCTCTCTCTGTCTCTCTGTCTCTCTATCTCTCTATCTCTCTGTCTCTCTCTGTATCTCTCTGTCTCTCTCTGTATCTCTCCCTGTGTGTGTCTTTCTCTCTGTCTCTCTGTCTTTGTCTGTCTCAACTCCTCTCCCCATGCCCTAAAAAAACTCTGTACTCTACCATCCTGTGGCTGGTACCTCAGGGGGAAGGGATGCCTTAGCATGGGCTGGCAGAGGCACCCCTTTCCTCCACACCACACTGAGCCTCCACCAAACATAACCCTGGCTTTTCTTTTTATAAACACAACAACCCCCCCTTCTCTTTCTTGCGATAGGATTTCAAGTATCCCAGACTTTATAAGTAGCAGAGGGTGATTTTGAACTTCTGATCCACTGATCACTACCTTTGCAGTTCTGGGAGTAGGGCCTTGTGCCCCTGAGCCTGTTTTCATAAATAAGCCACACCCGCTTCTTGGTTCCTTTGCCCCAAATTACCTCCTCTCCCACCTCAATGAAAATGTGCAACTGTAGGCTTGCCCCATCCCCTTTTACGTATATTTTTCTGCTTTCTGTATGAAAATAATATGACCTTGTAGGATTGCCTCCACCCATGGAGCAGTGTTGTCCCTGTGAGGGACAATCCCTGTCTCTCCTACACCCGAGGATGTGTGATATAGAATAGAAAACACTCTGCCTAGCCAAGTAAAGAAAACAACAGGCAGCCAAGCAATTACAGCCTCTCTTATTAGCACTAAGTAGAGTGGAGGGCACAGTGTTAACAACGGGCTCCCTTGCTCTGTTATTCCCACCGCATGTGGCTAATCAGTGTTTGCCATTTATCCAATGGAACAGAGGTGGCCCATGGGTAAATGTAGCTTCTGGAAGCTTCCGTAGGAAAAGAAAGATTGCTGAGTCTGCCAAAACTGCCAGATCCAGAATTTCAGATAACTTAAATAAACTGTGTTTATTTATTTTACCATTGTCAAAATAGAGACATGAAGAATCCCAGGTCTTCCCTATCTGAATTTAGCTCCTTTTTTTTTTTTCTCCCTGCTTTAATATCTGGGCTAAATCGCATAGTTCAGACACCAAGTCGGGGAGGAATTGGAAACGGGAGCTCCATATACAATCAATGCCTTTAAACCTTCCGCAAACTCTGGTTTACATACATCTACTAGCCTATGGTGGCTCACTCAGTCCCTTAATGAACCGCGTCTCAGGGGAGGAGCCGTGGAGCCCAGGCTGCTGAGCCCAGCTAGCTCTGGGCTGCAGCATGAAGACAGACCCGCTGTGGTAAGATTGGGTTTGGTTTTGAGTGGCTCTGCAGGCTTCCTAGCAGGAGGCTGCTTGAGATTTCCCCACCGGGCTGCTTTGCATGTTTCCTACTGGAAGGCTAGGGAAGGAGTTTCTCCTCTATAAAGTTTGGGTGTTTTTTGTTTGTTTGTTTTTGTTTTTTGTTTTTGTTTTTTTTTGTCACAAGGTAACACTTCAAAGCAACATGCCTTTTTTCCCCCATATACAAGACAGAAAGCTGTCATTAACTGGTATGGTTGGCTCATGGCTGTGATTTCTATAATTGCAGGGTTTTTTTTTTTTTACATATACTAATGGTTTTTATTTACATTAAAAAAAAATAAAACCACACTCTCAGGTAGCACTAGCCAGCTTCTGAGGAATGAAAACACTGTATATTCCCTGGGGAGATTTAGGCTGGTGTGGATTTAATGCATTGCCCTACATTATGGGAGACCATCATTTTCCTTGAGCGCTGACATATTTTTTGCATAGGACATACACTGTCCTTCCCCACCCCCACTCACGTATGACTTACTGCGATTTTTAACAGCCATTTGTTGTCAACAGTACTGTTGACACAATCTCTGTGTATTCCTCATCACAATCCTGGCACACACACACACACACACACACACACACCGAGTGTTGCAAAGGGCTTTGTAATTTTGCTGAGCTGGGAAAGCATTGGACTTTCTGGAAATCCAGTGGGCAGGATTGGCAAGGCCCCACCCCTTTTCACCTGCACCAGAGCTTCTGTCTGTTCTGCTGCACCCAGATTGTGTTATTATTTGTTTGTGTATGAGGAGGGAATTGTGGGATTAAATGACCTCCCCTCCCCCCAGGTTTGAGGAGACCCTAAAATCTCTAGTTCTCTTACAATTATATCATCACTCTGGGGATTGGATCGGGGCTCCGATTCTTATACAAGTCAACCTTTGAACACATAACCCTACTCGGAAAATAAATACAGTGTTTAGGAAAGATGTAAAAAGATTATTCTCTAGACATAAACCAGCCCCGCTCATGACAATTTTATCATGCACTAAAAACAATAGGATCAGAAACTGATTTCCTCAGGAAGGCATTGACAGCTGCCGGGTGCTGACGATCTCTCACCAGAGGTCCCATCTCCAGAGAAACCTACCCAGACCAGAGCCCTCCTCCCCATCCTTTGGCTCCTACAGTCATCCCTGTGGCTACAAGCTGCCAGACACAGACTTCTATTCTGGAGTCTCTCTTCATGGACCAGTTTAAACAGGCAGATCCTATTATCATTCCTTCTAGGCTCCGCCCCACAGTTACCTGGCAACAGTCGGGTATGCCTGACTCACTATAAATGGGGCTGTTTGCCCCCTGCTCACTCCTTTACTTTCTTACCCTCTCTGTCCCTTCTCTCCCCATTCCCCTCCCTGATCTCTCTCTCTCCACGTGTCACTGGCCAACACCCCCCTCCCCTCTGCCTTTCTCTGCTTCTACTCCCTCAACTCCCCTCCCCACACCCTCAATAAACTGTATTCCATACAACACCTATCCTGTGGCTGGTACCTCAGGGGGAAGGGATGAACCCGCAGAGACGCCCCCTTCCTCACCATACCGCGCCTCTACAAACATATCCTGGTTCTTTCTTTCCTTCTTTCGTTTCTTCCTTCCTTCCTTCCTTCCTTCCTTTCTTAATAAAATACAACAGATCCCACTATCTCCTCTTAAATCATCAGCACTGAACACTGCAGAGACATCAAAACTGGTTTCTGTCTTGGTGTGGGCGGCAGGTCCCAAAGGTCAGACACGTGGGGGGCTTTCATAAGATGCCAGTCTTGTTCTCTTCTCTCTTCAGAGGCAGGAGGTGGGATGGGGGAATCCCAATTCCTTTTAAATGCCAGCTTCAATTTACCTCCTTTCGAGAATTCCCTCCATCCCACGCGTCCACCCACTCCCTATCCAAAAATATTAGTGCCTGTAGCAAAGGGTGAATTCTGAGCCTGTTAAGCAAGAACTTCAGAAATGTCTGATACTTTTCGAGATGTGTTTGTTTGGAAAGGAACGAGGCCAGAGTTTGCGTGTTGGTAACACCGAAATGTGCCAACATCTAATGGAGACCAAGACTGGCAAACACATGATTAGAAACTTCCAACTGATGTGTTCGGCATGATTTTTGCCCCCTACTTAGAATGAAGATGCTGGAATGGGGCTATAGTTCAGGTGGTGAGTGATCTGCCTAGCTTATGTGAAGACCTCGGCTCAGGTTCTAACATCATATAAGCAGAATACGGTGATGCTAGCCTCTATTCTAGCACAGGGGAGTTAAAGGCAAGAGGATTAGAAGTCCAGGGTCATCCTACACCGCACAGTAAGTTGTAGGCCAACCTGGGATACACGAGACCCCCGTCTAAATCGAAAAAGGAAAGGAAAAGAAAGATGACGCCATTGCAACGTATGACGTCATCAGAACGTATAGCAGCATGCCTGTGTTTGCATTTCACAGTTTTCGCTTCTGATGGGGAGAAGAATGGACCCAGCGCTCTCTGTTTTTTTTGCACAATCTGGTGTGTGTGTGCACACACAGCTCATTAGCAGTTCATTTCACATTTATTTTTCTAAAAGAAGCGGTGTTTCATGGGCACCCGTGGACGCGTTTGGGTGCTGCAGGGATATGTTAGCGAGTAGCAGCCTCACCCACTATGTGCGCCTGGGAAGGTAATAAATCCTCCAGCCCTCGGCTGCCCGCTCACGTCATGCTTGTGACTCGGCATTTGGGAACATTTTGTGATCCGATGTTCCAGAGCTTTTTGAAAGCCTCTGCTTAGAAAAAGTATCACCAAGCCCAGTGACAGCATTGCCAATCTGGTCTCTGCGTGATGCTGATTCCAGGGCACTGGGATGTAACCCAGTTGTCCACCCCCCACCCCCAACCCCCTGGTGTTTCTGCGTTCCCTGTTGGGTGAGCATTCTGCCGTTATTGTAAGAGGTGTAATTAATAGTCTCTGAACTATCCTAGCCACTTACTTGATTAACTGAGGCTCGGTTGGTGAAGATCCGTGGTTCCCAGCAGATGCCCTAACTTTGTGGACAATTGGAAAGATCTGGAGACAATCTGGGTGCAGCCTGTGAAGAGAAAGCTAGGAGAGGCACTGGAGACAGACACCCGCAGAGGCCAGAGGGACTACTGAACTTCTTTGTGGGACATCATTACCCCCAAACAACGAATCACCCGGTCTAATGTGGCAATGGGTCAGGCCAAGTGAGACACATGTGACTTTTTATTCTACAGTGTAAGCTTACTGTTGTTTACGTCTTCTGAGGTGACAGTTTCGTCCCCAGGCAAGCCAATGGGTACGATTCAAATTACATAGAATAAGTACCATGCAAATTAGTTGTTCACGTTGTGAGATTGGAAAACAAACAGGTGTGTGTGTGTGTGTGTGTGTGTGTGAGACCTAGTACCCTCCCTCCTTTTTAATACGCCATTTTGCATTCTTCACTTCGGAGCGCCCTTTGTGGGTTTCTGTGTCATCAGAGGATGGGTGAGATTGGCATCAATGTGACACGCCGCACTGTTCTTCAGGGCCATTTGGGGGGTTCCTGGGTGCTGTCTGGGGTGGTCAGCTCCCTCTGGTAGAGCAGAGCTACAGGAGCCATGCCTTCTTGTCGATGCATTCTTTGCTTTGTCGAGCAATCCAGTCTCTGAGTTGGTGTTCTCTTGCACCGCCAGAGCTACCAACTTTTGTGGGATTCGTACAGATTTCTGAAACCCAAAGACGCCTCCTGCACACGGCTGCACGGTGCACCCCCAGACCGACAGGTTTCCTGGTCAGAAGCCTCTCAGCTGCTGATCGTAGGTTTTGTGTTGTTTTGGTTAAGAACGGAGGTGCTTTCAGAGTATACAAAACTGAACATGCGATCGAACATTACGGTTCTGGGAACAATTATCTAAAGCACATGGAAGGGATTCTGGGGTTTCACATTAGCACCAAAGCGACCGAGGGACACGGGACTCAACCTCCCCTGGCGTTTAAAAATGCATTTTTAACCCGATCAGGGACATGAAGCAGGTGGTTCCAGGGTTCATTTGGAGCTGACAGTCGTAGATTTATAAGATAATTAGCATTTGTCACCTATTCTTTGTAAAGACAACTGCTTTAGCAGTCAGATTGCATCAGCAGCCCCAGTACCTGTATACTTACATGAATGACACCTAGACAGAGCTAAATATGTATATACCTAGGTGTATGTGTATGTATGTATTATATATGATATGCATGTTTATGTTCTCACATATATCATATGCATGTTACACACACACATACACAAATGCATCACAAACGCTAACCAGGCATGGTAGCTCTCAGGCTTGTAATCCCAGCCCTTGCAAGTTTGAATGCAGGAGGATCATTACGAATTTCCCTCTCATAGTTGAGATCCAGGTCAGCCTGGGCTACCATGTAAGACCCTATCTAATGAATGGACATTAATACCAGAGCCATCATGAACAGGAATATATACAGTCAGAAAATAATTTGAGTGTTAACACTGGAATTGTTAGAGGTAATCTCTAGAGTGAGATTTGAGGTGTGGAGGGCAGAGGACACTCCCATAAACAATATCTCCCATAAACAACATGCTTTTCAAAATGAAAGAACCGTTTTCATAATGGTGATTCTCTCTCTCTCTCTCTCTCTCTCTCTCTCTCTCCCCTAGTCTCCCTCTGCCCTTCCCCCTCCCACTCCCCCCCTCTCCTTCCCTCTCTCTGTTCCTCTCTCCCCCTCTTCTCTCCTCTCTCCTTCCCCCTCTACTTCTCTCCCTTTCCCTCTTCCTCCCCTCTCCCTTCCCCTCTCTCCCTCTCTCTCCTCTTCCCCTCTTCCCCCCTCTCCCTCTCCTTCCCCCTCTTTCCCCTTCTCTCTCTCCCCCTCCTCTCTCCCTCTCCTTCTCTCCCTTCTCTCTCCCTCTCTCCCTTCTCTCTCCCTCTCTCCCTCCTCTCTCC
>NW_021604786.1:3895732-3980047 GCF_004785775.1 Grammomys surdaster | reverse complement strand
TCTCCCCTCCTCTCTCCCTCCCTCTCTTCATCTCCCTCTGTCTCTTTCTGTGTCTCTCTCTGTCTCTGTCTGTCTCTCTCTCCCCTGTGTGGAGCTCAGTTCTTTTCCACCATTAACATGGCTTTCTTGGAAGTCCACTATTGCTGATATTAACCAGCGCTGGGATGAAGCCGGGTAAACCATCTCTCAACCTCTTCAGAAAGAGTCCGCCCTTCTTCCCACAATGCCTTCTTGTTTGCAGCTCTTGTGTGGGGGAGCGTGTTAGACAGAACTGTTTTGTCACAGCAATCTGGAGTAATCGCCCCTGACATTTTCATGAGTCACTGCAGAATTCAAAGAATGCCTGATGAAACATGCCACCAAAGGGACCCGGTGTACAGAGGGAGAGAGCGGCAGGGAATCTGTTCTCGTTGCCTGCCTTGGAATGGATGCTGTCTTTCCAAGTTGCCTCTGGTTCTAATGTACTGGCAATGTGATGAAGTCTTTCATCGGGGGCACACGTGATAGTGTTGTGACAAGAACAGATGAAATATGCCCATTGTAGACTGAGGAAAATAAACGCAAAGACCCCTCTAATTTTTCTGCCACTCTGTATGGAAGAGTATATTTGTTCTCCTCAAGACTGTCCACTATGGATATTTTACAGGAATAAAGGATAGAGAATTCCTTCTTTCACATACTGTCCTGTTACAGTAATTCTGGAAGGTTCTATGTAGTTCGAGCCAGCTCACATGACACTTTATTTCCTCAGCTTTTGAGATTCAAATATCCCTTCTCTTTATAGTCTCAGAAAAAGTTTAATCAGTTTGGCCTGTTTCTCTTGACCCAACACCAGGCAGTCTGGCCTAGTTCCCCTTGATGCAGAGACAGAGATCTCAAGTCTGTGGATAATGAACTCACAGAATGCATCCCCCATCTCAGCTTCCCTGGGCTCCCACCACACCTCCTGTGATGTGGGCGTTCCATTTTTTTCCCAGATAGTGGGACAGTTAAATTGCTGTCCAGAGTCACAGCTTAAACATCAAGAACCAAAGTGCATGGTTAGATAGTGAAACCCCCTTTTGTGGTGACAAAGTCTGGGTATGTCCTTATCTCAAAGGAACAGCAATTTCAAAGGACAGAGCCAGGGTCTAATGTCTTTGGTAATAGCTTTGGCGTGGGGCACATAGTAGGGTCACATGTATTGTCTATTTTCTTTCTAGCATGCCTGCTAAGATGGCTCAGTAGATAAAATCACTTATCATGCAAACACGAGGATCTGAGTTCAAATTTCCCAGAATCCATGTGAGAGTTGGCCACATAGTAGGAGCACTCATGTGCATACACATGCATACACACACATACACACACACATACATGCACACACATGTATACATGCACACACACATATACATGCATACACATGTACACACATGCATACACATGTATATGTGCTCACACATGTACACACATATGTGTACATGCACACACATGCACAGGCACACACATGCACACACATCTGCATACATGCACACACACACATGTACACATGTACGTACCCACTCACACACTCAGTAAAAGCAGGTTCACTCTACCCCAGTAGGTTTTCTCTGTGACTGAAAGAGTGCATGTAGTAATTTCCCATAGTGCTTTGCATATTTCCATCAGCACAGAGAACATCAATTGGTTTTTCTGAGATTTTTCTAAGTCATAGTTGGGTTATTAATATTGAGAATCTCAGCTGAAAATTTTATGTGGTTTCTGATGGAGAAAAATGTTTTAAAAATCTGTCTTGTTTCAGGATGAAAGTTGGCAATGATAACAGAGTCTTCTTGGATATTCTTTTTTTTCTTTTTTTTGGCCAAACAAGATGTTTCCTATTTGCATATGTAAATCTATGTTAATTTAGACAGCCAATCCTCTCCATAATTTCTCACGAAAGGATAGAGGCTTCATCAAAGGAATTAATGTTAGACCAGATTACTCGAGGGAAAACAAAGTATTTAAGTTGTATTTTAATACTGAGCATGGCAATAATTTGACTTATTAATTCATGTGTTGGTTGACAGTTTCATACATGTGTATAATGGATTTGAGTCATGTTCGCCCTAACACCCCATCTCACCCCTGGTTCCTCTTCCTGCCAAGCCAACACCCTCCCACTTCCATGACTTTCTGTTCCCCACTCCCCCAGCTTTCATGAGTATGGCTGGGAAGTTTTCTACTGGATCATGGGTAACTTTTCTGTGGCTTCATTATTGGGAAAAATCACCCCAGTCTGATCCCAGGCCCTACCAGTGGCTCCTCAGAGACTGGTGGGACCCAGCAGGTGGAGAGATTCCAAGTGTTTAAACCTTAACCTATGGAGGATATTTCATTATTTTTTAAAAATTGTAGTACATTTGTTATTTTCATTTTGTGTATTGAGTAGTTTGCCTGCATATTGTGCCTACGGACCATTTGCATGCAGTACCCATAGAGGCCAGAAGGGGGCAGTGGATCCCCTTGGAACTGACAGCTGTTAGTGGCCATGTGGGTGCTGGGAATGGATAACTGGCTCCTCTGGAAGGGTAGTCAGTGCTCTTAACCACTGAGCCATCTTTCCAGCCCTGACATTTCACTTTCAAACCACATCTACCCTGTCTGTCTGTCTGTCTGTCTGTCTGTCTGTCTGTCTGTCTGTCTGTCTATCTATCTATCTACCTATCTATATTAGGCCTGAGAATTTCGTATGATGAGTATCATATTCAGACTCCCACCCTTAACGCATCTAATTCCTTCCCCTCTTCCCTTCACATCCAATTTTGTATCTCCACTCCCATCATGTGCCACCCCACCGAGGTCAGTATTTGCTGTTCAAATATTCTTGTGACCTTCCATTATATTGTGATCAACTCAACAGGGGGCTCCATTCTCAGAGAAAAGTAAGCAATACCTCATTTCCCAGCAGCTAGTTAGTCATGTTTGCCCATACATGTGTGCATACATGTTGCCGATAGCTCCTTTCTTTTCAGTCACCAATATAAGACCTTATTCAACCAGCTATTTTTATGCCCCCCCCCCCAAACACGTTACTTTCTCCATTGCCAGCTCCAGGGTACCACCCAATGTGGTTTTGCTCCAATTTACCTAATAACCAGACTGACCTGGAGTGGCGTATTAACATCCCAAGGCCCTTCCTTGGAGACAAGGTTCTCTTTTTTTTTAAGCCCAGAAGATTCTTCTTTTCTGAAATGTTTAACCTATTAGGTTTTACCGCCAAGATGAGGGCTAGTAATGGCCCTGGAGGAAGAGAAAGCTGAAAGGAAAAGGGCTTTCATCATCTGAACACGAGCCTTCCACAGCTGCCTTCAAACGCAGTCCACTGAGTTTGTCCACATTGACTTTAGAATGGTCCAGGGTATGCGTGCAGAGGTGGTACCCAGTATTTGTGGATGTCCACCATTTGTTATGCACCTAGTTTCTTTAGTAAGAATCTCTTTTAGTGGATGGGGAAATGGGAGATGGCTCAGAGGTTAAAGTGTGACTATACACGGATAAAGAACAGAGTTTTGGTTCCCAAGCAGCCATGGAATTGCCACGTGGGTGTGTCAGCTCATCTGTAATCCCAGGATTTAAGAGGAAACAGAAGATCCCAGAAGCAAGCCTGCTAGTTAGAGTAGCCAAATTATGACCCCTGGGTTGAATGAAGGAGTTCTGTCTCCATGAGTAATGTAGAGAGTAATCAAGAAAGACACCTACATGAACTTCTGTCCCCTGCATGGGTGCCTACATATATACAGGTGCCTATATACATACATGTGTACATATATGCAGGCATGCATGCACCCATGTAACATACACAAAAGAGAAAGGATCTTTTTGTTCGTTTATTTTTTGTTTGTTTGCTTGTTTCTTTTCCAAGACAGAGTTTTTCTGTATAGCCCAGGCTGTCCTGGAACTCACTCTGTAGACCAGGCTGGCTTTGAACTCAGAAATCCACCTGTGTCTGCCTCCCAAGTGCCGGGATTAAAGGCATGCGCCACCACCACCTGATGAAAGAACCTTATTTAATCATTCAACTTTTTAAAGTGATGGTGGCTTGTGTGACCACATCCTTCCGTTTTATCAACAGAAACAGGCATATCATAAGCATGATTCTGTTATTTATAAATGTTCTTGTTTACAAAGAAAGTTCCTTTGCCCAAGTCTACTTATGTTCATACCAGAAAACATCGCAAAAACAAACACACATGCACGCGCGTGCACACACACAAACACACACACACACACACACACAAAACAAACAAAAACAAAAACAAACCAAAAAACACTTTGAACCTTGGGCAGAAAAGCCTGAAGACTATTTCAGTGGAATTTTGAGTACACCTATCTAGTTCCCTTAGTAGGCTGGATTTCCATTTTTAACATAGGTTACAGAGAGTGGAGAGCCAAATACATTTTACTCTCCATGGGGATTTGATGGCCAACACCCATCCCCCTCCTTATAGAAACAGCTTCCAATCCATGTGTTTGTTTCCATCTTCTAGGTTGCTATGTGCTTACACTAATCTTCTTATGTATGTGTCTTTATCATTGCTACAGTGACGTCCATAGGTTCTCGGAGACACATTAGCCATACGTATATCCCTGTAAGAATGCTCACTCTGCTCTCTGCCAAGTTTTCTATTGGGTCCTCTTGTCACAGCAAAGCCTTAGGAGGGTTGTGAAATCCACCTTCAGTCTTCCTTAGGCACCTGAGAAGAGGCAGGCAGCCGTTGGGACCCGGGACCGGTTAGCACAGGCGAGGACTTAGCAAGCCTTGTGTTACACAGAACCTAGCAGTTCAGGGCATAACTGCAAATGACTCAAAGCCAGGCAGTGGGTGCACATCCAACGCTGGGGTCAAAGGTGAAAGGGAAAGCTGTGGTGTCATAGTTTCGAACAAACAGTGGTTGTGGGACACAGGGCACAAGTTGACATTTTTTAATTTAGCAGAGGGGATGGACCGTACGAGGCCAAGTGACCTACGCAGAAATCTGTCTCCAAAGCACACACAGCTCACAGAAAATGTCTGCGTAAGAGGCTGTAGCAGTCCTTTTGTGTCTAAGCCCTTATCCGGCCCCGCATCAGCAGGAAGCAACCCCAGTTATGGGCTTTCAACCGAGCATAAAATTGGAAACACCTGGTAAAGTGGGGGAGCTGGTGGGCCGAGCCACACATCGGCTCCAGATAACCAGATAAGGACAATGGCTTCAGCCGGGCTCAGCTGCAGGAATGGCATCGATTTCAGCCATGTGGTTTATTTCAGAAAACTACACACACTCTCCAAGTCCCCACGGGAGCTGACACTTTCTGGCACCTGGATTAATCAGTCCTGTTCAAAGGAGAAAGAAAGAGAGACAGACAGACAGAGAGAGAGGAGGGGGGAAGGGAGGGAGGGAGGAAGGAAGGAAGACAAATTTTGGCCAAGCAATGTTTAGATTTATAAAATAACAGTAAGGCGACCTGTTTCTCCCCACCCCACCCCCACCTCATGTGCACATTATTTCTGCTACTGCCCCCATTGGGAACTAGAAAGGACGGTACCATCTGTCACTGTCCTCCACAAAGGTAGAGAGTTTGGGAAGGATTTAGGAAAAGTGGAATATTTGGGCAGTGATCCTTGAGGTGGAGCTATCGTTACGTTCAAGTAACTCCCATTCACCGAGTTAATCAATAAGAGGACAAAAGAAAAAGCTATTCCAGGTTCGGCCCTGCTTGACATCAGACGAAGCCACAGATGAGGCTGGAGATGTTAAGGGTTAAAATGGCTGCGGTGTTTTATTCCACACTGTTGGTTACTGACCTTAGAAACCACATCTGGATGGCTCCAGTCGTACCTGTGGGTGGTCCTGTGTGGTTTGCATATCACAATCACAAACAAACTTCAATCATGCGCATCAGGAAGTTGCTAGAACATACATGTGCGTGAATTAACTGTTTTTACAGTCAGATACTGACCTTGGCTTGGATGTGCTCAGCCAACTTCGAACTACTTTTCTTTTCAAAATAGATATCTCTCTCTCTCTCTCTCTCTCTCTCCTCTCCCTCCCCCTCCCCCTCCCCCTCCTCCTTCCTCTCTCTCTCCCTCAAAGTAGAAAAATCTTGATTGCTGAAGTCTAGTGTTCATAATCCAGTGAGTGTTAGGCTGGCCTGGGAATCAGATTTCAAAAAAATCAATCAAGTAAACACACATTGCAAGTTGGGAAATGATTATCACTGTGGGGGAGGGGAGTAAAAATCCAGAGAATCTAAATAAAAGGTATCAAACAGGTCCCTGGCTAGTATCGTCTTGAACCTCTGTTTGCTTTGGACTTTTCGCCAAAGGGACCTAGTACACATTCTTCCAAAAGACAGGTACTCACTAAGTCAATGTGATCTGAATGCCAACAGGCAGGAGCATCATCACAGATGCTTTGGGAAGCCTTAAACCAGAACAAAACCAGACAAGGGGAAGAGAAACTAGTCAGTGGCCAGTATTTGGAGTTGTGAGTGAACTGACTGAGTTGTTTGAAGACATCTGGACCGAGAAACCTTCCTCCACGTATGGCTGTTTTGAAATGACATAATCTCATTCTTGCACATGGGTTTCAATGGATGCTAAGCTCCAATGTCACAGACATTGCCACGTGTTAACTTTTAGGACCCCGTGTAGAAGTATTGGATAAAATCAAACATTGGAACAAAAGCTCTTTTTGAGGAAAAGGTCCAGCCTTCGGTTAACATCGATGGTTTTTGTTTTTTTAATGAATCATTTGGGTGAACAGTGATGGATACCACTGTGGCACTTTTGTATGTATGTCCTTGAACTTTGTCATCAGTATCCTTGTTCTCCTACCGACCCACTGCCTTCCCCAGGGCCCACCCCTGCCCTGCTGGTGGCTTCCTCTCCCCCCACCCCACTCCCACCCCCAGTATCTAAAACAGTGTGAATGGTGCCAACCTCTTGGGAACTGGGAAGGTAGGATAAAGGCTGAGGGTTCTTGGCTCCTTCTCAAGTTTCTTGGGTCTTCGAGGAGAACAGGGCCACACGAATTCAGAGACAAAGGCTGTGGTTGTGTTTTATAAAAATAAGGAGAAGGCATATGTTTGGTGGATGTGTAGTCATGTGTGGGGGAAGGGAGTTCCTCCGCTGGCCCATGCTGAGGAACCCTTCCTCCTCAGGGACCAGCCACCCGATGGTGTAGTATAGAATAGATTTTATTTATTCAGGGCATGAGGAGGGGAGCTGAGAGGGTAGTAGGAAAAAGGCAGAAAGAGAGAGAGGGAGAGGGAGACAGAGGGAGAGAGGGAGAGAGAGAGGGGCAGAGGAGTAGAGGCTGGCAGTGAGCACATGGAGAGGCGGGGGGAGGGGAATGGAGAGAGACAGGGGAAAGCAAGAGTGCCAGGAGAGACAAGCAGCCCTTTTTATAGTGAGTCGTGGCTGTTGCCAGGTAACTGGGGGGCGGAGTCTAGACAAAATGCTAACCAAGGCTACCTTCCTATGGGTGAGACGTTTTTCAGTCCTTTTACTAGAGAATCCTTTCTCCAGCCTCCTAGCCCCAGTGCCTTTGCTTTATCTCTGTGCTCGAAGATATAAGACGTGGTTTTCCTGACCATGAGCTAAATCTTCTTAAACCTGCCTACCGCCTTCAAAACACAAATGTTCTCGAGCGCACGGAGCTCATCTTCGGTTTTTTTTTTTTTTTTTTTTCCAAAATTGCCACAAGGCAAGCAAGCAGCCTTGCTAGCCTCTTTGCTAGGATTGACATTCTTCCGTGTCTCTCCAGAGCCTTGGTTCTAGCCGGGAGCACCTCTCATCTGCTAAGAGACTAAACTCCATGGTCCCAAGGACTTGCTGTTGCCTAGTTACGGCATCAGCTGTAGGTGAAGGGGTCTTCAGGCAAGAGATCTACGCATTGCATAGCTCCCATCTCATTTTTTTGGCCAATGTTATTTTACATTGAACTCAGTATTCCAGTTGACAACGGGCTTTGGGATGGAACGTTCTGTAAGCTCTAGGCCCGCCGGGATCATAGGAGGAGGCGAGGTCTGTCTTCATTCTGTAGATGAGAAGACTGTTTTGGCAAAAAAAAAAAAAAAAAAAAGGAAACAGAGTTAGTGCCCATTATTTCTGTTACTGTAAGGTTACTTAAAAAAAATTAATTAACTAAGTTCTCTGGGTAGATAATAAATAATGACGGTACCCCCAATTTTGAGCTCATTCTGGATGGTCTCCTTTTATATATCTAAGCACGTGGGTTACAGGCGACAAAGTGAAAGCTAGGAATGGATTAGGTGCCATTCTCATGGTCACCTGCAGGTAGTAACTTAGAATCGGGATTCAGAGCATTGCAAATCTCGTCGTGTGGCTCTTCCAGTGCTCTCTCGGGGCTCTCTGGTTACCAAGGTCTTTCCTCTTCACAGACCCTGTTAGCCTACAGGGGAAGTTCCTCCTGATGCCTCTGCAGCATCAGCCGGACCTGCAGACCTGGAATGCTCTATCTGCTGGGGCGGAGAGAAGTGTTGAGAAGGCTGGCCCAAACAGGAGCCATGTTGTTTGAACTGCAAGAATGCCTGGGCACATCATTCAGACGAATAATTGAAGTAGGACTTGCCAGGTAGAGCCAGGAGGGGAGTCAGTGCTAGAGAGCTAGCTTGTGGCTTTCCCTTTGCTCCTTGGCTCTCCCCTCCTGTTAGAGCTGTCAGCAGGACAGGGCCGATGATGACAGTGATGACTTGTAAACAAAGCCATGCCTATCTCCTAAGGCCTGCTTCTCAACCGCATGGAAATGGGTGAAAAGTGGGCTTTTTCTCAGCCGGTTCCTCTCCATTCCCTTTTAGACTCACCCTGGGTGAATTAACACACCCAGTGTCATGCTCTGTGTCTTCATGGCTGTAGAACTCAGTTCCTGGACCACTGTGTTAGTGAGGGGACTGTCGAGTCAAGTCTTCCTCTAACCAGGTCATCCTCCTTTCTCTCAGTTCCTCTCTCTTGGTTCTTCCTCTCTTGGTCCTCCTTTGGGTTACTCTCCTGTCTAGGTCTGTCTGTCTGTCTTTCTGTCTGTGTGTGTGTCTCTCTCTTACTCTTTCTCTCTCTGTGTCTCTTTATGTCTCTCTCTCTGTCTCTCTCTGTATCTCTCCATCTCTGTATCTCTCTGTCTCTCAGTTTTTCTGTGTCTCTCTCTGTCTCTCTTTGTCTCTATCTTTCTCTGTGTCTTTCTGTCTCTGTCTCTGTTTCTCTCTCTCTCCCCCACTCTCTCTGAGTCCCTTCCTCTCCTTCCAGGGTGCCTCTTATCTCCTATCTTCCTGTCTCTCTCCATCTCTCTGTGTGTCCCCTCCATCAGCGGGTGGCTCTCTTCTCTCTGTCACCGTAGGCAAGTGCTCTTCATTGTTTCCATGGCAGCTCTCCATCCGTGACATCACTCTTGCCATTAGAAACTGTCCCGAGCACAGACCACCACTGGTTCTGATGTCTGCTTGCTTACAGAGATAATCCAGAAGCCCTTTGGCTGTGGGTCCTAAGAGGGCCTAATTGACTTTTATCACAGTGCCTGGTACATGGTCGGTACCAGTAGGGCACCTGGTTTTTATTGTGTTATTACACCTTGATAGTTTGTGTTTGCCTGGTGCGTCGTCTCTTGCCTTTTCTGCTTAGCTGATTTGACTTCTGAACAGAAGCCAGGTGGAGTCTTGAGGAAAGAACTGTGTCTCATGCCTCTGTGCTAAGGTTATGGGTCCCATAGCCTTTGGATTAAAATTGGCATTAATGGGTGACTTTTGTTGTTGTTGTCTTTGTTTTTTCAAGACAGAGTTTCCCTGTGTAGCCCTGGCTGTCCTGGGACTCGCTCTGTAGACCAGGCTGGCCTTAAACTCACAGAGATCTGTCTGCCTCTGCCTCTAGATTGCTGGGATCAAAGGTGTGCGCCACCACTGCCCAGCTTGAGAGGTAATTTTTAAAGACCTACTAAAGTCATCTTTGAGGACACACAGCCTTATGTAAGCCTGAGGACCAAGACACAAGTACTTATAATAATTACATCAGAGGCTTAAATCACAATGCACTGATTAACTGCTATGCTGGCCTCACCTGACAGCTGTACTTAGAAAAATTACTTTCCTCTAGTGGGCCTGAAGCCCCGTCTGACTAGCCCTTTGCTTCTGGAAGGGTCTTTTCCTGTCAAGTCTTAGCTTTGCCAGGAGATTGTTCACTCCAAGCCATGCCTGGATCTGCCAAGCAGTGTCTACGGACAATGTCCCTGCAGGGCTTTTTGAGACTAAGACAATAAGACTGGGCAGTGCCTGCTAAGTTGATTTAAAATGTTCTGTCCTGGCTTAGCCTGTGATGTCAGCTGCTTTCTGGAAACTTCATATCCTCAGTACCCTAAAGTACATAACATAATTCATTACCTATTATAGGTTCCTGGTCGGAACTTTGCTATTGAACAAATTGCATAGTTCTAGTTTCCTCATTAGCCCCAAGTAGCTTTAGGCCCAATATAGGGAGAATGTGTAATAGAATAGTATTTTTGTCTCTTTAAAGCGGTCACCAGTCATTTATTTCAGAGTTGTCTTAGGGCCACCCACCAAGGATACAATTCGTATGTGCTCTATTTAAATTTTTTGCATTTTTGTAGCTGGAGTAATTTTTAAGCTAGCATGGGTTTCATGTTTATTATGATGTATTTTTTTAAAGATTTATTTGTTTATGAGGTATATAGTTCACATGGCTGCTCACAACCCTCTAGAACTCCAGTACCGGGGGATCCTGTGCCTTCTTTTGACTTTGTGAACACTACAGACATGTGTTGCTCAGACATAGATGCAGGTCAAGTCTTGTGCACATCAGAAATCTTAAGAAAAATAAATAAATAAATTAGGAAAACATGATGTTTCCTTTTCATCGCCTCCATTTTAGTTTTTTTAAGTTGTCTGGATTCACCAGGAGTCCCCATCATCATTGCTGGTTCTTTCTTTGTTAGCCTGTGTATGTATGCATGTATGTATGTATGTATGTATGTATGTGTATGTATGCACGTATGTGTATGTATGCATGTATGTATGTATGCATGCATGTATGTATGTGTATGTATGTATGCATGTATGCATGCATGCATGTATATATGTATGTATCTATGTATGTGTATGTATGTATGTATATGTATGTGTGTGTATGTATGTGTATGTATGTATGTATGTAGTATAAGATTCTGCCTGCCTCTGCATCTGTGTACCATGTGTGTGCCTGAGGCTTCTGGAGTTACAAACTGTTGTGAGCTGCCATGTGGGTGCTGGGAATCAAAAACCCAGGTCCTCTAGAAGAGCAGCCAGAATTCTTCCTAGCAGAACCATCTTCCAGTACATCAACTGTTTGCTTATTAAACGCTCTGTGTTCGTTAGCATATTCATGTATCCAAAATATGACACAGAACTCGGTTTCTGAAGCCCCATAAGTATTTATTTCGGAGAGCTGGTGGTGAAGTAGAATGTGGCTGTCTCAAGGAGGGATGTTCAGATTGACAGAAATCTTTGAAAGCATCTCTATCCACCCATTAAATTAATAGACTATGAATGCCCAAAGCCAAGCAATTATTGATAGCATCGTAGGTAGCAACAAAAAGCCGTTTCCTTGATTCTCAATGAATAATTGATTTAGGGTGAGGAATGTCTGTCGGGTGATCTTTCTCTTTCTAGCTCAGTGTGAGACTTGCCCCCGGCATATACAGTGAACCGTTCTAGCACTTGGTGGTAGCTTTAACATTTAAAACCAGTAGCGTTTCCTTCACTAATTGGATGAGTGTTTTATTTTAGAATTGTTTATTCTTGAGGACAAAAAAAAAATATTTTTCATGAGTTGATATAGGGGCAAAAATAGCCCAAGACAGATGTATTCATCTCTTTTCTCCTCCCCCCTTCATCTTTTCTTTACCCTCAACCCCTCATCTCTTTCTTTCTTTTTTGATGTGATCCTTTTGAGGTTTCAGGTCTTTACGTCTCTCAGTTTTCCGTTCGAGCGTGGGCGTGCGGATCTTTTCAGAAAGGAGACCGCTCTGTGTGCTGTTCAAGGAAGAAAATACCTTCTCATGAAAAAGAATTCAGTCATTATGTCCTGCTGGTGGTTGAGTTGGACGAAGGCAAAACAGGAGGGACCGGGGTACTGAAGAGGGGAGAAAGGCGGCATTTATCACCCTAGTGCCTTATGGGATGTCTTCAGTGTTTGCTGTCTTTCCAGTGAGTGAGTATGTGTGCTGAGATCAGTAGTCATGCACAACTTTCTGCAAACGTTTGGGAAATAGGAGTAAGAGACCTGAATTGTTTGCACTGAGCCTCTATCTCTAGCTGCTATGCAACTTAGAATGGACTTTCTGTGCAAGACTAAATGCAGATTTTAGGTAATTTGATTTTTTTGTAACAATCGCTCGCCCTCTAATCTTGTGGAATTCATTTAAAACAGACTGGGAGTTACTTTTTTTTTTCCCCCTATTTTTAAGTCTTGATTCCTTCTCTTGTCATAGCTTGTTCTTAATTCTCTCTTACCTAAGAGTTAGAGCCACAGTACCAACATGCGCCAGACACGTTCCTGTTGGCCAATACTTTCTCGAGGGGCAGAGAAGTGAAATAAAACAGGTTCAAGCCCATCATTGGTATTTGAAAATTCCTTGTTGTCTTGGGACACAATGTTTTGTGTTAGTTTTATGTTAACTTGACACACGCTAGAGTCCTTTTAGTGAAGAGAATCTCACTTAAGAAAATGGCCCTATCAGATTTGCCTGGGGCCATTTTTAAAACTGATAATTGATGTGAAAGGGCCCAGCTTACTGTGGGCGGTACCATCCCCTATGCAAGGTGGCGTGGATGCTATAAAAAAGAAGACTGAGGAAGCCATGGGGAGCATGCCAGTAAGCAGCATTCTTCCGTGGCCTCCGCCTTGTTATCCACCTTCAGGGTCCTGCCTTGAGTTCCTGGCTTGACTTTCCTTCAGTGATAGACTGTGATATGGAAGTGTAAGCTGTAATAAACCTTTTCCTCAGCAAGTTGCTTTTGCTTGAGGTGTTTCGTCACAGCAGTAGAAACCTAACTCAGATACTCTTGAGTACCCTTGCTTCATTTCTCACCAGTGTTCAAGTGATAACAGGAGAAGCCGGTAGCTTCCAAAATGAACAGGTACTGGATATTTCTATGTTAACATGATACAAGTTAAAAACTACCTGAGAGGAGGGAACTGCAATCAAGAAATTGCCTCCCTAAGGTCATGCTGCAGGCAAGCCTTTGAAGCATTTTCTTAGTGATTGAGTGGGCGGGGCTCAGCCCATTGTGGGAGGTGCCATTGTGGGCAGGTGGTTCTGGGTTCTATAAGAAAGCAGGCTGGGCAAGCCATGGGGAGCAAGCCAGTAAGCAGCATCCCTCTGTGGCCTCTGCATCAGCTCCTGCCTGCAGGTTCCTGCCCTGTTTGAGTTCCTGTTCTCCCTGCCTTTAATGATGAGTGGTTATACAGAACAGTGTGAGTGAAATCAACCCTTTCCTTCCCAACTTGTTTTTGGTCATGGTGTTTCACCACAGCAGTGAATCTAGCTAAGACAGGATATAAAATATGAAATCTCAACAAGTAGGTGACAGGGCCTTCTAAATGAGGATTTTTTTTCACCCGGAGGCATATCTCCTCCTAGAGTAGAGGTGCTTTGACTTACATTCAGAAGTAGATTTCCCAAAAATGTCTTAATTTGGAGGCCTGGCCCAGAGTCTCAATTAACTGCCTCAGAGAAGTCAGCTTTCTCATTGTATATTCCCAAATCCGTATTTGGGAAGTGGGGACCATACTATCTCTTAAAAAGCGTCTTTTCTAAAGTAAGGTCATCTGCCACTTGTGAAATGCTTAATATTGTACTTATTGGTGCACAGGACAGGTAACCAGTTGTTACATCAGTCATGTATGATTTTCCCCAATGGCGAGGCAGGAAAACTACCAACCATAAAACATACACGTGCCAGAAACATCAAAGGCCTCTTTGGTCCATGCTAGTTTTTACTCTGGGAAAGGTTACGTGTATGTGAAAGACAGGCCGTAATGATCTGCCTACTGCAAGTCTTCAGGGGAGGCTTTGACAGAGGAAATAATGAGCTATTTTGTTGTAAGAGATGTGACTGGTTCCACCTAGGAGCAACGTTTGGGTCAGTGCGTTCCCATAATGCACCGGAGAGATGCCTAAGTGGTTATGTGCACTTGGTGCTCTTGAAAGGGATCCTTTTAAAGTCCTAGCACTCACTGTGTGGCTCACAACGGTCTGAAGTCCAGTTCCAGAGGAGCAGACAACCTCTCTGGCCTGCATGCACATGATGTACATACATACCCCAGCCACACACACACACACATACCCCCCACAAACACAAACACAAACATACACACATATGCAAGCACACACACACACACACACACACACAATGAATACATCTTAAAGTTCACATAGAATAACACTACTGTTATGAGATTGGTATGACGTGTGAAGGCGGACCCCCAAAGAGAGTTCCAGGAGTGTCTGAAAAGATGGCCGCTGAGAGGGGCGGCCACCTTGCCTCCACATTGGAATGATGGGATACTGTTAACTGTAACAGATTTTGTTATAAGAACTTAGAGACTATGTATTGTGTTTTTTACACCAAATATTAACTCCGAGACTTTTGTAAGAGGCGAGTTTCCAAAATTCATCTAAGAACAGAGCATCTGATTCTTGCCAGCTGGGATCCATCAGAGCAATTCGTCCATATTAATTACTCACGGCTAGTAGTTTATTCAGAGGGAATGGTACCCTTTGTCTTATAGGAAACAGCTGTACCATCACATGATTGCTATATTGATATTTTTCTGAAATATCCAATTGACCATCCTTCCTTGGACTTTCGGCGAAATGTCGAATTGAAGTAAGTGAATCTCGGGAAGGAAATTGATATATCCTGACTCTTGAATCTGAAACCTGAGTTGTTGCTGACTCAGGGAAACTTTATATTTTTATTCTACGGTTATCAGCTGTGCTCATGTGGCTGAGAGAGTTTTAGCTGCTTCTTCATTTAGAGAAAATGAGGGTAACCCTAGCTCCTGCCTAAAGTTTCAAATCCCAGTGATGTATGGATGTAAAGCTCTTCAGAGCTTGGCACTTGAGAAGAATTCAGACACTGGCTGTCAGGGATTTAGATGCACGGATAGGCATGCGTACAGTGATGGCTGGCTTGTTTGCATCTTTTTTCCCCCCTTCTGCTAAGGGTGTCTTCCCAGCATGCTATGCGTCAGGTCAAGGACAGTGTCCCTGCTGAACCCCTCCTTTGAGGATGCATGTCTGGACTGGCTAAGGGGAAAACACTTCGCGGTAGCAAACGAGAATGGTGTTTGCTTCTATTAATGGCTCTTCTCCCTGTCAGTTGCCTAGGAGATGGCTGGCAAACTTCCAGCACTCAGTAGCACCATTTCATCCTATGAAGGAAGAGCCACAGCTGATCCAGTGACAGTCGTTAAACATTGTTCAGGGAAACGTCACGATTTCTCTTCCCTCTCTGTGATTGTGTCTGCTGACCAATAAACCGAAGAACAATTGTTCATCACCATCTCGCCTTAATCGCTACCATTTTTGTATCCAGTTAGCCCAACCCTATCAAAGCAACCATAGGTGGGGGAAGGGAACTTCGCCAACAAAGTCCACGAGATTTGGTTTATCTCTTGAAATCACGACATAGTTTAAGTCAGAGCTCATTAGTAGAGAGAGCCTAGGAGATAAGTTTGCCTTCATGATTACAGAATATAAAATCTTTGTTTTTCTTTTACAGGTAAGTGGACCTGGCATTGGGTAGTGCTCACTGTCTTCCTGTCTGGCTCTTGCTCCTGCCGGCATGGTGTGGTCGTCGAGGCAGTTGAATGAGTCTTGCTGTACAAGTGTTACAATGCTGTCAGTGTGTGTGTACTCAGGAAGATGGTAAGCTTTCGTTTTCCGTTTTCCCTTGTTGGAGCTTTCAAACTGGTGGCGCTGTTGCTTTGGTTTAGTGAGAGTCTATAGACCTCAAGGCTAAAAGGACAAGAAGAGAAGTGAGATTTGTTGCGCAGGATACATTGTATCAAAAGCTGGTGTTTGTCCAGCCAGTGGTTTAGAGACAGTTACAGAGTGGAGCTTCATGTGTACCATCTGATCTGTTTGGTATCACCCTGCAGGATAGCATTTTCTCAGTTTAAAGAGAAGGTCTTGACTTGGCTGCAAGAGAAAGGAGTGACGTTCATGTACATGTTCAAATATTCCCACCCCACCCCCCTATTTAGAAGGAAATCTGCGGGTACTTCTTCAATGGGAATAGGAGGTCCTACTGAGGTCACTGTTGTCATACACAACCATTGTCAAAGACTTTAAAAAGTAAGAGGTTTTCCGGGTGGTGGTGGCGCACGCCTTTAATCCCAGCACTTGGGAGGCAGAGGCAGGTGGATCTCTGAGTTCCAGGCCAGCCTGGTCTACAGAGTGAGTTCCAGGACAGCCAGGACTACACAGAGAAACCCTGTCTTGAAATACCAAAAAAAAAAAAAAAAAAAAAAAAAAAAAGTAAGAGGTTTAAAATATGATACAAGTGTGACACGCCAAGCCTTTACCTCCTCTCTTGCTAGTTACCTGCCAAGAAAGCAAACAATTAAGCAACAACAAAGAACGTGATTTGGGGTTCAATCTTGGTTGGCTGTTTAGAATCCTTCACTCTCAATAACTGAAGTCAAGAAGGTTCCTAGTGGGGTTTTCATTGTTGGTACGAGTTGTTGGAGAGTGTTTATTGAGACATGCATTTTCAGGTGGGCATACATAGAAAGAACCCAGACATGCTGGGTTTTTTGTCCCTGAGGGCTTCCCCTCTAAGGGAAGTTTGTCTAGACACTCTTCTGACCTTTAGGAATTTAGTGACCTATTTCTGGTGATGCCCATGGTTGAATGTTCCAGGTGATAACCTATCTCAAGGTGACTTTTTTTTTTCCTTTGAAGAGGTTCAGATCACCTGATCCTTTTTTTCCCCTTCAACATTTTATATTATTTGTTTATTTTATATATGATGAGTACACTGTCACTGTCTTCAGACACACCAGAAGAAGACATCCATTGGATCCCACTACGGATGATTGTGAGCCAACATGTGGTTGCTGGGAATTGAACTCAGAACCTCTGGAAGAGTAGTCAGTGCTCTTAACCACTGAGCCATCTCTCCAGCCCGCTTGGTTCTCTGAGCTCTTAATTGACAGGCTGTTGTCTTAGAGATAGCAACTATAATAATTAAAAAAAAAATTAAAGACTGTTCCCCAGCTCTTCATGCTTTCAAATTTTTCATTCCTAAGCTCTAGATACAAGTGTGAATGAACACATTCATTTGCCAGTAGTTATTACTTACAAATATTTTATAGGTAAAAAAGAACCTTGCTCTTCCTCATGAATTATTTACAGTGAGACCTTTTCTGCTGAGGGGAATCGTCTTTGAAAAGCATGCACGTAGGTCTAGGCATTTGAAAGGGGTTATTGATGGGATTAAGTGTGAAGCTCTGACCCACCCATGAACCCTTCCGTTCTCCTTACTCTGAACCGCTAAATTTTGAATTTGGCGTTTCTCATCTCTTTGTTGGAGACATTAACCTGAACGCTGTGCTTCAGACCAATAAGCGTTGTTGCATCCATTGCTAATGGCACGGCTTTTACTTGGATTGACTTGGTCATGTATATTTAATTCCGGTGAGAAGCGAAGTTGCGTCTGCAGCACTGATATAGAGAAGCCTAGAACTTTTGATCATGGAGGGGAGAGCAAGTGTTCTAGAAACCTCTAAAGAGCTTTTAAAGATAACTTTGACGCTCCCTGGTTGGGTAGTGTGGTTCCCAGTTTTCCTTTTAAGTCCTACAAGCTTTGGATGGTTATCCAGCCCTCTTCCTGTCTAATGGATTCTCTGTCAAACCTGTTAGCTCTGGGGGGTGCTCTGCACAGGACTCCCTGGAATCTCCTGAGTGTGTTTGCAGTGTATCATCTGGGTTATTGATTTATTGATTTACTTATTGTGTGCACATGCATACGCGCACACCTTGAATGCCGATACCATAGAGACCAGAAGCTTGGATGTCCTGGAGCTGGAGTTACAGGTGGTTGCGAGCAACCCACCGTGAGTTCTGAGAATCAAACTCCTGTTCTCTCTGAAAGGCAGTAACTGCTTTGAGCTGCCGACATTGAGCTCTCTCTCTGCAGCCCTAGCTGGGTTGTTCTTTCTTTAAAGGATGACTATTCAGCCATCACCTCTCTAGTAATAGCTAAACCCTTTCTCTAGCCTTTGTAATGTGGCGGCATCTTCTCTATCATTTAAGTTATGCTCCTGGATGGCATGGAAGGCTGAATTTGCACATTGCCTAGCGCCAGTGAGCCTTCTCCTTGGGTTTGCTGTTTACGTTGTTTCAACGTGAAAACCACTTAGTTCCTGTGCTCTGCCGTGCTCCTCTGAGGGAGTGTGTTATTGCCCTTCACTGTGAAGGGCGGCTTCATTGCGTGAAGAAACTTGGTCTAAGTGGTGGGAGAAACAGTTGTCTGGGCGACTTGCTTCATGCAGCCACACCCAATTACTTGCCGTAACACCGTGATCAACGACATGACCTGTTCGGGATCATAGTGCATGCACATAGAACTTTTCACATCTGAACTACAGAGCAAGCATTTTCTAAAGTAGGTTCTGGAAGTCCAGGGTCCTGAGGGAATGTGGAAGTGAGGAGATGACGCGGGGAGAAAATAAGGCCTTGGGGGCTTCCACTTCTCTGCGGATCCTGCCTCGGCTGACAGCAGTTACTACTGCCCTTCAAAAACACCACCACTTCCTATAAGGTTACACTCTAAATTGTGGCTGACTAATAGATCTACTTCCCTGACATAGGAAGTTTTATAACATTCTAAGAGCTCAGGCTTAATTTGAACAGAAATTGACTGTCAATAATTAATGTATTAAAATTCAAATAATCCCTGGTAAGATAAAAATAAGAGATTGTTTATATTAAATGGTAGGAGGAGGAAATGAAAAAAAAATCAGTCTAATTAAACGCCATTTTTTTCCAAAGCTTAATTTCACATGTCCGTCTTACAATTTTAAGAAAACCAGACATTTTATGATCATTTAAACCCCTGTGTACAATAGCTGTGTGTGCTCAGAATTTGAGATATTTTCTGTACCTTTATTATAGTTTTATCACGCCACAAGTGTAGAGGAGAAAATCACCCAATTAATTCCATCAGCTGTGAAAGAACAGTAATCAACGTTCGGCCATAATTGCTATCACTGGGAGGAGAGAGAGTGAAGTATTTGTAAATAAGGGTCACCTGTAATGGTATTTGCTTCTCCAAGCTTTGCTCTGTGTGTCTGGAAAGGAATTTGTCCTTATGTAAGTCAGTAATATCATGGAATATCGGGCATTCGCCCTCTGTCCTCACCGACACCTAGTTATACTCACCTTTCTTTAACTAGTTCAGAATACCCTGGCCTTTTAATTGGTGTCCAGTTTGTGATAACAGCACTTGTTTTTGTCTTTTCAGACTTATGTTCAGAGCAATACCAGCTCTTAACTCCTTCCTAGGCTTCCCTAGCCTATGGATAAAACTTGTCCCAGTATCCTATAGGATGGCCATTCT
The DNA here is from genome assembly GCF_004785775.1 of Grammomys surdaster. NCBI lineage: Eukaryota > Metazoa > Chordata > Mammalia > Rodentia > Muridae > Grammomys > Grammomys surdaster. The sequence continues at coordinate 3,960,412 of NW_021604786.1, read as the reverse complement.
CCATTTTGCTACTTTCGTTATGCTGGCTCCTTGACTTCCTTCCTCTGTCCCCTACATTCCTGCAACCCAGAGGCCAAGTCTAAGGGATGGGTGTTACTAGTTTAGAAGCCTCAGCTGTGCTGTGTAGATGAGGCTCTGACAGATGCTCTTAGGATCCCAAAATACATTTGTTTACTAACTTCAATCCACTCTTCAAATGGGCTACTTGCAAGGAGAGTCAAAGATAATTACTTTCAAAATCCCCTTTGTTGCCCATTAAGCATTCACTATAGTTAAATCTTCAGAGCAAGGCATTGACTCTAATTGCTTGACACATACCATGCCAGAAGCGGAGGGGACCCTCAGTCTCTCTTTGGCCATGCTTCAAGCCAGCTGCTGTCAGAGTCATCGTAAGCTGTCAGAGACCCATTGAATCAAATCTGCTCTCCGCAAGCTGCCCTCAGCCTGTCTTAGCGTGAGCAGGAGCCTCCTGCTATAGGAGGATCTACCTCAGATAGACCGCCAAGGCTCCCCCGGTCACCTCTCTATCAGAAGCTCATTTCTTTAAGGTTTTGGATAAACACATAATAGATACTTTGAGTAAAGTAAACCATAAGCTTATATGTTAATATGGATTTCTTAATCCCTTGTATCTGTCATGCTCCTCTTGTGGTTTTCGAATTCAATTCAGTGTGTCACCTACTTTTAAGTCCTGGGGTTTGAAGTCCTCACCTTTAGAATCATTCTTTAAAAAACATAAAAGTGTGTGTGTATGTGTGTGTGTGTGTGTATGTATACATACTTGTCTGCATCTGCGTGTACATGAGTGGCATACAGTGTCCTTGGAGGCCAGTGAAGGCATCAGATCTCCTGGAGCTGGGGTTCCAGGTTATTTGTGTGTGTGTGTGTGTGTGTGTGTGTGTGTGTGTCTGTGTCTGTGTACTTGCCTATGTGTACATGAGATGTCCTTAGAGGCCATGGAGGGCATCAGATGCCCTGGAGCTAGGGTTCCAGGTGGCTGTGGACCCTAGGAACTAAACCCAGGTGGCCCCACTGCAAGCAGTAAGCTTTAGCATCTTGATAGGCTCTCTAGGGAGTGTGTGTTAAAGTGGAATTAGTGTAGTGCATTGTTTAAAAGGAAAGACAACGCAGCGTGTTTTCCTTGTTCCACACATGTCACTCACAGGCACATGTATGTGCATGCATGTGTGCAATTGGCCACGGAGTGGTCAAGTTGCAGGGTGACTACTTCCTAATGGTTTATTTATTATTTTGTTAAAGGCTTCATCTCTGGCTTACAGCAAAGAAGTATGTAGTGCCTGTAGGACCGCTTTTTCATATTTCAATTTTTAATTAACTTTTTAGTTAGTATATAAAGTCATTCATATATCGTGTGATGTTTTCACAGGTGGATTTCAATGTGACGTGGACATACCCCCTTCTCTAGTATCCTCTTGTTATCCCCCTCCCTCCCGCTCCCGTCCCCTTCTTCCTTACAAGTAGCCTGCCTCTGTTTTCAGACATGTACGTGTGTGCATTTGTAACTAGTACTTTAGACTCCGTCACCTAACCACGCTGGCCATGTCACTGGGCACATGGCCTTGGGATGGCAACTCTAGAGAAGATGCCTCGTGATGTTCCTAGGATACTGGTTCTCAATCTGTGGGTCACGACCCACTGGGGGAGGGGGTCAAATGACCTTTTCACAGGTGTCACTTAAAATCATTGGAAAACGCAGATACTTTTACATTATGATTCATAACAGTGACAGACTCATCCTTACGGAGTAGCGATGAAAATAATGTTATGGTTATGGTGTCACCTCAACATGACTGTATTAAAGGGTCACTGCACTGGGAAGGCTGAGAGCCACTGTCCTACAAGGATAAGCGAGGCCATCTTGTGGAAGGTACCTACAGCTGTGACACTTGGGAGATGACATCCCCTTGGCTGTAAATGTCATCTCCTCTATTGTTGATGGCAGCAACTGTCACTTCCTTTTATTAAGAACATCATTCAGAAGCTCTGGAGGATAAACACATTCATGCGTCACACTCCATTATGTTTTGATTATTCAGGCTGATGATGATAATGTAATTTTAAAAAATGGCTTCTTATGCCAAAATCCTCTAAAAATTGCTAAAAAAATTTTTTTTTGAGACAAGGTCTTGGTACGTAGCCTAGGTTGGCCTTAAATATGTAACAATCTTCCTGCTGCAGAATCCCAAATGCTGTGACCGTAGGCATGTTACCGCCATGACTGGCAACTTTTTAAATACACTTTAGTTTTACATAACAGGATCAACCATGTTTGTTTATATTGTTTGTGTAAATCAGTTATACTACACAGGAACTTTCATTATATATATGTATGTTGTGTACACATGCATACGTACATATATATATATATTGAGATAGATGTACACACACACACATAAACTTAGGTCGTTAAGCCTGGATATGCCATTGGTCTTTCCTTTCTATAATGAGCACAGGTCATGATGATAATAGTCATATGTATTACCCAGAAAACTTTCTCTCAAGCCAGATGTCCTGCCAGGAGTTCAACGTAGATACCTCCACGAGTTAAATGCCGTCATGGAGTTATTGCTGTATCCTGCTTACTGACAGGGAAACTGATAAGCAGAAGTCAGAAAAGATCCAGAAGAGAAAAGATCCAGAATGTGATCTGTGTGGCTCTGGAGCCCACTGTCTCTCCTGATAATATCCTTAGGACATATCCAGTCAGAGGGTTTGCTACTAACCCCTGTTTCCTAATAGGATCTGTTACTATGGGGAAGAGTCAGTGTCTGTATCCTTGGTCTGAGTTTCTATTCTGTGTGTGGCTAAATGAACTGTGCCCGAAGGCTCTGGCTCATCCTTGATGGCTCAGAGCACTTTGTCACTTGAGCTAAGAATCATCCAGCTGGCCAAAAGTTTAAATATATATATATATTATTTTGATGAATGCTGGAATATTCCATAGACATTTGGAAAATTATTCTGTCCTCATTTAAAGGACTGTGTTTATGATTTAAAAGGTGTATCTCAGTGGTTAGAATGCTCTCCCTACTATGTTCAAGGCCTAGGCTTCACGCTGTAGCAGCAAAAATGAAAAATGAAATAATAAAGAACAGAGTTTCATTTTCTAAGTGTTGTCCTTTACACAAGGAAATGGCACCATGGTCTGCCATGTATCAGGAGAGCGTGTCCCTTTAAGAACGGTGTCCCTTGCCCTACATTGTTAGAGCAAAGCACTTGATGTCTCAGCCTCACCTTCTCTGTCCTTCCTTAGCTGCCTCTCATGACTCACCCCTCCCTCCAGTCACATCCCTCTGGCCTCTCCACCCAGCCCTCCTCAGCATCAAGAGCTCTCACGAATGTGTCACTTTGGGCACAGATAAGATTTACTTGTTGGGAAAGGAACCCTTGAATGCCTCAGCCTCCTTGTGATCTGATGGTACCTCTCTTTGCTGGCATCCAGTGTGTCAATGAATCAGATGATTTAGGGCATAGAGCCTTGAAAGTCAGACATTTAAAATTATCCGCATTATCCAAGGTAGACAGCACCAGGCAGAACAGTCACCTGTGCTCAGTGGCAGGATGGAAGAACACACCTGTCTGTGGGATTGAGAAGCGTGGTGTTATGAGTCAGTGTGATGGATGTTGAGGAAAGACCATGAGTTCTTCTTGGAGGGATGCTCTGGATCTCAGTGTAGAGCTATGGCGCCTGACTTAGGAACTGAAAGATTCACTGTAGGAATGAGAGACCATGAAGAAGTGGTGTGAACTGAGTGAATGGGAGTCTTCTGGACAGGGCAGGACCAAGGCAGCCAAAGTTGCCAAGGCAACCAACATTCCAACATGGATAGAGGAAGGTCTTAGGAGGTCCTGCTCCAACTGAGTTGCTGTTGGCAATTGATGACTGTTGTGGGGGTTGGGGGGGGAAGAGTCAAGTTGTTGGGTTTTTTTCCCCTCCAGGGATGTCGTTGTCCTCAGTATGTTGGCCATTAGCGACGGATGGCCCACACCCATGCATGCTCTGGGAACACTAAGCAGACTCAGTGGGTCATTGTAGCAGGATACCCATTCTGCTTCATTGTATTCGCAGTGGAGCTTTGTGATTAGGCAGTAGAAGAGGAGGTGGAACTGAGAGAGAAAGAGGAGAAGGAGGAGGCTAGCAGCCTTGGAGAACCATGGATGGGGCGAAAGCTGTCCTGGTAGCAACTTCTATCAAAAGGTTAGATATTGGGTAACAACTCTAATTGTGTGGGCATCTTGTTGACTGAGCATTTCTAAATATATAAATCCTTTAGAGAATCATGAAGCTTTAAGAGTCTCATTTCTACCAGGCACTGCAAGGATGGCAGACATTGTCTGGGGTTCAGCCAAGCTTTGTGGATGCAGTGTGGTGGATTGGCAGAGCCATCCCCTATGCTGGCATCTGTTGGGTGCCAGGCCCTGCGCATCTAGCTAGCTGGAGTCCCAGTTAGAGTTGAGGAGCAGCGGGAACATGGCAGCTGGCCAGGGACAAGCTGGACCAGGCGCCGTTTTCCAAATATCACCCCTACAGGTTATTAACAAAATAAAAACTACCCAAGTAAGAGGGACATGGGGGAAGAATGAGGGTGGATTTGGCAGGGTTTGGAAGTAACCCTGATATAAAGAATTCATTGTATATGTGCATGAAGCCCTCAAAGAGGAAATAAAACAGTCTTACCCAAACATCCCATTTGCTTTCATGTAGCGGATTCTACAAAGCCTGGAGTACCGTTGCCTGGGAGGAGCCTCTCTTGTTGACTTGGTGTGCCTCTCTCTCCCTTTGCATGTGCTTACGTAGGTAGGATAGGGCCTGAGCTGTGCAGACCATCTTTGAAGACTTACCGTATTACATATATGTGGTTTTCTTCCTGTACAAGGTATCTGGTATGTTCATTTCCTGTTTCCCATTCCCTCTCCATCAACCCAGGGATTGAAACTCTTACTTCTTTGTCATGCTTAGCTAGCTCTTTCTTCTTAAACTCGGAAACCTAATTCCAGGTTAGTGTATGTGATTAACGCCTCCTGAATATGTCACCCTCTTCAAAGAAGTTTAACTTGCAAGTGAGATGAATAACTGAGGCAAACTTGGTATCAAACCCGATCTGTGGGTGAATATGGGGGTAGGGAAGACTTAAGCAAGGGTTATTTACTCTGCAAAACTCTGTGACCACACACCAGCTAAGGAGGTTATCACAGATGTCATTCAGTGTCATATTAAATTGTTGACCAATGACCCAGGCCAAGATGGCTGCTGTTTCCATTCCGTCTCTGATGTCACAGCACCTCGGGATATAGTCAGGCTCCCTAGTCTCATGAACACTTGCCATGGACTATCTTGGTGATAGACAGCAATTAGTCCACGTAAACATTTCTCAAAGATAGCAAGAAGGAATGTTTAAACATCATTTTCTTTTAAAAATTCTAATGCTTTATAAGTCTTTTTTATTTTTTAAAACTCACATAAAACTTATCGTGATCATATTCTTCCTCCCACCCCTTCCCAAACTCCTCCTGGTCACCCATCCAATTAATTTGAAAGACTCCTCCTAGGCTCCTGGACCCTCTGAAGGTGTAGATGTGTTTCAGTCTGTCTATTCACTCTTCAGTGTCCTGAAAGACAGTGCTAACGGGGGCTCTGTGACAACAAGAAATCAACAGAGACTGAAAGAACTGCCTCTTTACACACTGGTTAGGACACTAACGTGGCTGAACTTTCAATTTAGCCACCTACTCTGACAAATTTATAGTCATTGAAGTCTATCACCGAGTAACCAGAAACTGCTTAACCCCCCAAACCCCACCCCACCCCACCCCCGTAACTTAAGTATTTTGATTGTAGGAAGATTTCACTGATTGGTGTTTTGGTAACTTTCCAAGGTAAGCATAGGGGGATGGTGTTCTACCTGACAGAATCAGGGCTTTGAGTTTCTACCCTAAATTTTTCCTATGGAGATGACTCCATAAGAAAGAGGACTTGCAACCCAAGGGTGAAGACCTCAGTTTGTTTCCTCAGCACTCACCTAAAAAGCTGGGCGTGGCCACTCCAGGAAGTGTGCTGCTTGATGGGTAGTGAATAGAGACTTTCTGGAGCCTGTTGGCTACCAGCTAAGCTCCAGGTTCAGTGAGAGATGCTGTCCCAAGGAAGTAAGGTGGTGAATGACAAGAACAGGTCACACCACATTGTCCTCGGCTTCCATTCATGCATGCATGGGAAGATATGCTTGCACACACATATGTACATACACACCACACAAAATTTTTTTTAAATGGATGGACACCAAATGTGCAAGTTCACTTCAAGGCATTCTTTGCTTAAGCACCAGTGACACCCAACGTTGAGCCTTGTCAAGGTGTGTACGTCACAAAGAAAACAGTCTCCTTGGGTTGCAGGTTTGTTTGATTTTAATAAATTAAAAACAAATTTGATTTTTTTTTTTAAAAAAAGTGACCACACCCAGCGTTTCACGTGAAGTGCTCGGGAATCTAGCTGAGGCCTTCATGCTTGAGTTGCAAGTTCCTGCAAGGGCCTCTGAGGGTGTGAAGTGTTGCAGTCCTACGGGAAGAATTTGATCTGCCCTCTGATTTAAGGGTAGAGAGGAGAAAAGGTCTAGAAATGGTGAGCAGCAAATGGAAGGAAACAATTTAGGACAAAGCACCAGAGAAGAGAGACTCAGAAGCAATTTGGAGACAGAGGCTGTGGGTGGATTGTCAGGAGTCTGACGGTGATAATGGATGCTCCCACAGGGAAAACCACAACGGCAGAGGGGGAGAAAACCTCTAAAAATATTTTCTTCCTCTAAATTAAGATGCCTAAAGTGTGGCGTTCTCAGGGATGCAGGGGTGAGCTTTCACGGGCGATTTATAGAGATTGTTTTGTTTCCCTGAGCATACTGTGCCCTGTGTGACGGATGCAGTGCTCGGGATTAATTTTAATACCTTATATTTCAAAATTCAGACAAGAAAATCCTCTAGGTAGCTTGTTACGGTTGTGGAGGGGACCGGTTTAATGTAGACGGCCACTGAGCAAATCAAATGAACTTCTTTCGTCTATGGCTATTGCTATTCCGAAAGACCCTTCTTATTCTCTGTGAGAATGGCTGAGTGGGGCCGTGTCCAACAGTGTGGTGACATGGCCAGGCAGAGAGGCGTCCAGCATTTTGCTTTGTCCCTTCTTATGCTCTTGTTCAACTCGAAAGAGAACTGTATCCTGTGGGTTTTCTACTGATGGCTTTGGGAATTAAGCTTCTTTTGATATAATTGAGTACGTTCTGTGTACAAAACCACAGGCACACGTTTTGACACTGCTATTGGGAAGATTCATGTCAGACATGTCTATATTATAACTACTTGGGTAGTGTTTTTATTATTCATATTACTGTTATCATCATCATTATTACTGTTATTATTATTTTAGGGTTTCTTGTTTTGTTTTTAAGGCTGTGGTGTTTAAAAACAAAACAAATTCTTCCTGGACCATGTCCTTCAGGTCTAAACAGTAGTGTTGGTCTAAATTTTGGTAAACTATAAAAAGACAAATATATCATAGTTGTCTTAGTCAGGGTTTCTATTCCTGTCAAAACATCATGACCAAGAAGCAAGTTGAGGAGGAAAGGGTTTATTCAGCTTATACTTCCACATCACTGTTCATCACCACAGGAAGTCAGGACAGGAACTCACACAGGGCAGGAACTTGGACACAGTTGGAGTGGATACAGAAGCCATGGAGGTATGCTGCATACTGGTTTGCTTCCCCTGGCTTGCTCAGCCTGCTTTCATATAGAACCCAAGACTATCAGCACAAGGATGAAACCACCCACAATGGGCTAGGCTGTCCCACCTTGATCACAAATTGAGAAAACGCCTTACAGCTGGATCTCATGGAGGCATTTCCTCAATGGAGGCTCCTTTCTCTGTGATAACTCCAGCTTGTCTCAAGTTGACACACAAAACCAGCCAGTACAATAGTAAAAGTATTGGGATAAGGAGACTCGGGCCCTCTCCACCCGTCTGCCTTTAAACTACTTCCCAGCTAAGGCTCTTTCCCACCTGGCATGCCTCGTGACCTTCTACTTTGTAAATTAGGACAAGCTAATAATTTTTGAATCAGAGGCTGCATACAGAAGAAATACCAAGTGGGACTCAAATGTGTCACTTATCTTGGACAGAAGGTGCTCCTGCCTTTAAAGTAATTAAAGTTGAATAAATTGAGCTGTAATAATAAAAGGGAAAGCTACTTTAATATAAAGGGATTTCCTTTTTGTACTCGTTCTGCAGAAGGGTGAACAGATTGGATATCCCCAGAGATGGAATGTGCTGCAGAATTCCAATTATGAGGGAAATAGGAAAAGAAATTATAAAGCATTGGGAAGAATGCATTTAATTTTCTCTTCTTGTCTTAGCAATGTGTTTTTTAAAATTTTCTTTTCTTTTTTTTTTTTTTTGAATTCTTTTTTAGTTCTCTTCAGTTGCTTGGACCCAAGCAATTGCTCCAAGTACCAAGAAGGGGCTTCGTTCCCAATTCTGCTTTCTTGCATTATACAGTCTGATTATGTAGGCTTAATACAAGGAAAAAGAAAAGGAAAAGAAAAATTTCTCCATGTCCTGTGTTAGCCCATTTATTATTACCATAGTGAGATGCTTGAGGTAAGATGTTTTTATAAAGAAAAGTTTTAAAGATTTATTTATTTTATGTATGTGAATACACTGTAGCTGTCTTCAGACACACCAGAAGAGGGCATAGGATCCCATTACAGATGGTTGTGAGCCACCATGTGGTTGCTGGGAATTGAACTCAGGACTTCTGGAAGAGCAGCCAGTGATCTTAACTGCTGAGCCATCTCTCCAGCCCGACCCCTGGTTCTTGAGATGTGAGATCAGCAGTCTTCATCTGGTGATGCCATTACTAGCAGAACCTCCGATGTTCTTCAAGACTTCACATGGCAAGAGATAGGGACTGTGTATGTCTGTGTATTCGATTCTATTCCCCTTCTTCTAAAAAGCCACTGTTAGTCAATCCTTTGGGCTCCACCCCAACAGCCTGACCTATTTCCTCATCACCTTCTAATATTAATGAAACTGCAGCAAGCCAACACTAGGGGGCGCCACACTCAAACCATGCTATGTTATGCTCTGGTACCTGTTTGAACTGGCCTGGAACTTATCTTGGGAATCCCTTGGGCTCCATTGGCGACAAGGGTCTACAGCGAGTGGAGTTCCAGGCTGAAGGCTGGTGCTGCTGTCCTGTCCCTCCCTCCCCTGTAACATCAGCAGCAGAAGCAAAAAGCTATTCTGCATTCATTCAAACGCCCCATCAAGCCAGTCATTGCTGGCCCTGGAAATGTAAATTAAAGGCAGGCAGTATTCTAGAAATTGGAGGGCCAAAATGAATAGAGAAAAGAAACCTAGGCATGCCGGGGGAATTGTCCTTAATTTGATGACAGCAGCGATAAGTGCACCTATGAAATGCTCTTTGGAAGAGGGATTTGCAAGTTAATTATTTAAGACAAGCCTTTGGGGGGTTTCCTTGGAACTTACAAGTAACGGTTTGCCTCCGTGTTGGAGGCTCGACTCTTTGAGCGCTCTCTGCTCTGCTTCATGGTGTAATTATATAATTGCAGGTGTATTTTCTCAAAAAAAAAAAAAAAAAAGAAAAAAAAAGAAAAAAGCCTCCCTCCAAACCTTTATGCTGGAATTTTTAGAAAGATTTTAGGAGTTTCCTATCTGGGTCGTCTTAAATATTACAACTTAATGGAAGACTCCATTACCAACGTTATTGGGCTTGAACATGACTGCCGGTCTGTGACCTCAGCAGGAGCCCACGTGCATGCTGGGAAGCTTCTGGGGCACCAGAATTCAGAGGCCTGGCAGTGAGAAACAGGTATCCCAAACCTCCTTAGTGCACACATCCCAGCAGGCGAAAGGAAAGATGCGGAAGCTGCTTCTCCAACTCGTCTTTGCCAAGCACCTCCATGTCTTCCCAGCATGCAGCTCTTCATGAAGCTTGTGAATCATCTTTCCAGAACATTCCCTGGTGATGGTGGCCCTTCTAGCGTGGACCACACTGAGCTGAAAATTTTCAGATTATAATGGACATGAGCCTGAATACCAAACCAAGTTTAGAGGACACGGACATGGAGGTGTTGCTTTGGGCTAAAGCACTTTACAAAGCCCTTGTAAAGTTTCTCTGGTCTTTCCTAGTCACCTTTGAAATGTATATTTTGATGAACTTTCACTTCTGTGTTTACTCTAGACATGCAATGTAGTTTGCTACCTGAGCCTGTAACCGTCAGGGTTACTTATCTTCTGTCTCACAACACTGTCCTGACGATGGTCTCAGGATGTCCCAAACTGCTCAGCTCGATGAATTGGCATGTTAACGCTCACTAACCTGTGGGGATAGGCAGCGTCATATGCGCGGTGAGACATGTACAGCACCATGGCATGTAGCCACTGTAGTCCTACGTGAGGAAGTTGAGGCACAAGAAGGTTGCAATGAATGAAGCTGGGCTTGGACCCCGTGAATCTAGGTTCCTGGATTCTGTGCTTAGCCACCTGCTGCTTGCACCCCGTGTGCAAGTTCTGAGAGCCTATAGTTGCTGGAAGACAACCCTCCCATCTCTCCAATCCCTCCGGAATCACAAGAGGCACGGGTTTTGGTTGGATGAGGAGAGAGAATGCAAACAGCAATCCATTGGAGTGTTTACAGATAAGGTAGGGAGTGTGTCGTGCGTTTCTCATGAAGGTTTTCATGCAGTTAAGTTTCACATTCATAGAGGAGTGTTTATTGAAGAGTTGGGTATCTGGATTAGGGTTAGGGAAGAGGCTCTCTAATTTTACTTCATGTAAGATGAGGGAACAAACAATAACCTACTCAGGTTGATCCTTACTGTGTCTGTCTTCTCTCTCTCTCTCTCTCTCTCTCTCTCTCTCTCTCTTTCTCTCCTTCTCCTTCTCCTCCTTCTCCTTCTTCTTCTCCTTCTCTTCCCCCTCCTCCTCCTCATTCTCTTCCTCCTTTTCCTCCTCCTCCTCCTCTTCCTCCTCCTCCTTCTTCTTCTTCTTCTACTTCTTCTTTTCTTCCTCCTCCTCCTTTTTAAATCAAATACGTCAGTTTACAAAATGACGCCCCCTTTAAATATTTATTGTGTCCTTAGTCACCACACTTAAAAAATGGGAACTCATCCAAGTATCCATTAGCAAATGAATGGATAAACACAGTGCAGTCTGATCAGAGAGTACGACTCAGCAAGCAAGGTGGAGAGAAACCACAAACCAATACATTAGTAAATCAATGCCAAGCACATTCTGTTGAGTTAAAGTGTCAGCATAGACAGCATAGAATACTAGATAACTCTGTTTCTTCAAGCTGTAGAGTAGGATCCTTTGGTCTTGGCTCTTTTGGTCAGATGGGTGAGGGCCTGAGTGTCTGAGGTGAAAAAGAGTCTTAGAATCCAGAAACACTTAGAATCTGTGTTTTATTTGGTGTCAGTCAGCTATTAGTTAAAAAATAAATGATAGATCTCAATTGTTTTTGTTTGTTTGTTTGTGTTTGTTTTTTAAAAAGATGATGTTAGCTAGCCTCGAACGTAGAGGCCAAGAGGAATCTTTATAAAGGCACCTTTCACCTGATAGTCATTTTACTTGTGTATATATGAACTACCTGTGTATCTGATGCCCAAAGCGACCAGAAGAGGACATTGGATCCCCCAGAACTGGAGGTGTGGATGGTTATAAGCTACCACGTGAAGGTAGGGAACTGAACTCAGGTCGTCTGCAAGAGCACCAAGTACTCTTGACCGCCAAACCATATCTTCACCTCCTTTTTTTTTTTTTAAACTTAAAAATTTTTAAAATCTATTTGCGAGATAACTGGTTTCCATCTGGTATTTTCATACCTGCTATGTTTTGATTGGTAGTCTCCCTCCCCCTGCTCTTCTCCCCACTCCCCACACCCACATGTACCCTGTATCCTGAAGTATTCCCACTTTTCCATCACACACGTTATACCCTCCTCCCCAACCCCTCTCCTGGTACCCTCTCCACTTCTCTGCCTCCTCCATGCACTCGTTCTCATAAAATACACATTTATAAAAATTAGGAGCTAGAATATATAGGTCTGAAAGAGTCATTGTAGTGTAGTGTTTGTCTTTGCGAGCTCGGGTTCTCTCATTTAATATAATATTCTCCCGTTCCATTAATTTTTCAGCAAATCTTAGAATTCAAGGTGTTTTTTTTTATGGCTGAGTAAAATTCCATTGTGTATGAGTACATCATTTTTTTTTTTATTATTCATTCATCTTCCATGGACAACTAGCTGATGATTGCATTTCCTTACTGTGACCAGAGCAGTTGTGAACATAGTTGTACAGATGTCTCTGTAGTAGAAATCTTTTTTTTTTTTAAAGATGGACATATAGCAGTCTGTAGCAGTGGTTCTCAAGCTTCCTAATACATGAACACAGTTCCTCATGTTGTGGTGACCTCTTCCCCCCCCCCAACCAATAAATTATTTTCATTGCTACTTCATAACTATAATTTTGTTACTGTTATGAATTATAATGTAAATATCTGTGTTTTCTGATCTTAAGCGGTGACCCCTGTGAAAAGGTCATTTGATGCTAACAGGGGTTGTGACCCACAGGTTGTGAAGCACTGGTTTGTAGGCTAATTAATAATAGGAGATGGAAAAGGCAGAATAGGAGAGGAGTGAATCAGAGAGGCTAGAGCATTTGACTGGACAGCGGTAGGGATGGATCTGTGAATGAGGGAGCAGCTTCCAACAGGCAGTGATCCAGCAGAGTATGGAGGTGGGGATGAGGGAGGGCTGGTGACCCTGTTCAAAGTGAGAACAAGCCCCCTAGCTGGGACTTATTTTTTTTTTTTTTTTACCAGAAGCTGGAAGCCAGGATGACAGCCCAAGGTGAGGGTAGCGGAGGTTTAGAAGCCCAGAGGAAGTTGTAAAGCTGCGACCGCCAAGATGCTTCCTGCATCCAAAGAGTGATCCGTGTTCAGACAGATTTTCTGGCCTTCATCCCAGAGTTTCTGGTTGAGTAGGACTGGGGAAAACCCTGAGACGGTGCCAACAAGTTCTTAGTGGATGCTGATCCAGAGGAGACTCTGAGAACCGCTGGTGTGGTGCTCTGACACTTGCCGTGAGGATGGCCAGACTTCCTATTGCATGCCAGTGGGCTAGCAAAGCAGGTAGATCAGCGCTCAGCTGATGCTTCTGGCTAGCACTGAGCCAGGGGAGCCTCCAGAAGTGACCTTGCCAGAGGACCCACAGGGGCTGAGCTCTAGGAGGGAAGGACTGGCAAGAGGGAATGTGAGACTCTTAAGAAGCATCTTGTCAGGGTCACCTTGGGTTTTCCTGCCTGGTGCCATCTTAGGCAAAGGAGAGCCAGGAAATGTGTGTGTTTTACACAGGACACCAGAGCTTATCTGTAAGTTGACTGCAAGACACTTTTGGTCCATTCTTGGGTGTGTCTGGGCAGGGAAACCACACACTTATTTTTTTGTTTTGGACTCTGGCTTCGTTACGTGTACTTGTGTTGTTTATCCACTAAGTATTATATATTTCTTGGGATTCTGGAGTCTAATCATCATTGAAGTTGCCACTCATTTCTAAAGTAGATGTTTATGGAGTACTCAAATTTTGCCTGGAAATAATTTTTAAACTTATCTCGTAAGTAGAAAAAAAATAACAAGCAAGATTCACTTCTGTTTGGAGTCTTTCTAGGCACAAGCAAAAATCATCACAAGTCAAATCCTATCAAAGGAGATCCACTGTCCTGTTTGAATGACTTAGCAGCCTCTGGTACGCGGTGCATTTGTCTGGAAGAAATGTAGGGTTTTTTTTTTTATAGTTGTTTTAAATCATGATTGACAAATATGCTCGGCAGCAAGGAAAAGGGATGGAGAAGGGGTGTACTCAGAAATGATCAACCTCAAAAAATATCACGCAAAGAGAAGCAAGCCAGGCGCACAAGGCAGCAGAGACAAATGAGGGTTCGTGCAAACGTGGGTTCGTGATCAACTGGGAGTGATCACTGTTGCTAACGGGAACGAGACATTGATGGTGGTGAAATGTTTTAAAATTAATTATGACGAGTGTTTCACTGCCCTAAAACATAGTAAAACTAATGTATCATATGCTGTGGGCAAGCTGGATGATGTGTTTATTTTTGGCATAAGCCTATTAACAAAACCAAAACAGTTTTGTTTTGTTTTGAGATAGGTTCTTCTGACTATATAGCCCAGGCTGATCCAACTCAGAGATCCGCCTTCTGCCTACTGAGAGCTGGGATCAAAGGTGTGCGCCATCATGCTTAGCTTTTTCCCCTTGGGATCTTTCTGGTATCCACCTCACCTGCACTATGTATCTCTTCTTTCTCCTCTTCCCGAGCACCTGCGAATATGCCCAAGCATTTACACTTGTTTGTCTGTCTCTTGAGATGGAGTCTTACCCTGTAGCTCGGGATGACCTGATACTCAAAGTCCGCTAGCCTCAGCCTCCAGAGTGTTGGGGCTTATATGCTTGCTTCAGCATGTCTGGCTTGAACATTGATACTTTGAAGCAAGGGGAAAACCTTGCTTTAAGTGTTATCTTATGTTGAATTACCTCTAGCAAGCTCATTTGCTGATGGGGGAGGGGGAATCCAGATGGCTTCTGTCTCCTACAGGCGAATGTTCCAAAAGCAGTCTCCAGTTCTCTGCCCTTCCCAGGGCTCTTTCTCCTGTACCTGACTTTGGATACTGCAGGAAAAGCACCGAGACTGAATTCTCTTTGTGGGAGAATTGTTTCATTGTTTCTGTCGGGTGCCCAGTGATTCCAGGTTCATGAATGAAGAGCATCAGAAGTATGTGGGGTGTTTATTAAAGCTGTGTTTGTGAGCGCCCATTTCCAGAGAGAGTTGGCATTCCTCAGGCAGCATCTGGAGAGAAGCAGTTTACCAGGTAGTCTGTGAATCCTGCGTGAACTGATACTGAGTCCCACCGTCAGATCTTGTGTCCCAGCTCTGTTTACTGTCACTCCCAGCTTCACGTCTCCTCAGTTTCCTAGGATTTCTTCTCTCTCAGAATTAGGTTTGCCCTCTGCTTCTGGGACACACTGGTAAAATGAGCCACTGTGCTTTCTTCAGGTGACTTGTCCTCAGCATGGTATTGTCCTCATTTATCTTATCCGTCTCAGAAGTAACTTCCCTGTTTTCTCGGCTTGTTCCAATAACATACATAGGATGACTACAGAAAATGTGTGAGCTACTAGATATTCTGAGTAGCTCAGAAACAGTAAAGCTCAGATGATACCTGTCAATGTGAAAAACCGCAGCTCTCATCTTGAAGGGAATCACAAATGGCTTATTTTGGAGCCATTTGGAATAACCATGGCTGGGGGGACATAGACTTCGGTTACCCCACATTCCATGGTCCAACATAGAGCATTTTTACAGACGTGTGTGTGTGTGTGTATGTGTGTGGTTTTACAGAACAAAGAAAGTCATACATAGATCAAGGCAAGTTTAACATACACTGGTGACTACACCAGAGAGGCAAGTGTGATGAGAAGCAGGAGGCAAGAGTTGGGGAGAGGTGGAGGCAGGCTGATTATTCTGATTATTCTGTAGGCTCAGGATGCTATCTGCTGACAGTCCAGGCTCTTGGATTGATGGAAGCTCGTGTTCTGCTAAGTTAGTAGCTTCTAAGAGGCCTTCATTCATTATCACAAGGTGTTAGTTCAGATCCTGAGTGGGATGAGGAATGGCTGTCCCAGAAGGCTAAAGCTAGCCCAGGATACTTAGCCTCTGAACCACAAAACTCCAGTTTCCCCAGAGTCCAGAGATTCCAACACCTCCATCAGTCTCTGCAGACAGAACCACTCATTCCAGGAGTTTTTTAGTTTTGTTTCATTGTTTGTTTGTTTACAGCTAGACAGAAAAATTTTCAGACTTTTTGTTCACAAATCTTTTATTAAAAAGACCTTACAGTATAGATTTCCCAACACTTGTTCTATTTTCCATCTTTGTGAGATGCAAGCATTTATTTGTTTTGATTTTACAACATATGTATATATGTGAATACATATATGTGCATGTGTGTAGGTACCCACGGAGGCCAGAAGAGCGTGTGGGCTAACCAGCACTGGGGTTAAAGGGCGCTGTCAGCTGCCTGGTGTGTGCTGAGAACTACCTTGGAGTCCTCCAGAAGAGAGGCCAGCACCTTTCACGCCGCCTCTCCAGCCCCAGTATTTACTTTAACTTCTTTTTTTCTCCAACTTCTATCATTGGGAAGCAGTACTCATAGCCATTTTAAAAGTCAGCCTTGAGCAAAACCAGCATGGTGTTTTACTAGTTCTTATTTAGTCTATGACACTCTAAGTACAGGTATGTGCCTCATGGTGTTTTGGTCAGATGAATACCATGTACACAATGGCATGTACCATGGAGGAGTGTGTAGTGGGTTAACCTCATGCTGTTTATATTCTAATTCTAAGTACGTGCCCCCAAGACCTGGTTGCTCCAGAGATGACAGAGTCCTCACATAGACCCAAGTGATGCACAGTGACCCTGCCACCAACTTATTTCTGATTGGTAAATAAAGACACCCACAGCCAATAGTTGGGCAGAAGAGACACAAGTGGGAGTTTGGATTCTTGGGCTTGAGGGTCAGAGGAGAAACATGAAGAGGAGAAGAAGGTGGAGGAGGAGAAGCCACCATAGGTTAGGTGAGTCATGAATAAGTGTCCCTGAGAGCTGGCCAATAGGAGTTAAGAGCAGCCCAGACGAAATGTAGTAAGTTCCTCAGGGTTATCAATAGGAAAGTAGATTCTAATAGCGTAGACAGTAGACATCTGCCCAGGTATAGCGCTGATTAAAACTTATTATGAATATAAAGGTTGTGTGTGTGTCTTTTATCTGGGAACTAAATGGTCAAAGGCAGGGTAGAAACCCAGGATTGGAATTAAAAATTGCTACAACAGGAGTGTAGAGGGCTGTGTTGCCTACACAATGGCAGTACCTGAGCTTCGTTGCTGGCACAATGACAACATGGTCTGAGGACACTATCTCAGAAGGGTCCTCCTTATAAAGCTGCACACAGTGACATAGACCAATCTCACAACATCTAGGAATTAAAGCATCATTTGAAGGCAAGTGATACAGTACAGTCGGTAAAGACCCTTAGCACCCAGCCTAGTGACCTGAATGTGATCCCGAGAATCCCCAGGGTGGAAAGACAAAAGCTTTATAAATTGTCTTCTAAAAAAAAAAATAAGCAAAATGTAATTTTAAAACGTCTTTTGAAAGTTTTACTCATATATGCTATAGAACGTTTTAGAGTACACATGTCTAGATGTTTCCATGAAAATATACATAAGCAGTTTTAAAATTAGCTTCTTTTACAATATATATTATATTCTTATCATAAGAGTCTGTGAAACAGAGGGGTTTTTTAAATTAAATTTATTCTTTGAGAATTTCATGTGTGTGTGTATGTGTGTGTGTGTGTGTGGTATATTTTCTCCTGTCAACTTTAACCTCTCCCCTCAAGTCCCTTCCCCACAGTAATGTCTTTGAGTGACTTTTTTTTTCTTTTGGGGGGCAGGGGTTGAAACAGAGTTTCTCTGTGTAGCCCTGGCTGTCCTGGAACTTGCTCTGTACTGTAGGCTAACCTCAGACTCAGAGATCCTCCTTCCAAGTGCTGGGATTAAAACACGGGCTGCTACTGCCAGACTGGACATTTTAAAGAATAAAATGTTGACTATATTCTAAGTTTTCAACTTGAATGGGTTCATATTAGAAAGTCTGGCCACACCCTTGTTCCACGACTAGCCACATATCTCAACTGAGGCTTAACGTTCGAGTTAGCATCACCAGGCACCGGTGTTGACTGTTCTTTGCACTGGTTAGGCAAGCCTGGGATCTGATGAAGGAATTGTCTGGCAGGCTTTTCACTTCCTTGTCTCTGCCAGGAACTCCAGTTGGAAGGGACCCAGGAGGGTGTGGCTAATCCTCCTGCCAGTTGGTGCTACTGGAGCATGAGTTAATGAGACAGCAAACCTCATTCTTTTGAGTCCTTTGATTTCTAAATAGGTTCTGATTCTATGGAATCCTCTTCCCAGTTCCCTGGTTCATACACTTCCTTCCTTCCTTCTTCATTTTGCCGTCTCTTTATCCCCCTTATCTTTTTTTATCTCATGGAAGCCTGGGTCCCAAGTGAACTACTTTAACATTCATGACTGTGCACGCAAGCCTGTCCCCCAGGTACCATTTGTGTCCACATTTCCAGATTGTCACACATTGTCTTCAGTGCTCAGCAAACACGCTGAGTGTCCCCGACGCTGTCTGAAAGCTGGAATATACTGTGACTCAGGAAGCCCCAGGCTCACTTGGCTAATTATAAATCAGGGCAGAGACTCATTTCAAGGGCAGTGAGAACTCTAAGCTGTGGACACTGAACCTACTCCAGAGAGCTCTGCTCTGGGAGGATTATCAGGATCTGTCCTGCCTCCTTCCCTGTCCCCTAGGGAATCTGTGTCTCAGGTTGCTGGCCCCAGGATTTCATATAATAATTCCATATACTAGCCTGACCACATTGTTAAACTCTGTCCTGAGGACAGTCCCTTCCACATGACTGGGCATGACTCTGAAATTCCCTGCCTGGCTGCATAGCTTCCTTCACATCCGATGAGAAAGACCAGAAATAGACTTCTCTTTGCGGATCTGTCAGTCAGACTTGCTGAGACCCGGAACCTTCCTGAGACTGGAAGTGTCATATTCTGTGGTCAGTGCTGGGTTCCGGAACAGGTGTCATTATGGGGGAGCAACAGGTTTCAGCATCTGCAGCTTTAGGATCATAGAACCTCAGGTGGCACGTGATTGAATCCAGTGTTGAGAGTCAGGACTTCCGCCTTCCCTGCCAGACTTTGGACAGTTGGAAGTTCATTTCAGACCATTCTGGTGACCTCCTTGTTCTTCGTGGCGTCCGGTGTGATTTCTATTATAAAGCCTGTGACAGTTATTAAGTTCCTTTGATCTCTTATGAGATCTGTCACAAGATTTACTTAAATCAGCAATGATACAGTTACAGAAAATGTCATGTTTAGGATTATGAAAAGGTGTGTCTACAGGCATGTACGGGCCTGGGAGACTCTGGTTCAATCCTCAGCACACATGGAAATAAAAGAAACAAAAGCAGGGGTAGGGGAGTGAGATTCGGGTATATTGCTATGTTTAGCTTCAAAATCTGTATTTTACATGATATGGAAGCAAGGAGCCTAGCAGAGTGGTCCTCTCCAAGTTGGTGCCTAGATATAAATGAGATTTTTTAAAGGCCCAATTCAGCCAGAAACTGGAATTCCCAACTCTGAACCATGCTATGACTGTTGAATGCTACTTAAATTATGTGTGTGGAGAATTTACGTGCACAGTCAAGTCTATTGTAGGGAAAGGAAACTGGCCCTTCCGACAGTTAATTGCTATTCATCTTTGATAACAAACCACTACTCCGGATCATCTATGCTGTTAGTGTCACATCCAGTTTGTGGTGTGACACACTCATTTAATCTTTTTACCTGTCTCTTCCTATAAAGAAAGTGCAGACTCCACCCATCCCAGTGCAGACTCCACCCATTCCAGTGCAGACCCCACCCATCCCAGTGCAGACCCCACCCATCCCAGTGCAGACTCCACCCATCCCAGTGCAGACCCCACCCATCCCAGTGCAGACTCCACCCATCCCAGTGTAGACCCCACCCATCCCAGTGCAGACTCCACCCATCCTAGTGTAGACTCCACCCATCCCAGTGTAGACTCCACCCATCCCAGTATAAACTCCACCCATCCTAATGTAGACTCCACCCATCCCAGTGCAGACTCCACCCATCCCAGTACTCCCAAGTACTGGAGCATGTATCTCAGAGAGATGAGGACTCGGGGCCATGAGCTCTGAGTTCCCATTATTTAATCTGAAAAATCTTTCGGCTCTGTCTAATTCCCTACTCACCTGAATTTCCCCAGTTATGCGAGCTGGAGTTCAGTCTAATTCCCTACTCACCTGAATTTCCCCAGTTATGCAAGCTGGAGTTCAGTCCGAATAATATATATATGCTCGCCTGGCTCTGTCTTTTATGAATTAACCTGATAAATCATCGCTGGCATCGAGACCTCTGGTTTCTAAGCCTTCCTGTGACGAACATCTTCTCTACCCTCTCTGACAATTTTGTTTCGCTTAGCTGTCTTCTGACTTCACCTGCCATAGATGGCTTTGAAAAGTCTTATTTGATCGCTGAGCTTTGGCATACATGATAATGAATTCTCTCTTCATCTTCCTCTGAGGTCTTGGTCACTAGGATAGGTGAGCATAAGGAGGGTTCACTTGTCTGAGTCTCTGGTGAGAGATACCTAGAAGGTCTTGAGGGCTGAAGAAGGAAGTCAGGAGACACTACCTAGACCTCCAAACCATTGCGCCATGGAGGGTATAGGTTTCCAAAGTCAGCTTTGTTACTTTTAGGTCTTTGTAAAATAAGAAGAGAACCAACTAACTTCTGTGGGTGAGATAAAAGAGCCAAATAGAGTCTACCAATTCAGTGTTCTGCTCCGTTCTTTCCCCCAGTCTTTGAAGGAATGATCGTGAAGAAACAGAAAGGTAGCCAGTAGGGGGAGAGGCACTCCCTGCCCTCCGCAAGCTCATCCCGTGGATGGGAAGGCCACCTACATAGTGAAGGTCACACAAGACACTGTGTGTAAGGGGTATTTGGAGAATGTTGGTGTTTTATTTAGTGTAGAATTAATTTTTGCAAAAGGCAGGTTGTCGTCAGGGGTTTATGGGCTCACCGTGAATCCTCAGTTTCCTGTTTTGAGAAATAGGGCTTTTTTTTTTTTTTCTGGTGCTACAAAGCCTGTTTTCAACCAGAACTCCCTTTCACTCCCGGCACAACCACTATTCAATCTGCTAGTTTCCCTTAGCAACTGGAAGTTTATTTATCTTAAACTTCCGAGTCAAAGTTCATCACTGAGGGAAGAAGCCAGGACAGGAACCTGGAGGCGGAAGCTGATGCAGAGACCAAAGAAGAACAATGTTTCTCACAGCCTACTCAGGCTGCTCTGATACAATCCAGGACCACCTGTCCTGGGGTGGGACCACCCACAGTGGGCTGGGCCCTCCCACAGTAGTCATTCATCTAGGAAATGTCACACAGGCTTGCTTGCACACCAGCCAATGTGATAGAGGCACTTTTCTGTCTAACGTCCATCTTCCCACGTGACTTTAGTGTCAAGTTGAACAGATGGGCACAACCGTTTTCTGGTTTGCAGAACTAGCAAGATAAACAGTCTTACCAACTTTCAGTTCATTTCTTTACAAGACTCAAGTAGAAGCTTTTAAGTTGTTAGAGGGGTTAAACAGCCTAATGATGCTGGTGAATTGAGAGCAGCTGTAGGCATCACGGAGTATGCTTTGCTGGGTCCTTCCTTTGACACACTGCATGGGTTTTTTGTTGTTGTTTGATTGGTTTTATTTTTGTTTTTTCTCCATGGTTTTTGTTTTGTTGATACTTTTGAATATTCTTTTTTGCCTTAGGATCTGAATTTTTTTTAGATAAAACCTTCAGGATCTCTCTCTCTGTCTCTGTCTCTGTCTCTGTCTCTCTCTCTCTCTTTCTTTGACTTTTCTAGAGAAAATAGGTGTTGACAAAGGGTAGTGTAGTTATGTGAATAATAGCTGAGTGCATGTGCAGATATGATAAGACCTTTTCCCCTACTCCACACGCACGCACACATACACCATTATGTTGGCAGCTTTATTCTTCAGAATTAGACCATGGACTCTGATTACATTTTGAGGGAATCAGGAAACCCAGGTTCTGCTGGAAAGCATCTCGCTACTCTCGGGCACTGTAAGTGTTCCAGAGGCCAGTGTCACACATTGTGAAGGAAGGGTTTGGAACAGGTAGTGGTGCAGAAGCCCGGGGTCCAGCATCTTTTAGGTAGAGTTCAAAGTCTGTCGAAGGCTTCTGGGTTGGAGTTGGGAATGGGGGAACTCACAGGCAGATGGCAGAAGGCCTTGGTTTTCATAATCGGAGACAATATGGGGAGTGGGAGGCGAGCTCAGCATGAAGAACTGGAAAGGGAGTCGGTGCCAAGACTGTAGCCTGACTCTTGCTTCTGGAAAATACTAGGATTTCACGGCATCCACTGTCACCTCTGGGATGAGCTTATTTGATGGACCGCCGTCTCAGAAGGGTGTGTTTTTCATTCTGTAATCTAACTTCTGAGGAAACCCTAAGGTTTTACAATTCCTAGGACACCAAACAGTACATTTTACACCTAAGCTAGAACTGCATCGTGGCCTTTGTGATAGGCCATGCAAAGATGCAACTTGTGTGTGTGGCCAATGGGATTCAGGGAATGTTCTCCAACACCAGGCAGCAGATGCGGTACCAGAAGTCTGGGTATTGCCATGGTGACGGGTCTGATGACATTACTGCTAGGACAAGGGCTCAGATCTGATGATGTCATTGCTAGGACCAGGCTCGCTGTTCCCTTGTGCCTGCCCTTCGGGAAGACTCTATAAAGCTTCACCCCTGGGGCTGGACACAACAAAAACACCAGTGTTCTGCAGGAAATTACTGCCTGTACATTTTTGGCAAACAGTACCTTCTGTTGCTTAGGTGAATAAGGTCACTTCAACCTTTAAAGGAAAACTCCATAGTAATATATGAAAATCCAAGGGACAGCATCTCAGAGGCCAATGGCTTGGATGCTCGCAACATTGCTGTTGATGTAATCTACAAAGCAAATTTACAAGCTGATGTGAAGCAGACTTGGAAAAAGTTGTGTTACATTTGATCTGCTCAAAGGTGTATCTGCTTTGCCTCATTTAGGAAAAGGGTTTCAACCATGGAAGTGAATTAACTCACAAAACCACTTACCCCCTTTATTTTCATTATGTGCATTGAGTGACTACGAGAGCCATTTGTCAAGGCAGATTAAAGAAACAGGGATGTTTATCTGTATATTGCCTTTCCTCATTTCCAGATGTGATTTTTCTCATGTCATTAAAAGATGACCTGTAAGCAGAGCAGTGGTGGCACACACTTTTACTCCTAGCACTCAGGAGGTGGAGGCAGATGGATCTCTGATTTCAGGGCCAACCTGGTCTGTAGAGCGACTTCCAGGACAGCCAGGGCTACACAGAGAAACCCTGTCTCCAAAAACCATTTTTAAAAACTGACCTGTAATTTCTTGCCATGATATTCATCACTAATTCTATCTCGAGTGAATTGAAAACTTTGCCATCAGCTTTGAAATAGAGTTACAACGGTGACTTCATGATGTCTCATTAGCCATTCTGTTCAGTTCTCGTCTCTACTGTGATGTAAAACCTTCCTGTGTATACTGGAAAATCTATAGATCTTTGTTGGCATCGATGAGAAGGATGTGGCTCTTATGAACACAGTCAGCAAGATTAAGAAACGTCAGATTTTTGAAATCTACAGTCTGGGCCCCATCATCACCTGCAGGACCCCGGTGAATCAGACGAAAGACAGGCTCAAGTGTGCTTGCTAGGAGTGGCCTGGGCTAGTAGCTCCCTCCTTTAGTGTCCCCCACGTGTCACCAACACGTGTCACCACACAAGATCAGTGCACATTTCTCTGCTAGGGAATCCATTCCCCACTGGCACCCGTCCTCAAACCACCACTGGAATTTCATGTCTCATTAAAGTAGATTCCTATGACTGACTCATGACAGCTGATTACGTGTTTGTGTTCTGACCCACACACGGCCACCTGCCTTTGTCTTGTTCCGGGGTTTCCTTCCCTGAACGCTTCAGTCAGTCTACTGCCAGCCTCTGCCTTCATCTTATTCTCTGGACAGTGAAGGAAAAAAACAAAACAGGAAGATACATTTTTCCCTGTGTGGTTTTTCCAAATGATTGCCCCAACTGTCTTTACTGACTTGATTCATTTTGTTAATTTTTGTGTGAGGAACTCTTGGGCTTTCTAAGGGCTTTCTACATCGATTTTTTAAATTATTATTATTATTTTATATTAGATGACCACATCTGAGGTAAAGTCAGTGTGTGAGTGTTCTTATTGCTGGTGATGGCCCTTCATGGCTCGTACGTGTGCATGCGTGCACATGTATACACACACACACACAAGAACAACATTTAATTGAGGCTGGCTTACAGGTTCAGAGGTTCAGTCCATTATCATCAAGGTGGGATCATGGCAGCATCCAGGCAGGCATGGTGCAGGAGTTGCTGAGAGTTCTACATCTTCATCTGAAGGCTGCTAGCAGAATACTGGCTTCCAGGCGGCTAGGATGAGGGTCTTAAAGCCCATGCCCACAGTGACACACCTACTCCAACAGGGACACACCTGCCCCAACAAGGTCACACCTTCTAATTGTGCCACTCCCTGAGTCGAGCATATACAAACCATCACACACGTTCCTTTAAATTGTTGATTTGAATTCAGCTGCAACTCCCTGCTCTTGCTGTTTCCTATTTCTGCTGCATCCCCAGAAGGTTCACTGAGTAACGGGCTGATAGGTTCCACAGAATACTAGTTTTACTATCAAGGTGACTTGTCTCTAATGCTTGGTTGTCAATTCAATAATGCTCTTACTGCCAGTATGGAAGTCACCTCCGTAAGCTTCATTGAAAGCATGTGGAGAGAACGTGTATGTACATTTTAGCTGTATTTGGTATAGTGAAAAATAGCAGGATAGCCATGGAGAGGAGTTTGAAGTTTTAAATGAAACTCTGTTTTATCTGGGAGAGTTTCCGTGTATTTCTGACTGTTAAGCATTCTCCAAATTCAATCAAACTACTTACTTATTCCAAGTAGGAAGTTAGTGATACCCAGGAGAATCATATTGCCATTGAAGCCATAAGAATGTAAGTGACGTCATCAGGATCTCTAATCACTGATTTTAGCATTGCAGGGTCTCAAAGTTATCCCTCTCTTCTGCGAACCGCATTTTCCTCCCTTCTTTTTGCATGACTGAGATCATTCTGGAGTCCAAATTCAGAGGTTCAGGTAATGTCCTTTCCATTTGTTGGTTTGTTTTGTTTTGATTCAGTTTCCTTTTGGTTTTGAGACAGGGTTTCTCTGTGTAACAGTTCTGGCTGTCCTGGAACTGGCTTTGTATGTAGACCAGGCTAGCCTCGAACTCACATAGATCAGCCTGCCTCTGCCTCCCAAGTACTGGATTAAAGGTGTGAGTCATCACTGCCCAGCTGGTAAAAATCCTTTTTTTAAAGGACGTTAATTAAGCCAGTTCATTCTGAGAGCCTAGTAAAGACACCCACAGCAAAGATCCAAGCTTCACTTCAGGTCTCTAGTTTGGGCTCAAAACTACAAGCCCACACAGGAAACTGCAACATTGTATCTTTTTTAAAGCTTGTTTCCTTGTTTCCTTTTAGCTTCCAGTCTTGTTGAGAGATAGTCTTGGTATTCTAAAACTCTTAACTTTAAAAAATGCCGTTGATGAGCTGAACTGCAGGCCCCGTTGCCTCCCTGGTTGCTATGGAACCCAATCTAAGCAAAAGTAAATCATGGCAGAAGCCGGTAGAGACAAGATGTGCCGGGCATTCTGATGGTGTATGGGTAGAATCTCGGAGGACTGACGTTATCAGCATGGAACTGGGTATGTTTGTCGATTGCTGAAATGTCCTCTTCCATGAGAAAAAAAGAAAATTCCTGACAAGAGGCATCAGCTACAGATCTGCTGCTGCAGCTGTGAAGGCTTCGTATGTAAATGACTCCAAGTCTCTTTCCAAAGGCATTTGCTTGGGATAAGGGAGGTGGGGAATGTACATAATATAGAAATAAAGACACTTTCTGTCTTAAATGGGTGAAATCCGAGGCATCTTCTTGAGTCTGGAACAAGGCTAGAACAGGTTTAGAGAGCTGATGTGACAAACCGAAGCCAGATTTTATGAGCACAGGCAAAAAAAAAAAAAAAAAAAAAAAAAAAAAAAAAAAAAATATTAAATCAAAAAAAAAACTAAGGTTGCTGAGGTTGTTTTTTTTTTCTTGGATTTATATAAACTGGCCACGCAGCACAGCTTGGCCTGCTGCAGTTGGTCACGTGTTTATCTTTCCCTGTGGATTCTGTTAGTAGGGGACCATTTGCTCTCATAGGAACATGATTGAGATTGTGGTCACCCTCGTCACTGTCCCTTGGCTTATGACACGTGGGTGGCTATGTTGTGCTTTGCTGCTTTCTTTTCTTTCTTTTTTTTTTTTTTTAAAATGATTTATTACTGTTTTTTGTGTGCGTTGATGTTTTGCCTGCATGTATGTCTCTGTGAGGGAGTTGAATCCCTGGCACGGGAATTACAGACAGTTATAAGCCACCATGTGGGTGCTGAGAATTAAACCCGGGTCCTCTGGAAGAGCAGCCAGTGCTCTTAATCACTGAGCCATCTCTCCAGATCTGCTCTTTTCAATCTGCCTCTAGTTTTGTGAGGTTTTTTTTTTTTAATTTGAATTTTTTTTAAGTCGACTTCAGTGGCAGTTCCCAAGGAACATAATACTATCAATAGGTAAGACTGGAATTGTGGCGCTAGACCGGACCAGAGAGGGTTTCTCTTTTAGATAGCTTTGGTTATAAAAAGTTGGCCATCAAAATGAATGGCGCACCCTCAAATACTCTACAGTTAGAAATTGAGTCTAATTACATATCAGTATTCATTTTTTTCTTCAAGTAGGAAGAACGTTAGAGAAAGGAGTCAGGGGGTGGAGGGCAAAGGGAGAGAGGAGAGAGAGGCTTCCCCACCCCCAAGGTGACCATGTCATCTTTTAAAACATATAATTGCATACTTAACAGATTTTACATTTATACCAGATGTCCCATTACCTATAACATGCAGGGATTCTTCTTCGAGTAGGTTATTTATTTTAGAAAGGTTTTTCTTTCCTCTAAATAGTCTAAAAAAAGCAGGAGCCAGCAGACCCTGTGATTGGCCTTCACACGCCCACAGGATACATCCCTGAAGTTGTGCTTATGGAACTGAGAAACTTTCTTTTTCAGTTATGTCCGCCATTCCCATCGCTCACAGGCTAGCTTTGGGGTAGACACTGACCATTTTCTCACTCCCTGGCTCTCCTTGGCCTCATCCTCTTCTGAGGGACGTAAGTAATAGAAGGAAATGCTGGCCCTCCCCTGTGGCGTTAGTAGGCCATTGAAGACGTTGTTCCTGTAGGCACCCCTGTTCCTACAAAAGTACTCTTCCTGACCAACCCCCTACCCTTGTCTCTATTATGTGGGTTTTCCTCCGTTTCTATTCATGTTTGTGAGCTTGTATGTGTATACAACATGTGTGCAGGTGCCCACAGGTGACAGAACAGGCAGCCGTGAGCCAGCTGATACAGATGCTGGGAACAGAATCCAGGTCCCTTGAAAGAACGAGAAGTTCTCCAACCCACTGAGGCATCTTTCCCGCCCCCTCTCTCGGGCATTTTTATAAACTCCCAATGGGTACTGAATTTCTGTCGGTCCCCAAGTATAGCGTGGTTGAAACGACTGTGTCACATTCATATTTTAAAGTTCATTTAAACTCGGTGTGTTGTGTATCACACGTCTCTGTTTCCATAGGAACAGGAAATGCATCACACCTCTGTTGTTCACCCCCTTCCTAGTCTCTGCTGACTCAAGGAAGATGTCCTCATGTATCCATGGGTTTTCTAGACTCTAAACTTCTTGTCCTCAGCATGTGGACTTAAGGTCAAGAGGTCACTGAAGTCATCCATTCAGTCAAGTTGATGGCTTGGTGCCTCTGGGTGAGCGTCATGGGAAAGTCATACCCATTCTTAAATGGTCCTTCGCACTTTTGGGTATGGTCAGGGTACGGTCCCTTCTAAGACAGGAATGTCTTGGCATCTGTTGGGTATCCTGGGCTATGTTAGTGAATGCAGGAGGGCATACATTTATATTTCAACATAACCTGGATAGACAAAGAACACATGCATATCTGGAAAACGGAAGCTAGGGGAAAGTGGACTTAGTTTGTCTTCATGAAGACAACTGTGTTGGTCTCTGGATCATCCCTCAAACAGTTCCATCTTAGTCTGCTTAGCTTTATCCTTCAGTATAGAGAGACCCTTTTATGATGTAATTGCAGAACCAAAGGCTGCAGGGTGTGCCCCGTGAAGTGGTGGGGAAGGAGAGCCCTCGGCTTTAATACTTTCTATCTCCACTATGGAATAGTCAGTAATGCCTCTGTAACACAAGAGCGAGGTGAGAGCTCTCCGGGATAGCTCCATCCCTCCTTCCTGAATAATAGCTGATTCCATTAGAGCCAGCAGAACGATTGAACTTTACAGATCTTCCAGACGGCCCGATCCTCTCTTCTAAGACTTCTCTTATTTTGGTTTCCCTCAGGAGCGTTTCCATTATTAAAACAGTCTGTCAAGTTTTACCATCAAGCCCTAAATTTCCAGAGAGTGACTTCAGGGGTTTTATTCACTCTCTTCTGACAAAGGAAAGGATTTGGCTTGGGTGGCCAAGGTACTCAGCCTCCTTGCCTCCCTGCCTCCCTGCCTCCCTGCCTCCATCCCTGCCTTCCTGCATCCCTATATCCCTGCCTCCCTGCCTCCAGCCTCCTTCCCAGCTGCCCTGCCTCCCTGCCCCCCAACCTCCCAACCTCCATCTCTCCACACTTTTGTGCTGGAGAGCCTCCCTCTTCTCATGCAGCAGTTTCTTGCTCTATAGCCACAGTGAAGTGTGACTATTGGGGGTATATTCACTTGTGCTCATCACGGAACATGTATGCATGAATGTATCCCTTGTTTCCAGCAGCTCGAAGCTCCGGGTGGTGCTTTGTTGTGCGATGCACCTAAGAATTTTCACAGCCTACACGGGGTTCAGGAATTCAGGGTCTGTCCCCTGGGTACACCCAGGGGTAAGATTCTTTCAGATACTTCCTGGAATTGTATAACTCATTAGTAAAAAAAAAAAAAATCCTCATACGGGTCTCGGCGGTACATTTTTTTTTAAAAATGCACAAGAATCTACTTTTACCATGGAAACGCAGTCAGAAAACAAAATAGAGCTTTGGCAGGTTTGCCTTGGTAAGTCAGACAGACATAGCGTCTGGCTCAGTGGTTTCTAGATACAGAATAAGCTGGAACAGGCAGAGGAGCTGTTCTTATCAGCATTATGTTTTTAAATTTAGGATCCAGATTCTGCATTTGTGACACAGGTATAAAATTCATTGTATTAGGCTAGGGAACAGTTTAAAGCTTGGGAAACAAAACAAGTTTAGAAGGAGAAAGAGGCGTGGCTGCAGACTTGCGGCCTGAGTACATAACAGACCTCTTTTGGCTCAGTTTCTACGTTATCATTAGCTGGTAGGCACCTGGGGGTGGGGGGTTGGAAAATGTCCCTTCCTAGGCACCATGCCAACCAATTAAATCGGAGTCTCTAGGGGCAGAAGCTCAGGCTTGGTATGTTGAAAAAAAAATCTCCCTCCAAGGGATTCCACTGTGCCTCCGAGGCAGAAACCCTCCTGATTTCATTTTGTAGATCAGTTATAAACCTGATCAGAAACCAGCAGCCAGGCATGGGCTGGGGATGGGGCTCAGTGGCAGATAGTTTACCTGGCCTGGGTGAGACCCTAGGCTGCACCCCAAAACCAGCAACAGCAGCAACAAAGCTGTATATTCCTTTTTTAGGGTCCTGCATGGGAAAATAGAAATTCGTGAAGGATACAATTAAAGCTACGAGTGATTCCTGGTCTCTGAGAAATGGTGGCTTCCCTAGAGAGTGTGGACAGACAGCAGCAGATGTCCCCAAAAAGGGAACAGTGTTAGCATGCAGAGGATATATTCACAGTTTTTCAGAGAAAAACCCTCAGGGGTTTCTACCAAATGGTAACTGTGATTGTCTCCCGTGAGTCAAAAACATCACCAACCTTCCCAAGAGAAGACATGGCCTTCTTGAAGGGAGTTTGATTGACAGGGGGAGGTGTCTTTATATTCTATGTCTGCACCAAGCTGTAAACATCAGCCTTGTCTTTTTATGCTTTGTGTGTGTGTGTGTGTGTGTGTGTGTGTGTGTGTGTATATGTATTTGTGTTAAAGTGTCAACAGCCTAGCCTGGAAAAGTATAACCTGGCCTTCCAATTGGGGGAAGCATTGGCCCTTAGCTAAACTTTCCCATGATGCCCTTGTTAAATACTGTCGTGAGCCCCCTCTTTCTTCAACACCCTCCTCAGACCACACTCTTGCCACACGTGCAGCCTCCCGGAGAGTTTCTGTTTATGCTCTGTTTTCTTGGTGATCAGACAAGAGGGAGTTGTGTGTGAAGAGGTAATTTTCACCCTCATCCCTCCCCTCTGTCGGGAGTCAGACGTGTGAATTTCTATTTGATTGTGTGATTCTCGACCTTGCCCCATTCCAGCCTGCAAGGGAGTCGTTCCCAATGCTTACCCTGATCGCAGCTGGCAGACGGTAGACTTAGCTTGTTATTAACCTGTCCCAGAGTCGGAGATGGTCTTCCTGGAGGACAGTCCTCTGTGGATTTGGATGGGATGCTGATAGCAGGGTGTACATTGAGACTGGGAAGCGTGACAAAATTGTTTCTTAGATGCATACAATTTACTTAACACTTGGGTCAAAGCCCCTACCACTCATGTTTATATGTCTTCCCTGGCACACTGTCACCCCTGAAGCCCATGGCTGGCGTTTGGACCAATGACATGTTTGCATCATGGCAGTATCCTACTGAAGAAGCTCCTCCATCCCTGCCCCCTTACTCCCCCCTACCCTGTCTCTTTTGTCTGGCAGTCTTGAATTTTTTTTCTGTCTCCATGGTGAATGCTGTGTCATTAGAACCACACAGAGTGCTCCCTGTGTGCACCACCTCATCCGTCAGCAATCGGCCTGCTTGCTGAAAATACCATCCTCACCCAGATGTGCTTAGGTGACTGTTTTGATAACTGTAAAGCATTATTGGAAATGCTATTTTAGTTGTGGTCTGGCAGGGTAATGAAATGCCGTGCGAAGTCAGTGAGAGGTGGTCACTGATGATGCGTAGGGTTGGTGGGGGAGTGGCTCCCTTCAGACCTTGTGTTTTAGAAAGGATGTTTGCCCTAGGAGAGAGGACGGATCAAATGCCAGGATCTTCTATCTGAAGGCAGTGTATGCAGACGTATTCAGCCATTCACAGAGAAATGCTGAATATCAAACCTTGAGACCATTCTGGAGAGATTCAAACTCTCTTAAGCATGGACCAGCCTTGCAGGTTCTGAATCCTGTACTTTAGGCTCATGCCTGCTTTGGCCAGTGGCTACCAGGAGTCCTGAGTTGAGTAGACTCCAGTGCTTTCCTCTGTGGACTTGGAGAGAGTATTTACCTAGAATAACTGTAAAATAACTGTAAAGATCCCCCATCAAATCCTCCATGGAATGACGCAGATTTTAAAGCCACACTTCTTATAGTGTTACACTATAAGATGCATATAAATAGTTTCATAAAAGTGGGCATTTCCATGGCCATCCATACTTTAAGCCTCGCTGTTCTGCTGCGCTATGTGGATGATGTCATCACATGGATTACGTGAGACTCTATGGAAGTCTTAGGGTTACAGGCGATATGGGCCATGTAGCACTATGGTGCTTAGGAGACAAGCCCCTGGGCAAGCCTATGAGGGAATCATCTAGAAGACCCATCTAACTCTTACCTATGGGCAGCAGCATCCCATGGGCTGGAGTCCTGGACCAAATAAAAAGGAAAAGGCCAGCTGAACACTAGGATCGGATCCACTTCCTGACATGGATGTGGCGTGGCCAGCCTCCTGAAGCTCCTGCTGCAGTGACTTTCCCGTTTGTGTTGGGTGACCCCACTGAACTGTGAATCAACGTGAGCCCTTTCTTCCTTAAGTTCCTTACGTCAGGGTACCTCATCACAGCGACAGCACTGATGTCTGATGCGGGTCTCTCTTTCTTAAACAGGAGGACAAGTCTCCCCCACCCCCCGTACATTCTCTAGACATTACAAACAGTAGAATAGAAGAGCAGGATAAATTCTAAATAGCACCCTTCAAGAAGCCCCGGAAACACCGCCTGTCTAACTTCAATCCCAAGTAGAGACAACATGTCACTTCTGGAAGAGATAGTCAGGGGGACTCGGGAAGATAAAAAGATTCCTCTGATGCAACAGGGATGCTTTTGAGCAGCAGGCCTCCTCCAAAATGCCACTTTTAATTCTGAAAAAATCAGCTGGACATTTGCATTGGTCACATCCACCCAGGACAGAACAAGTCTTGGTGCTCACTGTTAATTGCAGAACAATCCTTGAAGATGTTACATTTTCTAGATAGGTTTGATATTTTGTTTTTCTGTTAGGGCACCCCCCATAATCCCTTTCTTATGCCTTAAACTGCATAGAGAAGGACCATGAAAAGTTGTTTTTCTTTTCCCCTCTGGGTTTCAGGCTTGCCTGCTGTCTTAAATATTGCCTCTCTGACAGCTTTAGCTTGCTGAATCATTGTCTCTGCCTCTGGGAGGCAAGCCGCTCCTTCCCAAGGGTTTGCTCCTAGAGACAAGCATTATTATGTATTAGCAGCTTAGGTGTTCCGTAGGTTGGCTTTTTTAGATAAACCCTTGTATTTGCAGCGGAAGTGTGCGGCTAAGCCCCAGAGCGGGGACTCTCATGCCAGGTCTGCCTGGAGGAATTGCGATGCTCTGTGTTGGGTGGTGTGTTAGGATGAAGCCATCCACTGTTGATTTCTGAGCTGTGCTTTCAGCTCTGTCTGGCTCAGGTTTCAAACCCTCAACTCTGAATCGGAAGCTCTTGCCCTGGAGCTGTTGTCTATTTCAGAAAGACAAGCGCAGGGAGCTTTATAGAGACGGACAGCAGGTGTGTCTAAGAGACTCGGGTAGATTTCCAAAGGAATGGTATACTCAGGGAAGCAATTCAGGCTCTTGGAGTGACTTCTCTTTGGTTAATTAAGGCCAGAGTCCATAAAGTGGGTGCATTACAGTTGCTAGGCGAGAAAGACCGAGAAAGCTTTCCGGGAAGCAGTGTGAAATACCGTCATGTATCATTAATTAGGGCCAGCAGGGAAGCAATCCTCCAGGACAGGAGAGCTAGGATGGTGGCTAGCCCTGGAAGCAGGTGACAGTGACGAAACAACAGAGGACACCCAGCAGGCACAGCTAAAGATCTACAAGATCCCCCATGACACATCCAGGTGTTTGCCTGTCAGGTGGATGTTCCTACTTAGGACAGGACCCAGAGAGATTTCCTCAACCCCTGTCAGATCTTCTTAGAGGATTTGGAAAGCATGTGTTGAGTATAGACAGGTGTGCTGTTTATTACAGATGTGGACTCCTTTCAGATAAAGACAGCCCTGAAAATAAACGTCCCAGCTTTTAACTCTCGGACTTAGAGACGAAAAGCTTTAAAGGGCACGGCAACAGACTCTGCTGTTGGTTATTATCATGCACCTGTCCTTTGAAAGGGGAATCTTTAAAAGTTAAAGACTTAGTCTTAATTATGAGTTTCTGCGTGCATCTGTATGGGGAGATATGTATGCATGCTTGCAATGCTCATAGAAGCCAGAAGAGGGCGTCAGATCCCTCAGAACTGGAGTTATAAGTGCTTGTGAGGCCCTGGTGTAGATGCTGGGAGCCAAACTGAGGTCCTTAATTAAAGCAGTTATCAGTCTTCACTGCTAAGCGATCTCTCCACCCCCCTACAACCCTCCCCCCCCACACACTGACCCTTCCCAGATACAGTTAAGTTCTTTGTGGTATGCATTCTGATGACAAATGTGTTGTCCCCCACTTTGATGGGGTGAATCTACTGGTTTTAGGTAATTTAGTCTTCTCTTTTCTGAGACAGGGCACACAGGTAGTGCAAGTTAGCTTGGAACTTACTATGGAGACCAGGCTGGCCTTGAACTCACAAGGCTACTTACAACTCATGTAGCCAAGGCTAGCTTAAACTTGCTTTTACCTGTCTGTCTCTACTTCCCCTGTGCTGAGACTCTCAGCACATACCATCACATCTCTCATTTATGTTTTACTTTGAATTAGGATAATCTCACCTGTTTCCAGGATAGCAAGGTGGCTCAGTGGTTAGAGATGCTTGCTGCCAAGTCTGACAACTCGAGTTCCATCCCCAGGATCCACATGGTGGAAGGTGGGAAACAACTTTCACGAGTTGCCTTCTGATATCCACACACATGCCATGGCATGCATGTACACATACACACGCACATGGGGACACACACACACACAGTTTCAAAAATCACCCATATTTTAATTATGTCACAGCCATTAACTCCCACATGTTTTGCGCATGCACGCTAAGCACTTCATCACATGATTGACAGGCCTGAAGGCATGCACCTGATCTTCTCTTCCGCCCACAGGTCAAACTCAGGTGACATGATTGTGATTCTCGTAGTGCTCTGCCTGAACTTATAATCCTTTTGACCATTTCCGGAAGCTACCTGATCACTGGCTGTGTTTCCGGAAGCCTCCCGATTGCTGGTTGTGCAGTGGCTAGTTTTAGCCGCCCCAGGCACATAGTAGGACCCTCCCGAGGAAGGGGGGGCTGTGTTGTAGCTTTTACAAAGAAAAATTAGGGAACCATCACTTTAGAATTATGGTGCTGGCGAGCTTCTAGTCAGCTGTAGTCTCAGAGTCGCTGCGATGGCAATCCAGACCCATCAGAGGCAGCCAGGTGCCAATGGAAAAACACAGCACACTTTGCGCGGAGAACAGCAGCAGTAGCCGACATTTTCTGTTCCTTGGCTGTGCCAGCTAATGTCCACAGCTCTCTCTTTAAATCCTAACAACCATGCTAGCCACAGGATCTTGTGGGGCCCTGGGGAGAGCGCTCCTAAGAGTACCAGATGCATCTTGGCAGAGAACACAGGTTTGGTTCCCAGCATCCACAGGGTGGCTCACAACCACCTGTAACTCTAGTCACAGGGGATCCAGTGCCCTCTTCTGGCCTCTGTCGGTACTGCATGCATGTGGTACATAGACGTTGGTAGGTGCAGGCAAACTACCCATACACACAAGAAATAAAAATAAAACAAATGATAGATGGATAGATTGATAGGTAGATAGGTAGATGGATGACACAGACAGTATCCTGAAGTCTTTTTCTACATGTGAACACAGGTTAAATAGGTCACCCAAGGCCATTTGGGAATTGGCACCCAGTGCCCTGTGGGGCCATGTTCTGCCAGCGGGGCCATATTTGGCTATGCACATCTTTTTCCCAGCTCATAGTTGACTGAAGCTCCTGAGACTCACCTGGTCGCTGGTAGAAACACCAGACTAGGAAGAGCGGGGGCAGAGATGATTCAGACATGAGAGAAAAGCTCTTTCTATCAACGCTGAAACAGAAGCCACAGCATAGCGGGAGAGCCCTAGGAAAGAAACCAGGAACCGGCATGTTCTGTCTCATCTCCCTCGGCAACTTCTCCTAGGCTCTTCAGCCTTCATTGTTCCGAGATGACACTGAGAAGAGCTGACAGTGGGACGGCATCTTTCTCATGTTCACATCAACAAGATTCCTTGGAACGTGTTGGATTCCAAGGGTGGACTGAATAAATACAGTTAGAATGTTAGCAACGTAGGTATACTCCAGGTATGAGGTCCATCAAGCCAGTTCCTTCTTCCGTGTCCTCTGTCACCTATGTGTCAGCATGGTGAGCGCTAATGGCTTTTCCCAGTACGGGACACTGTTATTTCCTTTGTGTAGAGACCATGTCCGTTTGTGGCATGTGTGAATTCTGCACACTTTGGTGATCCTTGAAGCCCTCGTTCATCCTTTTCTTACAGTCCCAGCTTAGCTGTAACGTTGCCCATTTCATCTTCTATCTGGAGGATGCTGTATTTTCTCCCCAGCAAAATCCTCACGACAAGCATCACTAAGGCCGAGGTAGAGAAACACTGCCTCACCCCAGGACACGGGGATGCTTATAGGCCAAACTTTTAGGAAATCTGCTGCTTCCTTGAGTGATCCACTTCAAGAAAGGAGATCAACCAATTCCTGGTCTTTGGCTAGAAAAAGTGAGAGCTCCGGACTACAGCTGACAGTGAAAGATGCAAGCAAGCAAATCAGCACACGGCCCAGGCCCTAGTCTGTGGTAGAGAGAGTACCACCAGACAACACACTAATGTTAGTCAACCTTGGTGCTAGAAAACAATCTTAGAGACCAATCTTAGAGACCGAGACTTGGGTGGCTGGTGACAGTCCTTGAATAGAGTCTTCAAGACAGGGTGTGAGCTCCAGAGAAATGTGAACAGAGGATGGCAGAAGACAGGTAATGTTGGCTGATGACAGTCAGGGTGTTGCAGGGGACTGGTGTAGGATCACCTTAATGGTGACAGCCCCATGGGGATTCCCAAAAGGAAACCAACAGGTAGCCAAGATGACAGATGTTTCAATCTCTTTAGAGTGATCTTTTATAAACTATTATATAAACTATAATAAAAGGTGAGTTGAAGAGTCTCTTGATACGGCAAGGTGAGAAGTGAATGGTTACTCTTTACAACTGCTTGCCAGTATTGGGAAATTTTTCAATTCTCTGTAGCCAAAGCAGAAAGAAAACGGCGAAATATGAGGCAACTATTATCTGTAATGTTCAGCTTGCAATTATGGGGTAAATTAAAGCAACCTTTATTCTCATTAATTAGCTTTATAGTGCATAAGCTTTCTAAGATAATTGGGTTGTATGTGGTATTCTTAATAAAAATCCTCTTTTATTCTAATTTTATGTATTGGACTTTATCTCTTTCTTTCTTTCCTTCTTTCCTTCTTTCCTTCTTTCTTTCTTTCTTTCTCTCTCTCTCTCTCTTTCTCTCTCTCTTTCTTTCTTTCTTTCTTTCTTTCTTTCTTTCTTTCTTTCTTTCTTTCTTTCTTTCTTTGTACCTGGGTATTTTTTCCCTGTGTGTACATCTGTGTACCATGTGTGTGCAGTGTCCGTGGGAACTAAGAGAGGAAGTCAGGTGCCTCGGAACTGGAATTTCAGATGTTTGTGAGCCACCACGTGGGTGCTGGGACTCGAACCTGGGTCATCTGCAAGAACAGACATGGCTTTGCGTTGTTGAACCACCTCTCCAGTCCTGAGCTGGGCTTTCTTATTAAGATTTGGTTCAAAGATATTGAAACAATGGCTGCAACAACCATACCCATTCACACACACAACCCCCAAAGGAGTATCTTTCTTGCTGTGTTGTGGGACAATGCTAACATGTAACTTGTTTCTATGTAAGAATATGCTCACATTTTCCTGACTCAGTCCTTTTGACCAGTGTTTTAAAAACCTGCTGGATGCCTCAATTTGCTACAGTGTAAGGTTTAATAAGACCTTCTTTGGCTGCTTGGTTGTTGTTTTGTTTGCTATTTTTTTGTTTTGTTTTGTTTTAAGGTTTTTCCGAGACAGGGTTTCTCTGTGTAGTCCTGGCTGTCCTGGAACTCACTCTGTAGACCAGGTTGGCCTCGAACTCAGAAATCCACCTGCCTCTGCCTCCCAAGTGCTGGGATTAAAGGCATGTGCCACCACTGCCCGGCTTGGTTGTTGTTTTAAATTTTATTTTATTCTTTTGGTAATAACTCCTTCAGTGTATGCTTTAGGCACAGAAAGTCCTTGTGTGAACTCCAGCAGTTCCAAGCAAGGTGAAAGATCTCATTTCCTGGATGGCCGGGTCAAGTTAAACTCCACAGAGGTACCCTTTTGTTTGTCTATTGAAAGCATCACCCGGGATGTCCTACTTCATACGGAGCCAAAAGGCAACCTATTTTTGTCCTGGTGCTTTGAATGGGCTTTCTCTCAGACAGGGGCTGCCACATAAGCTGACCTCCCTGGCTTTCCTCCCTGTTGTAAGGGAAATGTTCTTCCTGTCCTTATCAGTGGCAGGTTCCAATTTTGTGAGGCTCGAGTGAGTAGGCCATCCAGACCCAGGCTGTATCCGAAGAGACTGGTGTTGATAGGAACTGAAGGGCCTGTCTGCAAGATGAGAAAGATGTCGTTCTAGTCTGTCTCCTCTTCCTGCTTCCTTTCTGGGGGTGGTCTCTCCCCCCAAGTCTTGTTTTCTTGTGGCTATGAACTAACATTTGAATGTCACAGAAAGACTGAGAGCAGAGTCGTTAGAAGATGTGGCCTCTCCTCCCGAGTCAGCACCAGAATTTGCTTCTTATCATCCAAACTGCTATTATGATTTGAGCTGGGACAAAAATACATCATAGGCAGTCAGCTCCATGTACGTGCTTTGAGAGAAGGGAAGAGAGAGGTGGGTAGGAACACTTTTAAATAGACCTCATTTGCACAGCAGAAAGACGAACCCAGCTGTGTGCTGTTGCCGGGCTTCAAATGATGACAAACCAGATCTGCCGTGGGGAAGATGGTTCAGTCAGGAAAGGACCTGCCACACAAGCCAGGGGACCTGCGTGTGAGCCTCAGCCACTGCATAAAAAGGCAGATGTGGTGATGAACACTTACGGTCCCATCTCAGAGGAGGCGGAGGCCTGAGGATTCCTGGTGCTCATTGGCTAGCCAGTCCAGCCAAATAAGCAAGCATCAGTACCTATGGAGAGAAATTATCTCAAACACGAATGGCACCTGATGAGGAATACCAGCGTTGTTGGGAATGTTTGGGCGTAAAAATTGGATAAATAGTGATGTCATAATTCTCCAGAAGCAATCACAGTCAGAGATTCCATTCCTGTTTAACAGTCCTTTCTTTCGCTGCCTATTGAGTTGGTCTATTGTCAGGAGAGGGTCCCTTTTCAGTGAGAGTCTGAGAGAAAAAGAAAAACTAAACCCTTGAGCCGTCTGTCCTGGCTCATCTTCTAGAACCTACGGAAGCAAAAGTCATTGCTGGTTCACTTTGACATTTCCAAGGCCCGGTTTGTCAGAGAGTACACGGAGAAGCCAGAGGCTTTACTTTGAGAACAGAGTGCCATGAAGAAATTTCTAGTGGCTGGAAAACTCTGTGATATGAAACACTAAATCGGAACTTGGAAGAGTTAGGGAGTCGTGGAAGTAGGCCACGGGTCTCACTCTTAGAGAACGTCCATCTACAAGTGGTGACAGAGAACAATGTGACTGCATACTATCACCATTGACTCCTGATTTCTCCCTCGTCTATACGTATCTTGCCTACGATTTAAATCATAGATATACATTTAAA
This sequence comes from Grammomys surdaster, assembly GCF_004785775.1. NCBI lineage: Eukaryota > Metazoa > Chordata > Mammalia > Rodentia > Muridae > Grammomys > Grammomys surdaster. The sequence goes on along the minus strand of NW_021604786.1, from coordinate 3,921,232 downwards.
TCATAGGAGAGATATAAAATTCAAGCTTACCACACACACATACACACATATATGTGTGTGTGTATGTGTGTGTGGTAAGCTTGAATTTTTTGAGGTGTCAAGATAGAATTGGTGACAGTTTTCGGGCAATATTTTGTGACAACTTCATTGTGGATTCATTATCTTTGGTGTGGAGCAAACCAAGCACAAGGCTGTTTTTGTCCCCTCTTCTATGAGGGCTTTTAAAGACATTTATGACAAAAAGAAAAAAGAAAAAAGAAAAAGAGAATGATCTCCAACTTGCCTCTTCAGTTCGCTTGGGCTGCTGCTGCTGCTTCCTCTCTCTCTCTCTCTCTCTCTCTCTCTCTCTCTCTCTGTGTGTGTGTGTGTGTGTGTGTGTGTGTGTGTGTGTGTGTGTGAACTGCTGAGTCAGCATACCAGGTTGTTTTTCACTGAAACAATCCAATCCAGCAGAGGACCCAGGCTAAGACTTTGGTCATTGCTTCCTTCTTTGGGCATGGCTCTGACATCTCTGAGACACCTCTCTGTCAGTTTTAGGTAGGACCCCTGGCTGAGTCCTCCATTCGAACACAGATCCGTGGAGAGAGAATGCCACGGGCCGCCTGAAATTATCCCAATCATTGCTTAGGAACTCGTTGGAAGCATTTTATCCCCATTGGCTCCTAAAGCTTGGACCGATGTGTTGTTTACATTCCAGAAGCTCTGCCCCAAGGAGCAATGTCAGTTGCTCTGAGGAAACCACACCAGCCACCGTCAATGGTGCCAAGGGCTACACACTTGTGTGGTCAGACCAAAATCAATAAGGCTCCTGCTGCTTTGGGTGTAGGCAGCAGAGAGACTGTACCTTGAAGTCTGTCCCTGGGATGGGATGGCTGAAGCATGCTCTAATGCTGGCAGTTCAACACCCCTTTGCTTTGTCCTCACTGCTAGGGATCAATATCGCCCTCTGACTTCCCAAAAGCACGAGAAGTTCTGTAGATCTAAAGATAACACAGTTAATGGGGTTTGCTTGGTTTCTTTATGTTGTTCTCCTCCGAAAGCAAGTCCTTCTGCAGAATTCAGGGAGTGAATGCTTTCAGGGATGCATCTGACTCGCTCACACTGGAGCGACTCCACCTTCACCGTGTGTTTTGACATGACCTTGCCGTGGGCATTTCAGTGGATTTTCAGCGCCGTGGAAGATGGTCCGAAACCTTGGGGACATGCCTGTCAAGTCCTTCAGTGTTGGCAAAACCCACTCGGTTTCTCAAGTGACTTTTCTTTTTTGGGCAAGGCTGAAGGGAGATGTCAGACACCTCAGCCATCAGCCGGTCATCAGAGCAAACAGCCTACAGACACACACGAGTACTTGGAGGCGCTCAGAGGCCATGCAATGGCGGAATGCCAGTGGATGTGACCCGGCACTAGGAGTTTGTGAGAGTCGATATAGCCGTTCATGGGAGCGTGGAGACATGACGAGCAAGGAGACTGATCTCTCTGGTGTGAGTGGGGGTTGGGGGGTTCCGCTTTGCCTCTGCACCGTGATGTTCTGAAGCACGCAGGAGACTTTCCATAGTACCTGAGCCCCAAGTGTTTAAGAGACGTCTCTTCAGCCATAGATGGAACACAGGAAGGTGACTTGGATTTCAGTTCTAGCTTGACCCAATTCTAGAACGATGACTTTGGCGAGTAATAAGATTCCACCTCAGATGATTCCCTGCCTGGCTTTGTTTACCAGTCATACGTGTGTGTTGGGTGATGCTTCTATGATCTGCAGTTCAGTTGGCTTAAACATAGAAATAGATTGGTCGTCTTATGGTCCTGTAGGAGCTCACTGGTCTAGTCACCTGGAAAGATGCTGAGTGGGGTCAGTTCCCTGTTTGTCACCTAACTTGTGGAGGTTACAGTCTCCAGTGTTCCATGATCTTAGATCTATTGCTACAGGCCATGTCTCTGTGACTCAGAGGGACATTCATTAGTTCATGCAGGTGCCAGTCTTGTTCCAGGGCCCAAGGGAGATGACTTAATAGTTAAAATGTTTGCCATGTGGAAGGACCAAAATTTGGATCCCTAGAACTCATATAAATGCTGGGTGTGCATAGTAGCCCACCAGAAGTTCTATTCTTAAGAAGGAAGAGGCCAGAGCAAGCTGACCAGGGAAGACTAGCCTGATTAGAGCATTCTGGATTTGATAGACCCTGCATCTAAATAAACAGATAAACAAACAAATAAATAATTGAGGAATTCTGTTGTCAGTCTTGGCCTTCCATATAATCATGTATACTCACACACACACACACACACACATGCACACAGACACATACACGTATATGCACACATATAAACATATATACACACATGCACATGTACACACATACACTCATACATACACACATGCACACACATGCACACTCATACACAGCACATACATGTACATATGCACACACATGCATCCACATGCACTCACACATGCACACACATACACACACATGTACATATATATATATATGTATATCTATGTATTATACATACATACATACATATGAAAAGGAGACACAGACATGTTCCAATCAAGTCCTGCCATGGCACACACTGCATTGGACTTTGGAAGGTTGGTATTTAACCCACCGTGAGTTTGGCAATGCCTTTCTCCTTTACTCACGTCAATATAAAGGGAATAAAAGAAAAACCATACACATAAGTGTTTTGTGACATAGGATATGCTACATTTTTATTTGTGCTGTTTTCCATCTCAGAGGACTTTGAAAACCTGTTCCGTTTTTTTCTTTAAGTCCCTCTAGCCCCTCTGCTACCCCTGAAGTCCACCATGTTCTGAGTTCCAGCCATCTTTCCAGATGTTTTCCTGTTGTATCTCCTGAGGTATAGTTTGCTGTGGTCAGAGAGTTCACGGTGTCTGTGTGTCTAACCGCCCATCCTCCTGCCTCATGCAAGCACCCTTTCCTCTCCCACTTGCCTCTTCCATTTACCTCTGGAGGCTGGGGAGAATCCCCTCTGACTCGTCTTCTCATAAACTGGCATTTTCCCAGGATGAGCTGAAGCTAGCTCACACTGGCTAGGGGGAACTGACGGCTGTCCCATGGTCAGTAATACCTCAGGCACTTTGAAATCATTTATAATACTAGATATACCCTGGAAATCAATTGTCACATTTTCCCCCTTTGTCTCTCCCCTCAAATTTTCCCTTTCCCTCTACTCTCAGAAGACTGAGTTTACCTGTTTTCACACGACAAACAATGTCTATCAAATTTAGCTGTGAATGTAGCCATGACTTGTGCTGTTTTGAGTCCCTTCCAGCCAAAAGACCATTTAGTTAAAGGATCCAGAGCCACCCTGTTTCTTGCCGTACCTAACTCAGAGAGGATGCCAGAGAGAAGTGTGTTGTCCTGAGAGGAAAAACTTGACAACTCACATTTATTGTGCCTGCTCGGGCCCAGAAGGTGTGTGGTAGAGCAACTTTACAGAGGGTGACAGAGGCTCCAAAAGGCTACTAGCTTTCCCAAAGCCACATAGCTAGGACACAGAGCTCAAGAATCTAGCTCTGTAACCTGAACTCTTAAGCATTATGTGAATTTTTTTTTTAACCTTAGGCTTTTGCCATCCAGTAAAGCTGCCACGGTTGGCCTGTGCCTGTTGGGTGTTTGAGATAGGCCTTGTGGGGCTGGCAAGATGGCTCAACAACCAAGGGTGCTTGGTACACACAACCCTGCAGACGTGAGTCTGATTCCAAAAAACTTGTCTAAATGTGTAAGAGGAGGAAAAACCACCCCACAAAGATGTCCTTTGATGTCAGAATATGTGAGAGAGAATGTGTGTATATATGCACACACATACACATTATACACACACACAAAATAAAACCTGCTTGACGGAGAAGCATAAGAACACACACCATATCTCAAAAACTTATTTGGACAAATTGTATGTTCACTGTGGCTGTGACAGTTTATCTCTCCTGAGCTGATGTCTATGGTTAAATTTTAGTTTTGCTTTTGGAAGCTGAATTCTAGGAAGTGGCCAAATTCCTTTACCCTTGAGACCACTAGCACACTTTGATAACCAATCTTGATTTCTAACCTGATGGGATTTCGAATCACCTAGAAGATGAAACTTTGGGTGTTGTATGAGGTAGGGATGTTTCCTTAGAGGCTTAGATGCTTCATTGGGAAGGGAAGACCTACTTAGGATGTTCGCAGCCCTGAATGAAATGGAGTCTGTTTGCTGACTGTGGATGCCACATGACAGCCTAGTGCGTTCTCGCTGCCCCAGCTTCTGGGCTGTGATGGGCCTCATCTTCACACACTGTGAGCCAAAGCAAATATCCCCCTTCTTAAGTTGTCTTTGTCAAGCATTTCGTCACCAGTGATTGGACCATGTTCTCTTGTCCTGCTGTCTCAAGAACAGTGTGTACACACCCAAAAAGATCTACACAGAGCCACATGTGGCAACCACATAGAACATCAGACATTTCCACAAGTTCCTGGCTTCCTTCAGCTCTAACCCTGTGAGGCTGGGCCTTCATTACAGACAAACGTCAGCTCTTCGGTCAAATCGGCCACCCAGAGCATCATGGGACAAGGTTGGAGCCACTGGCCAAAATTTTATCTCCAAATCAACCGTGGATATCAGTTACAATACATAGGTGCACACACGGTTGTGGGCCATGGCTTAAAAGGAGAGATTTCAAAGGAATAAGCCATCAATTCTTCTCTTCCTCTAGGGCAGGAAGCTGCTTCCAGTAAATACAAAGTAGGCCATGCTGGAACCCCGTGGCTTTCCACAATTGACTGGCTGAGGTCGCAGGAGGCAGAAGTCACCTCCCAACACATCAGAGAAAATACACAGGTCACTATCACTGAGCCATCCTGTCCCTGCCAGGCTGTCAGAGGAAGGAAGAGGCACAGCTGTGCAAATAGGTCAAACATTTCATATAGTGGGAAACCAATAAATGTTAGTAACAGAACCGTCTTCTGCTCTCACACCCCCCCCTGCCCCCTGCCTCCCGACCCCCTGCCCCCTGCTTGATTTTTTTGGTGCTGGAGTAATTCTTCCCCACTCCGTTCCTTCTGACTGGAGGGAAAGGAAGGCTGTGAGAGTCATAAGCCTACAGACTGGTGTAATGAGGAAGTAAACTCTGTGTTTGTTGATGTCTTATTTCTCCACTGTGGTGGTTTCCTGTCACCTTTAGATACTGTGGGCCCCTCCTGTCCTCAGCTCCCTACAGTAACAGGATTGTTTCCACTTTGTGTTCACCAGCTATAAACACTGGCACCCAAGACGGGGTCTTGTTTTAAAATGTATCTATTTACTTACTTATCATTGGGGGAGGGGTTCTCTTACGACACAGGGTCATTTTGGAGATCCAAGCACTGCTTGTAGAAGTCACATTGCACCTTCTGTGGTGTGGAACCCCTGGAATTGCTGGGCCTTCTCTTCTGCCCCAAGATGGGGTCTTAGTGGATAGTGGCCTTTCAGAGTGAAACCTGAGGTCTCTCCCAGCTGTGTGCATCCACACTGTGATGTAGATGGGTGAACTTGGTGCAGGACACCCCCGGGGAGCTGGGTCTAACCTGTTGCTGAGTTTGTTGAGCACAGTGTTAATGTCTGGATCCTTCCTGCCATTATTCCTCTTCTGAACACGCAGCTTTTGAGCTGGGATTCTTAAGTAGTCTGGGATGGCTCCACAGATTGCAGGTGCAGCAACGGAGGCTTGCCATTCCCGAGTTTGGGAGGCGGAGACAGGCCAATCATCCTGGCCTACTCGATGAGTTTGAGGCTGGTGAGAGAGCCTTTCTTTAAAAAGTAAGGTGGGCAGAAACTGAGGATTGGGACTCAGGGTTGACTTCTGAGCTCCACATACATATGCACCCCCATCTACATGAACGAACACACATGCATGCACACACATGTACATACATATATACACACACTCATGCACATATACTCACATACATATACACACACATACACACAGCATGTACATACGTGCACACATACACATGCACACACATGTATATACATGCACACATACAGGCAGACATGTACACATGCACACACACACACTCATGTACATAAACTCACATATACACACAGCGTGTACATACATGCACACACACATACACATGCACACATATGTATACACATGCACACATACAGGCAGACATGTACACATGCACACACACATGTACACACACTCATGTACATAAACTCACATATACACACATATACACACAGCGTGTACATACATGCACACACATACACATGCACACATACAGGCACACATGTACACACATGTGCACACATGCATGTGTATGCACACATGCATATACACGCACACACATACATGCACACATACAGGCACACATGTATACATGCACACATATACATATGTACATGCACACACTCATGTACATAAACTCACATGCATGCACATGCATGTACATACATATACACGTGCATGCACACACATGCGAACACACGCACAATTGTAAGATAGGCTTCCTCCTCTAAGTCTACAGACTGTAGCTCATCCTTCCTTTCAGCTTGTTTTACCAAATGCTTTCCAACTCCCTCATTCTGTTCATAGGAACAAGGGGGGCAAGAGATTACTTTTATATCAAGGTCAGGAGCGAGTGTCCCTTTCTGGCATTAGTGGGGAAATGCATGTATCTGGTGCATTTTGCCTTGGGAACACCTCAGCTTACAATGACCTTGGAAATTCCTGCTTAGTCCTTTGCACCTGGGATGTCAAAAGCTCGTGTGCTCTTAACCGGAATGGCTTGAGCGTTCTCTCTTTGGCTAACCAGGGACAGATAAAAGACCCTTTGTTCCCTTTAGAAGCCCGACTCCTTGGGGAGTATGCGTCTGTCTAAAGTGGTCATAGAAGAACACTTCTATTTTTGCCTTTTCTGCAGAGACTAGGCTCTCCCTTCATCCTCGTGCCCCTGTGTCACTGGCTGATGTTTTTAGAAGGCTTTAAAGCCAAAAGCCTGCTTTTCCTGTACCTTTCCCGCATCTATTTAGGGGAAGTCCTTTAGTCTTTGAACATCCAAGGCTCCTTTTCTCATCACGTAGAAATGGCTGTTGAGGGTTGCCTGTGTGGAGTTTGGCAGAGCTTTGAGCCCTGGGAGAATGCCCAGTCTGTCACTCCTGCGGTATTTCCTGCCATTTGCTAGGGTTGTTTCCGATTACCTTGACTAATGGGTAAAGGTTTGTATTTTAGGCAGATAACTTCCTGCTTCCGAAACATGCAAGACCCGAGCTATCCAAGGATCAAGCAGAACTGCTCAATGCCTAAGTGAAGGCATCTATGTGGCATTTGGCTGCCAGGTACTGGCTGGCTTCCATTCCACCTTTTAAAAAAGATGTTCTTATTGATGTTGCCCATGGCGACAGCAGGAATGTCTGGTCTCTTTCCTCTAGATAAACTCCCAAACAACCTTTTGGTTGGGTCTACCTTTAAAAAACTATCTTGTCAATGCTGTTTGAGAGACTTAGTCAGCTGCAAGGTCTGTAGTGCTGCCTAGAAGAATTCAGAAGAGCAAGCAAAGAGGGAGGGAGAGAAAGGGAGGGAGGGAGAGGGAGAGAGGGAGAGTGGGTGGGGAGGGGGGATGTCAACAATTGCCATTTTGATAAAGCTGTCACTGAGTGTCCTTTTCAACTGACAGTTGTTGCCAGAAAGTCTCCGAATCCATCTTCAATCTGGGACTCCTACGAATCCACAGTTATCATAGGAATAGACAGACAGACTCGTGGCTTTTGTGAAAAATACCAGGTGCTCCCAAATTGATGCTAACCTAGCCCCAGTGAGGCTGTTCTGGCCCTGGTGAGGAATGTGGCCACAGGGCTTGATGGAGCCTGTTCTGAGAGGTGATTTTTTTTTAATCCATTGGATACACATATTCCATTCTGATGGATGAGGTAGTTTTCTGCTTGAAAGGGACTTTTCCTATTCTGTTCTTTAAGAAAGAATGTGTGTGTGTGTGTGTGTGTCTGGGGGTGCCTTTAAAAAAACTGACCTCTTCATGGCTGAGAAGCAGGGAAACCCTTTACATTTTAAACTGCAAATGAATAACTAAGTATAGGAAGGATCAGGAAGTAAAAACACCAAGGCCCTGGGTTTGCTGTGTTGTTGGAGTGGGTACTCAGCAGGTCCCAGGCTGCCTGGTGGTCCTCCTGTCGCCCCTCTGAACAGAGGTTGTCCTATTGATAGAGTCATTCGGGGAGGGAAACACTGCTGGTCAATACCAGTGGCTGCCTTGCATACTCTGAAAACACATCCCATCCTGCATCTCCTAGTCCTCTTCTACCTAGTGAGACACTAGAGAGCCGCTCTCTGTCGGTCTTCGCTGTCTGTCTTCAGCGTCTGTGTTCTGTCCCTGATCGATGTGCTGGTGACAGGCCCAGGAGACAAGGCTGACCTGGAGTCCTGTGGAAACTTCCTCATGACTCTATTGAGCTAAAGAAGCAGAGCACTGTGGTCCCCTTGCAGCTGGGGGTTATGCAGAAGTTCCTGCATGAGGGGGAACTGAAGAGATTTGGAGAATCCCTGCTGGTGCCTGACACCTGCCTGACATGACAACTCCTGTATGTCCAGTTAGGACATTTTAGTTTTAATTTGTCAGTGAGGTTGTAGGAATGGTTCTATGATGGAATGAGCTTTATGCATTTATTTTATGCATGCCAGCACATTTTTGATATCTTCAGACACACCAGAAGAGGGCATCAGCATCAGATCCATTGCAGATGGTTGTGAGCCACCATGTGGTTGCTGGGAATTGAACTCAGGACCTCTGGAAGAACAGTCAGTGCTCTTAACCACTGAGCCATCTCTCCAGCCCCTCCCTGTGGAGATTTTAAATCACTCTTATCAACTGAAGTACTTACTACAACCCTATATGTCCCTAGCACTGTGTTCTGTCTTTTTCTTAAATGTAAGCATTTCAGATGGAATTTTTCTTATGACTTGAAATATTACATAAGCTGGATCTTCCGACCTGTTTCCGAATCAAAGCTTGTTACAGGATAAAGCCAGCTCTGGAACACAGCCAGGTATCTTCCTTTCACAGTTATATGATTATGATGATGGCAGACACTCATTTTTAAAACAGTTAAAAATACAAAAATGTGTATACTTGTGTGTGTGTGTGCACATCTACCTCCAAAGCTTCAGAAATTTAATTTATGGCCATAAAAATGATCGATGCTGGCTTTCTGTAGAGCAGCTATTTGACTGACTAAAACAACATGAAATTAGGACTTTCAAGTTCCCCGTGGATGCCCACAACCTTTAGATGTTTACTTTTCAAAATTATGGTTCACTAAGCCTCATAAAGAAAATCCAAGAATACTTTTCATAGCATGCTCAAAGAGTAAAGGAACAACTGCTCCCCCTAGTGGCCGATTATAAATTAGCAACAAAAAGGAATTGCATTAAAATTCCAAACTCAGAGGAAAAGCCTTCATTCCAGAGGAAGCATAATCTAAGGCTAGGCTCCATAGAGAAGAGCATGCGGGCACTGGGATACAGACTTTGTGCCTCCGTGTATTTCTAAGTTCTTTCCCAACCTGTTTCTCCTTTTACATCTTTGGAACTGTGACGCACAAGCTTGTGGTTGATTCAAAGGTATTTGGATTTTTAAACTGGCACGTAGCAAGAGTGCGTATTTTTGTTACGGTTCTTTGACGTGGGGGAGGCTCCATACTCTTGGAACACAACAAATAGATTTGAATACTGTCTCCCCAATTTAAGGTGAAGAACCCCAGGTCCAACAGAGAAAGCGTCAGTGTGCTCTCCAGCTACTACTGTGATATATATATGTGTGTGTGTGTATTCATCTATGTACATACATATATACATAGATATGTACATGTGCATACATATATACATATAGATATGTATATAACATACATATATACATACACATATATGCATATACACTATACATACATATATACATGCATATATATACATATGTGTATGTGTATATATGTATGTATACGTATCTGAGACAGTCAGTCGGTGGGAGTAGGTCTGCAGAGTCCACCTTGCAGTCATTGTTCCTCTGGCATTTGAAGCCTGTATGGGGGTGGCGCCTCATATTGGGGTGCATTGCAGAACAGAACCGCTCACCTCATCCCACGAGACAAAAGAGAAAGAGTCAGGAGACTGGGATCCCATAATCCATTGCTGTGCACATTCCCGAGTACCTGAGATACCCTCCCCCAACCCGCAACGTGCTCTGTGTCCTAAAGGTCTGAAGTAACTCCAGATACTGCTATCCCGGGGTCCAAGCCTACTCATGTGGACCATACACATCCAAACTACAGCAGCTTGTAAAGGCTTTGTTTTGAACTGTGTGTGTGTGCACTCGTACGTGTGCACATATGTCTTCATTCATCTTGTGCTGATGTGTGTGCTTGCATGTGCATGCCAGAAACCAACTTTTAGCATTGTATTCTTCGGGAGCCTTCCGTCTTGATTTCTGGGGTGTGGTTTCTCACTGACCTAGCTCTACTCACAGATAGCTGGCTCCACTGATAGGCCAGCTCGGCTCCAGGGATGTACCCTCTCTGCTTCTCTGGGGCTGGCTAGGTCCTTCAATCATGTGGTAGCCTCCTTTCCCTGGGTTCTGGGGACCCTAGCTTTTAAAAGAAGCACTTTACTGGTGGAGCCATCTTCCCAGCTCCCCCTGCGGTTGTTTTAGGTTCTTTTTTTTCTTTTAAAGTACATACAATGTCAACGACAACTATCTGGGACGTTTTTCGATTAAAATGTGTTTATTGCTTAAAGCGGTGTACTCAGGTCTAGAAAGTCATTGCAAGTTGAAACTTTCTAATTAATACGTCTTTAGACACGTCTCTGAAGATTTTCTGAATGGTAATGAACCACAAGGACAAGAAAAGAGATTAATTTCATAGGATAGAGAAAGCAAAAGTGGGCCTATTATCATTGCATGCTTAGAATTTTAAAGTTTATCAAATACAGTTCAGAGCCAGGAAGTCCTTGGTTTGGTCATGTACTTTTGCAAACACTAGGGGGCAGTGTTACAACCAGCAGGGAAACTGGACTAGGCAGGAATTAAGATTTCTTGCTGCGCTTACAAATGGGTACCAACGCTATGTGCTGTTTATTTTCAGCTCCCACTATTTTCTGCATTCTGTTAAGCACTGAACATACTTTAATAGATTACTGGACGGGATGGGGGGAGACAGAAGGGGAGGAGGGAAAGAAGCGGTGGTGGGTGGTGGTTGGGATGGTGTATGTGTTGGGGGGTGATGCCAGATACAGGAATCGGGGCCACAAGGCAGAAACTCTACCTTTTAACAGAGCCAGAGGGAGAAGCTCCATTTGTACTGTATGAATTCAAGGTACTGACTGTCGTGTGTTGTGAAACCCATTCATTGCACATCAGTAAAAGATCTCCGACGTGCTCGAGCACAACCGTCCTAGGTGTTCCCGGCTCTCCCAAGCTTTCAACAGTCTTCCTCATGTCTGGTACAGGAAGTGGAGTGACGTTTTTTGGTTGATGGTAGAAATGGTAATACCGAAAAGTACGCCTGGACAAGGCAGAGGGAGGGGTCGTAAAGACGGCAGGAATGGCCAGTCTGTGGCACAGTGGACTGCGTGTTTGATGACAATGTAGAGGGAAATAGAGTTTCCCACCACTCATCCCCTCACTGGACACAAGCGCTGTTAATGGCGTATCTTTTGAACTCTTTCCTTCTTCTGTCTCTTCCCCTCCCGTTTCTGAAGGGCTGCCTTTCAGTCTGAATCAACATCTCTGACTCTGGTCCTCTGGTTCCTTCACATGCTTCACCAGCGCCGGGAACAAACCATTACTTTAAACTGTTTGCAGCCTGTAACCTGAGAGCTAAGGACGCACACGCAGGCAGGTCTCAGAAGCTCACTGTCCAGCCTGTCTAGCAGGATCAAAAACTTCACTTTCATACTTGTCTTAGTTACTGCTGTGAACAGACACCATGACCAAGGCAACTCTTATAAGGACAACATTTAATTGGGGCTGGCTTACAGGTTCAGAGGTTCAGTCCATTATCATCAAAGTAGGCACATGGCAGCATCCAGGCAGGCATGGTGCAGAAGCTGAGAGTTCTACATCTTCATCTAAAGGCAGCTAGGACAAGGGTCTTAAAGCCCATGCCCACAGTGACACATCTACTCCAACAAGGCCACACCTACTCCAACAAGGCCACACCCACTCCAACAAGGCCACACCTCCTAGTAATGCCACTCCCTGGGCCAAGTATATGCAAACCATCACAGCCTCTTATTCTCATACAAATATAGACCCAAATGCATGTGTACACACACACACACACACACACCTTTAAAAAAATTTTTTTGTTAGATTTCTACTGACACTGCCTGTAACTCAGATTCCAACCATCTAGGTACCCTGCATACTGATGCTTTATCTGCATTCATTTAAATAGGGTATGAAATTATGCACATTTTTCCCTATGAGATATCAACATCAGGAACCCATAGATTGTGAGAAGGTATTCCCCAGGTAGTCTGACAGGAGTGCATATTCCTAGTCCCCCCACATCTGGGAGCCCCTGACTCACTGATGCCCCTCAAAGCCTTTCAAGAACCCGCCCTGCTTATCACACCCTCCCTTGTCCCCTGGGTTCTTGTATGAACTTCGCAGACTCCACCCATCTTCAAGGACAAGAAGGTGACCATCAGTGAAACCATTCCTTCCAATCCTGCCTGGCCTCTCCCTTTCACCCGAGCTGACCGATATGATTTATTTAGTTTGCGTAAACCTTCAGGGCAAGCAGGCTTGCGAAGACTCTCTGACCGATAAGAGTGTTCTGAGTACTGTGGAAGGCTCCTGGGGCACTCGGCAGGGAAGGACATATTGGAGTGTATTTTGTACAGACTGGAAAAGCCTGTGTGCTGGTGTTAATTAACTCCATTTCTTTCTGCAGAAGTGAAAATTGCTGCACTGTATTTAGATTCTCACAAGAGTGGTGGAGGCCGGGGAAAGAGGATGCCGGGTGAGGAGGGGAATTTAGGAAGAAATTAAAATCTAGTTATGAAGCCTCAGAGCTTTGTGTGAGGACTTTTAAGGTCACTGTAAGCAGGGGTTGCCATTTTCTGCAGGAGAGGGAGAGAACATAGCCCTGAGGCACAGCCAGGCTTACCATCGTCCCAGGAGTCAACTCCTCTCAGAGAAATGATTGGACCTCGTCTCTGCTTTTCAGTAGAAGTTTAGTGTGTGTGTGTGTGTGTGTGTGTGTGTGTGTGTGTGTGTGTGTCACAGGCATGTGTGTGTACATGTGGCAGGCAGGGGTGCTCTCTTGGGATGTTGACATCTGGGGTGTTTTTGAGACAGGATCTCTCACTGAAACTGGAGTTTGAGTTTCAGGTAGACCTGACCAGTGAACCCCAGGATTCTCTCATCTCTACCTCCTCGGTGTTGGGGAATATAGGCGTTCCACACGGGTGTTGGGGTATCGACCTCACATCCTCATGCCAGGCAGCAAGCACTTTGCCCACCGAGCCGTCTCTGCAGGCAGCGTCTTTGTCTATTTGAGAATTCTGTGTTTTTCTTTACTTTATTTTGTTTTGAAACAGGGTCTCAACCTTAGCCTAGGCTGGCCTGGAACTTACGGCAATCCTCCTGCATCAGCCACCCAAGTTCTGGGATTATAAACATGAGACACCATGCCTATGTAGAGAAGCAGCTTTGTCTAGAATTTGCTTTTATCCCCAGACTGGATGACATCCCTGAACCTCCACGGTGCCTAGTTTCATTGCGGAAGGACTCCAAATAAAAGTTCTCCATAAACAAAACAAAACAAACAAACACCAGTCTGTTTTCTTTCCATTTGCGTAACAGAATCATTCTACCAGTTTCAAGTTTCATTGGACTCTGTATGTATGAGAGTCTCACGATAAGAAAAGCCATCATTAGGATAATCATGGTGCCTCCTACAACCTGGAGATCCTGAGGTCTTCTGAGAAGATCGAAAAGCCTGCTCCTGTTGCTGTGGGGATCTTCAAAGACACATTCATTTTGCGGAACAGCTGAAGTGATTTTTTTTTCCCCAGCATAAAACTTGTGCGCCTCTCCCTCTTGTTTCTCGCTTAGTTACAGCAGCAATGGATGAGTTCTGTCACCCTGGAGTAGAAAGACTCTCAGCTCTGCTGCATTTCTCCAGCTTCTAAACCACAGAGAGCTCCATCTTCCTTCCTGGCGCGTTTACTGCCCAGCCACCTGAGATGCCGAAGAGGCTTGTCCAGGTCTCTCAATCTGTCTTATAGAGAAGCCATTTGGGGGTTTCATCTCAAATTTTTTCCCCTTTCTCCCCATTTAACATCCAGTCAGCCACTATTATGAGGTTCTTCATGGCTCAAAATGGTTTGTGGGTTAACATTTCCATGTTCCTTACACCTCCTGCATTTTAAATAAGGCCCTTTATAGCTTTAGCTGAAAAACTAGGGTACCAGATGTTGGCGCCGCAAGAACTGTCTTCGGTGGACTTACTAGGGATGTGGTAGCAGAGATACGATTGGAGGAGCAAATTTCAGCCTAAGCTGTGCACCTTGTCCTTGAAATACAAGCCAACAGTAGGCAGGATTGACTCCCTGGACCAGTGGTCCTCAACCTTCCTAATGTTGTGACCCTTCATACAGTTCCTCGTATAGTGGTGATCCCCCCCCACCCCGTAACATTCTTTTTTGTTGCTACTTCATAATTGTAATTCCGCTACTGTTATGAATCATAATGTAAATACTTTTGGAGATAGAGGTTTGACACAAGGGTTATAAACCACGGGTTGACAACCCCAGCCCTATGCAGTCACCCACATTTTGTAGGAGCACCAAACCAAACTTGTGTTATTTTATGCACAAGAGTAGTTTTCGAGCCTATCCTTAGGGCAAGACTAGCTAGTTTCCTATAAAACTGAGTTCAATTCCTGTAGCATCTGTCCCTGACCCCTCCTCTATGCAGCAATTTCAGTTCCTTGGGCAAGCAACTCTTTAGCTAAATAAGGACATCCGGAATGTCACCTCTTGTCTTTCCTTGAAGAACTCTGTTCACCCACGTCATCCCGGTCACTGCCCTGCCCACCACTGCCAGGTGGATTTCTATTTTCAATTGTTTCTTAAAACACAGCACTCAATCCCCATTGGTTATCTGGCCGATGCCAGGTTCTCTAGGGATCTGACTCCTTTTATAGGGACATTTACGGAGAGTAGCACAAATTGGGATTGTGTTTGCTTCCGGTCGCCTACATACAATGGTAGTGGATTCTGGCTGCTGTAACAACTGGTGTGTGTGCTACAGGGTGGCTTCAGCTCTCTGAAACAGAGATTTTATAGACAAGAAAGCAAACTGTGCAAAGTCTGTCACAGGAGAAGAATTCAGCTGAGCTGACTGTGATGCATGCTGGGTATTCTGCCCCCAGTGCATGATGGAGGTAAGACAAGTAACAAAATAATTCTTTATTTGCCACAGTGGTTGCACAGTCTGGTTGGGCTTGATACAACGCCAAAAATAGGAGTTATCAAAGATGTAAATCCATGTGCACCCAGGGCTGCTATCAAGTGAAGAGGTCTTCTACAGACTAAGAGACCTATCTGCAAATCATCTGTCCGGCACGGAATTTTTATCCCCACTTGTCTTTAAAAGTCTTAGAACCTGGGGCTCATTGGTTAAGAGCACTGACTGCTCTTCCAGAAGACCTGAATTCAATTCCCAGCACCCATATGGTGGCTCACATCCATCCATAACGGGATCCGATGCCCTCTTCTGGTGTGTCTAAGGACAGTGACAGTGTCTTCACATACATAATATAAATAAATAAATCTTTTTAAAAAAATCTTAGCCATTGTTCACATTTTCTTTCTGTGGCTGTGACAAACCCAGTGATCAGAAGAAGCAACTTTGGCTTATGCTTCTAGCTCACAGTCCATCGTGAAGAGAGGGCAGAAATTATGGGGGAACCCTGTTTGCTAGTCTACTCGCTGAAGCATTTATATGAACTTTCTCATTTGGCCCCAGAACACCTGTCTAGGGATGATGTTGCCCCCAAAGCTCGCCTACATCAGTTAGCCACCAAGACATACTCCCACAGACACAGATGGATGTGAGCAATGAACCCTGCCCCTCTGCTGGTCCGTGGGATGGGAACACACAAAAGATCCCTCCCTCTGTCGATAAAGGAATAGGTGTCACTGTGACTATCCGGCTGCTTCAGTTACTTTTGGGGAGCTTTACACGAAATACTGTTAAATGTAAACACGCCCTGAAAGGAACAGAGGTTCACCTGGAATGCATGTTTGCGCGAATCAAAGCTGGAACATTAGTGACTTCTGTCGGTGGAGAACACTCTGCCAGAGTCATTGCAGGCAGATGAATTCTGAGCCACTTTCACTGGGGTTCTTTGCAAAGGTTGGAGCTGTTCTAGGGGTATCTAAGGCTTTGGTGCAGGCTAGGGCACAGTTCCAGGTTGCTTTGCTGTGAGTCTGGCTGTTTTGCTCAAGTGTTCCACAAGGGGGCAGTGGAGAAAAGCCAGAAGCTCTTCTGAGGAGGCTTTCCAAAGAAAGTGGTGCTCCCTCCCTTCTAGGAGCGATTGTTTCCTGATTTCGTGATTGAGGGTAAACTGAATTCGAGTTCTTAAGAAATAAATTCAGTACGGAATGTGATAGCATTATTTTTCTGCTTTGTTTTCATTCACGATACTCCCTGACCAGGGAATTCATGTGTACTGTTCAAATATTGATTATATACCGTGTTCAACAGCACTGTCATTAGACATTTGTCCTCATACTGCATATACAGGGTGAGGAATGAAAAAAAATATGTATATGTATGCTATTACACATATAGACTGTGATACAGGCTCTCATAATGCACATGAAAGTCTAGTTCATGCTTCAATTATCTGGTTTCTATGGTGCTGAAATCGGGGCAAATATTCATAAATAAAGGTAAAACCATTTTGTCTTGTCATGAAATGCAAGACTAGGCTAGAGAGGTGACTCAGAGGTTAAGAATACTTACCGCTTTTGCAGAGGACCTCGGTTTAATTCCTAGCAATTACATGGCCGCTTACAACCACCTATGAGTCCATTTTCAGGGGATCCAATCCTCACCTCTGACCTCTGAAGGCAGTAGACATTCAAATGGGAGATATATATGTATATGTATGTATATATATGTATATATGTGTGTGTATATGTATCTATGTATCTATGTATGTATATGTATATATGTATGTATATGTATATACATATGTATACATGTATGTATATGTATACATGTATGTATATATGTATGCATATGTATACATATATGTATGCATGTATGTGTGTGTATATATGTATGTATATGTGTATTATATATGTGTGTATATATGAAGGCTAACACACATGTACATGAAGTAAAAAAATTAATAAACAAAATAAAATTGAGAGCATCACAGTATTTTAAAGATGTACTTCATTCCATGTTTAAATGCCATAGTGGTCAATATGAATGATGCTGATAATAGTGTGTTTGCATGCAGATGCCGTGTGTTCTGCAAAGGAATTTCACATCTACAATCTTACTCAAACCCACAACCCTTACGTGATGAACGTAGGGCATGCGGTTATAGCTGTTTTTGTTTTATAGAGAAAGCGCCTGAGCTATGATTGGCTGAGTGATTCCTAACAGAAGAGGCTGGAGAGCTCACTCAGCAACTAAGGGTACTGGCTGCTCTTCTAGAGGACCAGACTTGGGTTCCTAGCATCCTCACGGTGGATAGCTAACTGCTACCTGTAACTCCAGCTCCAGAGATCTGATTTCCCTCTTCTGACCTCCGCTGGCCGACTAGCACACTCACTTACACTTGTTAAAATAAGTCCGAGGAGGAGGAAGAAGAGGAAGAGGAGGAGAAAAGGAAATTAAGCCAACACGGAAGTCAGGAACTGTCTCTCCAAGTCAGTGCTCCACTATTCCAAAGCCTTGACTGGTCATCTCCTTTTCACCCCCAAATTTATCCTATTTACGAGGTCAGGGATATGGGCCAGTGGGTCAGAGGGCACAGTGCTTGCTTGATAAGCATGAGGATCCAAGTTCCTAGCCCCACATCTCATTTACCTCCAAGGAAGATGTTTTACTTACTTGATAGCAATATGGGGTTTAAAAAAAAAAAGTTTACCCTACACAGAAAGAGTAGCACTTGTGCACAGATAAAAATCACATGAGACTTCATCTTTAAAGAACAGAATGACAAGCCATTTTGTTACAGAAAGTTGATCTGATGTGGTCAGATAACTTGGATAACTAACTTAAAAAGAAAAATGGTTCGTGTTGGTTTATAGTTTTAGAGATTCCAGTCTCTGCTCCGGTGGCCTTGTTGCTAGGAGGCCTGGGACCAGGAAGATCCTGGTGTCAGGAAGTAAGCGCGTACAAAGAGTCAGGGTTAGAGTCTCGGCTTGCCACTTGATGGCTAGAAAGCAAATTTAAAAAGAGGGAGAGACCAGGACCCCACAGTTCCTTTCAAGGACAGGCTTCCAATGGGCTAGAATCTCCCAGTAGTGACACCCTTCCCACAACTTCTCACAGCCTCTTAATGGTGACATAGGGTGGGACCAGACTTGGACAGGAGTCATAGGGCAGGTACTGCAGACCTATTTGCAACACATCAATCAAGGATGCTAGTCAGAAAATTGTAACAAAGTCAAGGCAGGAAACTGAAGCGGCTAGTCACCTGGGAGACCAAAGGAGAAGGCCCTTACTCACTCTGTCCTAGCTGTTTCTTACCACCCAGTTTTAACTTTTCTCTCTCATTCAGGAACCCCCGTTATGGAAATGGAGCTGGTGACAATGGGATGAGATTTCTCATATCAATTAATAACGGAGAGAGTCTCCCACAGACATGCCCACGGGCCAGCCTGATCTAGATAATTCCTTAGTGGAGACTCTTTTCTTGTGATTATAGGCTGTGGCAAGTTGACTTAACAGTTCAGCATTCAGTATGGAGTCTTCGATGACTTCAATAGCCATGGAGGTTTGGAGACGTACGGTCTTGTGGGATTGTAATACATTGCTTTTTGGGTGATGTCCGTTTTCTTACTGTGAGACTTGAGGAAATGGTGTCCAAGGGAGGGAGCAGAGAAGCCACCCTCAACAGCACAGGGAATAACTTATGTTGGTGTGTCTTAGATAAATAGCCTTTTTTTTTTTTTTTAGCACAAAAGCAAAATGCAACCCCCAGGAAGTTTAAGAGCTAGCTGTATGTCCTGCTGACAATAATCTTAGAGTCTAGCAATGGGTTTTTAAAAAATATGTACACTGGTGTTTTGTCTGCATATATGTCTTTGTGAGGGTATCAGATACCCTAGAACTGGAAGTACAGATAGTTGTAAGCTGCCATGTAGATGCGGGGAATTGAACTCATGTCCCCTGAAGAGCAGTCAATACTCTTAACCACTGAACCATCTCTCCACCTCCTTTGTTGGACTGTTCTGTTCCTGTCCTTGGCTGTGTTCCAGACGACCCCATGGCTTGCCCTGTGCTTTTTGGTGTTCTTGTCTAATTCAGTGAAGGACTAAACAGTGTTTCGTTTTGATTGGTGAGTTGTGTATGTGTGTTATATGAAGATGCACATGTCTTACTGTATGTGTTGAGTAATTGTGCACATTTTATGTCTATGCATGTATATGTGTGGGCTGTGTGCCTACAGAGATCAAGTTTGATGAACTTGGTGTCTTCTTCAGTTGCTCCCCACAATTTGGAGAAAAAGCATCTCACCTGACCTTGAGCTCATGGACGAGCCAGGCTGGCTGATCAGCAAACCCTAGAGATCCTCCTGTCCCCCTGACTTCTCTCCTCATGGGTGTTACTGCTGTCTACCCAACACCACCCTTTAAAGTAGTGCCAAAGACCTAGATTCAGCAACCCATTCTTATGTAGCAAGTATTCTATTGATTAGGCAATCTGCCCAGTCCTACAAACGGAGTTTTGAGGGTCTCCATAAATGACTGTGAAGCAGCCACTGTCTAGATTTACTACAGGAAAAGGTAATTTAATGAACCGCATTTGACTGGATAGTAAAGGACATGAAGTCACTGGAGAAAGGCATATACCATTGTAGATGGTTGAGACTTCTCCTGAGAGGTCACAGAAGGCCAGACTACATCTTCATTAAAGGCTGATCGTGTCAAGAAAGGGGGGAAAGTGATGGCAGGAGGAGTGGTGGGAGCAGATGTCCACCCGGAGGCCAACATCACTTTCCTGCCCACCTCAGTGTGATCTTCCCAGAGAGGTGTGAGTGGAAAGCACCGCCCGTCCCATACACCCTCAAATCAGAGTTCCAGTTGAGCTCTCTGTGAGCCTCCAACTCTGCTGGGGACTCAAGAAAGTCACTTTGTCTCTCTGGGCACAAAGTCTGGAAACTCTTGTTTTGTTTATGAGTTTATCCATCCCTGTACAGTCTCATACCCTTCAGTACTGATTTCAGAATTTTCAAGGAGTCCATGGTGGCAACCCTCAAAATAGTCTTGATACTGACTCTATGTCTTGTCTATGTGTGTGTGTATGTGTGTGTGATATATATGTGTGTTTGCATGTCTGGGGCTTGCACATGTGGGCATGTGTGAATATCTATATGTACGTGGAACCCAGAAGTTGACATTGTGTATTTTTTTTTCTGATGGCCTTTTGCTTTATTTACTGACAGGGACTCTGGAAGCTAGAGCTTGCCTGTTCATCTATTTTAGTTAGCCAACTTGCCCTGGAATCTGCCTCTTGAGTGTGGGGAATTATAGGCACACTCCTTGCCTGCCCTATGTCTATAGGAGGTGCTTAGCCCACGGAGTCATCTTCCCTGTACCCCCCCCCCAATACTGACTCCTCTGTTGGAGACAAGCCTGACCTCAGAGGGAACTGACACACCATTCTTTCATTTTCTTAATCTGCACTGTTATGATTTCCTGGGACTCTAACATTCTCTATCCTGACTTATGAGACAAGTTGATGGCCAAGTGAAAACCACTTTCTAGTTTTATTTCTATGGTTTTCCAAGAAGGTTTTCAGGACTGCCCACTTGACTCCACCTTTTTGAGAGTCCAAACTGATCTGAGTCTTCCTATCTCATTCCCTCATATGTATATGTGGACGATAGTGTGTGTCTGTCCACCCTAGTGCCATTCCATGGTCAGTTTATCCAAGAAGAGAATATGGCCAACTCCTGGTGTTTTCTGTTGCTCACATTTGACTGACCACCCTACTGGAATTGTGAGGTTAAGACTATGTCTTACGGAGGCTCTGAAGACCTACACTCGGTGTCCAGCTAGTTTCCCATGTGGTGATTGTGTTCTTCACCATAGGTCGCCTCTCTAGCTCCCTCATACAGAGTGTAAGAGCAGGAAGGGAATTCAGAGCGGTGGATTTGATACTTACATCTCCTGGGACAGGATAACGAATGCTTCAAGTTCACTGGCACCTTGTTTTGCCAGGGTCAGTCTTTATGATTTTGCTTAAACTTTGACCCCTTCCTTAAGACAGTTATAGAATATATTCAGATTTTCATAGATGCTGCCACCACCACTTATCCTTGATGTGTTGGCTTTCATGCTCTATAAACCTTGGGTGATTGGAGGTTTGCCTTCTTTGGCTTTGCTAAGGGCTTCTAACACTATGAATAAGTAAGTAATTGCAGGATGATGCTTCATGGCCTTTTGAGTGGGATAATATTCTCTCGGATTAACAGGGTTTTCCTCTTACAAGAGATAAAAGCTCTCCTCACATAACACCCTACTTCCCGTCAGCATCCCCAAGGAGCCACAGGCTCACAGCGGATCTCTGGATGATTCAACCTAACTTTGAACAAGGACTTGCTCAATGGCCTGATGTGTGTCCTGCCCATGAGCTAACTCTAAATTCTGGGGATTAAAGGATTTACAAGACAGTCCAGGCTTCTGCTTCGATGTCTTTATATGTAATTGTGAGGCAAGTGGAAGAAGGGAGGCTTTTGATTGGTCAGTGAGGTGTGGGATGTGGAAAATGGGAAGTCACAACTTGAGGCAAACTGTAGGGGTACAAAGGCCTTGAGAGCAAATGAACAGGGAACAGAGTTCTGCAGCAATAAAGAGATAGGCTAAAAGAGAGTTAGGTTTGTGATAACGGACATCTGGTATACCTCTGCTAGACCTGGGATCTAAGGATCTGAAAGAATGGGGCAGACTATAGTCTAATGCTGTAGACAGCCTTACTTTTGTTTCAGTGTACCTTCATACACAAATGTAAAGGAGAAAGCAATGATCTAAGTATGACTGAGTTCAGAAAAACTTGATCAGAAAAACATGTAAATAAATGCCAGTCAATACTAACAGAGCAGCCCCTTTCCCAGAACATTCTCAGGACAGACCAGTTTTAACACAACTCTCTGGCATGTACTATAGATTATGTCTTGGAAAACACAAGAGTAAGACAGAAGGCCATATCCAGATTCAGAGTACGCTGACCAGATTGGGTTCTATAGCTGTGTCCTGACATCCAACAAGAACAAACATGTTTCTTAAATTGAATATAGATGTTTGTCACAGGAAGCACAAAATCACATCCAAGAGCAATTCAGGGAACAAAGTACACCTGAGGTAAAAGGCCCTCTGCCTTTTCTCCTGGAGCCTCTCTCACAGTGCCCTCCAAAGCATTGTTCTTCATGAGTCATTCTTTTGACCTTGTTGTGACAGAGGACAACTTCAGATGCCTTCCTTCACCTCTTTTTTGGAGACAGATGTCATTCACTCACTTGGGCTAGAACTCACCAAAAAAAGCTAAGCTGCCTGGCCAGAGATCCCTAGGGATCCATCCCTCTCTGTTTCTTCAGAGCTGACATTATAAGCTGCCATGAGCCACCAGGCCCAGCTTTTTCTACAAGGATCTAGAGATGGTTTGTAGGTCTTTGTGCTTAAAGGGGAACACTTTGCTGACCCAACTATCTCCCCAGCCCCTCAAGTATATTCTTGATCTAACACTCTTTCCTCCTTCTTCCTCTTCTCTCCTTTTTAAAAATTGATTATTTATTTACATTTCAAATGTTGTCCCCTTTCCTGCTTTCCCCTTGGCAAACCCTTTATCCCATGCCCCCTCCCCATGCCTCTATGAGGGTGCTCCCCCACCCACTCCTGCTTTACTGCCCTAGCATTCCCCTACATTGGGACATTGAGCCTTCACAGGACCAAGGGGCTCTCCTCCCATTGATGCCTGACAAGGCCATCCTCTGCTACATATGCAGCTGGAGCCATGGGGCCATCCATGTGTACTCTTTGGTTGGTAGTTTAGTCCCTGGGAGCTCTGGATGGTCCTGTTAGTTGATATTGTTGTTCTTCCTAGGGGGTTGCAATCCCCTTCAGCTCCTTCAGCTAACTTCTCCACTGGGGTCCCTGTGCTAGTCTGATGGTTGGCAGCGAGCATCCGAATCTGTATTGGTCAGGGAGCCTCTCAAGGGACAGCTTCCTCTTCTCTTTTGTCATCCTCCTGCATGGGAGCAAGGGTGATTAGTGATTCTGCCCATCCTAACAGGTAAGGAAATCAGAACCTAAAGAAGATACACTACTGTCTCAGATCACATTGTAAACAGCGACACAGAGCCTCAGTGAGCCTGCATCATTTGAGCCTCTGATAACTCTCATTTCTCATTTTCCTCCCTCCTCTCCATCTTGTAGTTGGGATTCTTTTTAACTGAAACCCGAGACCTACTCTTCTATGTAGCTTTGACTAACTTACCTCAGCCATTCCATTACATGTCAGAAGAGTTCACCTCCCTGCCATTAATCTTTTAGAATCTGCTCTCCATTCCTGCCTTAGGAGAAACTTCTAGTGTTTGGCTGGACTGTTGAGGTGGGTTGTCTATTCAAGGAAGATCTTGAGCCAAAATTAAAGGCATGTGATGAATAAAGGCATTGATAAATGAACTTGCCATTCAGAGGTTAAACCAAGGACGGACAGTCCCTATTTCCTTAAGGCCCTAACTGCTACAAAGACTCTGCTGTTTAAACATAGGCCTTGAAAATAAAAGGAGAAACAGAGGCACCACTTAGCATGGTGGGTCCAGTGCTTCCTTATGGCATCAGGAATGTGATGGCCTCCAGACCGTTTCCTAATCTTGTCTTTATCCTTTAGACTCAGGTCCATTTCTCAAGTGGCATCATAGCTGGAATAAACCTTGTCTGACTTTATCACCCTCAGTTGTTCCCATTGGCCAAAAGGAAGAACCCAACATTCTTGTCTAGATACACAGATACCCCCATCTTCTTGTCCACTCCTTCCTCTGGAATGTGTTACCACCTCCCTGTATGCCCACATGCATTCTAGGAATGTCACCCTTCTCCTTTTCCTGCTCCGTCCCTCCCACCCCTACCCCTGCCTATATTTCTTTCTTGTCTATCATTAACCTGCCCAACTGTTCCACAGTCAATGATGTTCAGTTCAGATCTAAGGGTACCTCCCATCTCTGGGTGGGTGAGCTGTGCAGCTCTCTGTGTGGACTTTCATTGAAAGAATATGTGGGATGCAACACAAGGTCTTGAATTTATTGTTTACCCCATGGTATCACTGCATTCATATTACCTAATTCCACTCACACATGAAGTTCCTCCTCCATTCAGTAGAGTCTGTCTGAAACGTCCTAGTATTTAGATCTTTCGTATCATAAAGCTTATTTCTAGAGCAGTTCATTAATAGTTCCACGATTTAAATTAGGGCATGAGGGGAGATGATTATCAAAAATCAATCTGTTTCACTTTCTATTCTTTTCACCAAATTGTAAGAGTAGAAATCAAGATCAAAAGGTCTGTATGATAACTTCTCTGGACTCCCTGAAGAGGCTGATGTCTATCCTGTAGGTACTCACCCAGGTTTATTCTGGATACTCTTTTCTGATTATGTTCCTCTAGAGTCTATCTCTACTTTTGTCTAAGTGCTGGGGATGACAGCCAGGGCCTCATGCTATACTTAACCTTTGAAAACATACTGAAGAGTCAATATTTACATGAGTGCACAGTTGACCAAAATCTTAAAATAAGCTCAATCTTTTTGTTCCTTGAAATGTTCTACAACCTTCATCAGTTAATTTATCAAACATTTCCCAAGGATGCTCAGAGTGACAAGGGTCAACCACATGACCTGTCACACTATGGGATGTCTAGGTGTGGAAGGCGTGTCTGTTACCCAGAGAGAGCAGGTATGTCTAGAACGCAGAACAAGAACTTGTATCACCCGAAGTACAGTGACCTGCAGGCAGGATCTAACCTGGCACCACAAACCCAGCCCATACACTAAGTTTATTTGTCTTCTGTTCTTGTAATGGTGATGCACCAAGGGTCTTCCATAACTTTTCAGAGCAGAAAATGCCTACTAGAAATACCAGAAGTCCAAGGAATGTGATGTATTTGATGTATTTGTTGATACTAACGGATAGTAACATGCATGTATGAGCCTCTCTCTCTCTCTCTCTCTCTCTCTCTCTCTCTCTCTC
>NW_021604786.1:3863861-3895632 GCF_004785775.1 Grammomys surdaster | reverse complement strand
GGCAGGATCTAACCTGGCACCACAAACCCAGCCCATACACTAAGTTTATTTGTCTTCTGTTCTTGTAATGGTGATGCACCAAGGGTCTTCCATAACTTTTCAGAGCAGAAAATGCCTACAAGAAATACCAGAAGTCCAAGGAATGTGATATATTTGATGTATTTGTTGATAGTAACGGATAGTAACATGCATATATGAGCCCCTCTCTCTCTCTCTCTCTCTCTCTCTCTCTCTCTCTCTCTCTCTGTGTGTGTGTGTGTGTGTGTGTGTGTGTGTATCACTGGGGATCAAACCCAGGGCCTGCGCTTGTAAAAACAAATGCTACCACTAAGCCATATCTACAGCCATCTGATTACTTTTTATTTAAAATATGAGAGTGTCTCACTAAGTCCTCTAGGATAGTCCTGGACTCTTCCTGTGGCCCAAGCAGGCTAATCTTGTGACTCTACTTCTACAGCCTTCTGAGTAGCTGGATTATATGTCTAAGTCACTAATTCCAGTCCAGTTTCTTCCTTCCTTCCTTCCTTCCTTCCTTCCTTCCTTCCTTCCTTCCTTTCTCTCCCCCTTCCTTTCTCTCCCAAACCCATCCTTAAAAGTCATTTTTATAGAAGAATGGGAGGAGAGCTGTTCACAACAACTGTGCCTTAGGTACCACAAGTACCATTGTAATCACCGGGTCTGTGTGTAATGTTTACATTCTAGGCTTTCCTGCTGTTATCAGAATGCCTGTCTATGGTGTCCTGACAGGCTTATCATGAGACACTTTGAGAGTGAGAACAAGTTGCCCTTCAGTTGGGCCTCCTGAATTTGCTGGTGTGCATAGGGTTTATTACTGAGACGCAGGAAATTAGCTTTATTGGTATGTGAAAAATGCAACCAATGCCGTTGCCCTGAAACAAGCTGTGGACCTGGAGGATGTTCACACACAGACAGCAGCTGCTATGGGCACTTGGAGATGCTCAGCGTTGATATGTTCGGATAGCTTGATCACCAAATACCCCTGTAGTAAATGCAGTCTCAGCATGTACTCCAAAGACAAATGAATTCAGAATCCTGATTCCATACTAAAATATGTTTTTTCAGCTTATAGGCATCTTTTTGTCTTTTCTCCTCTCTCTCTCTCTCTCTCTCTCTCTCTCTCTCTCTCTCTCTCTTTTATTTATTTTTATGTATGTTGAGTACCTTGTAGCTGTCTTAAGACACACCAGAAGATGGCATTGGATCCCATTACAGATGGTTGGGAGCCACTATGCAGTTGCTAGGAATTGAACTCAGGACCTCTGGAAGTGCAAGTCAGTGCTCTTAACCGCTGAGCCGTCTCTCCAGCCCTCTCTCTCTCTTTCTTAACCACAGTAATGATAAACAGAAGTTACAGAGAGGTAACCAAAGTTGAAAATAGACCACAGACAAGATTTTTTTTTAAGCAATTGCTTTTATGGCCTCTGTTCTCCTTCTTACCCTATAGACACATAGGCAATTGAGCTGGGAGAATCTTACTGAACAAATGTTACATGGGCCAGTCCTCCCTCTTCAGGAGCCTTCTGGGATTATTTGGAGATATTTCAGTGGTTGTAGTGGCCCATTTGGTATTAGCAGGTCACAGTGGGGAACAGAAATGAACCTTTCCTTGTTAGAATGTTCTTTTCCCAATCATTTGGGGTACTCTGTGGTGAAGGGTAGTAGGCAATGCATGCCCAGTTCAGATGGTACGTATTGTCTTCTCCCTATATAGGAAAGTCAAAGGAAAACTTTCATGTTCAAAGCCATTGAAATCCATTCTTATGTGAACTGTTGTACCCTACTCCTCAGTGTGACTGTTGGACAGAGAATGATTTATAAAAGTTATTCCGGAGAGCTTTCTTCGTTAGCTTGTGGAATCTACCTGCCACCAATATGCATTTTTAAATCTTCCTTTGCTGCAGCTGTCACACAAGACTCTATCCAGCATGGGTGGGAATGGCGGTGGGCAGGCAGTGATTTACAAAGTGGACTAAAGGCAAGAGGGGAAAGAGAATTGCTCAAGCTTTGAGATCTAGAAATGAATAAATGAACGGCTGAACCCAAATTAAACTGAAAACCATATAAGAACTTTAACAAGCTCTCTTCCCTAGAAATTTAACTTTGAATATTTCGGGTAAATATTTATGATTGTTCGAGGCCACTGGTGTATTAGCTAGGGCTTGAAACGCCTGGAAATTCGAAGTTTAGGGTAGTCTTTTGTCAATGATAACTTACATTATGAAGTCACTTTTGACTATGCAATATTTTTATCTCAGACTAGACAATGCTCAGCAGATATTTTGCAGTTGTAAGAATGGAAAAATAAATGAAAGAATGAATGGATAAATAAATATTCCTCGTGGCTTGTTAGTATATGGCTTTTAGTTGCTGATAAAATGCCCTGTCAAAAAGCAATTTGGGGAAGAAAAGGTTTCTTTTAGTTTTCGGCTTCAGAAGGTGAAGGTATGACAGCGGGAGTGTAAAGCTGTCCCAGCAGTCAGGAAGCAGAATGATCACATCAGAGGAAGCTGAGAGAGGAAGAACAGGAAGTGATGTCAGGCCAGAAAGCTTCAAAGACCTCCCCAAGTGACGTACTTCCTCCAGCAAGGCTCCACCTCCTAAAGGTTCCATCCATCACCTTTCCAAACCGCACTAATGCTGGCCAGCTTCAAACACAGTGACCTTGGGTAAACAGAAAATGTTCTTCCGGTTGTTCCTACTCATCTCAGCTACTGTACGTTTGTGGTTCCATTTGTTTACGTCCACCTGCAATGGCTGTGTTGGACCCATTAGCTACAGTCATTCATTGAT
This sequence comes from Grammomys surdaster, assembly GCF_004785775.1. Classification (NCBI taxonomy): domain Eukaryota; kingdom Metazoa; phylum Chordata; class Mammalia; order Rodentia; family Muridae; genus Grammomys; species Grammomys surdaster. Next base: position 3,892,821 of record NW_021604786.1, on the reverse strand, counting down.
GCTTAGTGAAAAGTCAGTAACAAGTTAATTACAGAAGAGATTGAGGCTCTAATGAGAATAAAAGGGGAGAGATGCTGGACTGATGCCAGGAGGGAAAGCAAGGCCCAGAGAGGTTAGGGATAGAAACTTGCACAGCTGAGCACTGCAGTTACCCTTTTGTGTTCCAACACTGGTTTTTTACTAAGGATTACGCTTGTGTGACAGTGTGGCCTTAGCAGAAGATAGCAGTTCGGGTCCAGTGTTATTACCCAAAGGAAGAATAGGGAAACAGCAGGAAGGCAGATCCCTGGAGCAAAAACCATAAGGTAGACTCAGCCAGAGCGAAGAATAGTCTCAGGTTCCTCCTTCCTGGGACAGATGCAAACTGCACCCCATTCATTGATGCAAACTCTTGTGGTCCTTCACTCTCTTGTCTTGAGTGATAGTTAACTTCAGTCACAGTGAGGTGAACCTCAGGGGGGGTTCAAAACCCAAGAGTCTCAGGAGTGGCCTCCTGGACACTTTGCACAAGCCCTGGTTCCCCAACAGACAGAGAAGTAGAGTCAAGCTGGCTCTGCCCATCTCTTAGTCAGGAACCCAGATCTTTGCTTTGCAAAGTTAAGAACGTCTAGAATTAGGGAAGGGGCCTCTACGAACCTCTAAAATTTTCTCCTCATATAAATTTGAAGGATGATTTATATGCTGTGCTCAAGTTCTTGGTCTAAGCTAATAACAGAATCGAGGCTGAGATGAGGCTCATAAACTCTGGGTTGGTATTATTTTTGTATTAAATTTGCTTCTTCTCCATAAATTTATTTTCTGCTGAGATAATTCTAAATATTTCCAAAACTATTTTTTAAAAAATTGATTGATTGTATATGAGTGTGTTGTATCTGGCTTGCATGTACACTTGCATGCCAAAAGAAGACATCAGATTCCAGTATAGATGGCTGTGAGCCACCATGTGGTTGCTGGGAATTGGACTCAGGACCGTCTCTCCAGCCCCTCTAAAACTTTAAGCATCATTTTAAAAAAAAAAAATCTCATCTGTTTATACTTTATAAATGACTTAATTCATATTATCTCTTTCAGACAATCAAAAAAAATGTCTTAAAGCAGGGTCTTATTATGTAATGCTTGCTAGCCTGGAATTCACTATGTAGTGGCCTACATAGTGGCCTTAAACTCATAAGATATCCAGCTGCTTTTGCCTCCTGGGTGCTGAGATTAAAGGCCTGTGCTACTACATCAGACTAATTTTTATTTCAATCTAAAACACGTGGTTTTCAGGGCCTATGCCATGGCTCCAGGAGAGCTGTTTGCTGCCAAGCCTGACTCCCTGAGTTCGATCCCTGGCATGCACATGAGAGAAGAAAGGATTCAACTTCGGAAGGTTGTCCTCTGGCCTCCATGCTTGCCCTGTGGCAGACATACCCACAAAATAAACAGAACCAATCTCAAAAACTAAGATTAAAACTTTTGAGTTATTTTCCTGATTGAAAACACTATGAGAGGAGGATTTATATTTTTTTTTCTGATAGAAACTGGAAAATTATAACTACAGCTTTAACAGGTTTTCCTTGAAAGAATTAAGAAAAAAAAATTTAGAATCTGAGTTGTCTTAAGTTTAAGTGAGAGGAACTCCACTACAGTCAGGGTTCTTCAGACCCTTGGAGGAGTCAGCAAATAGAACATGTTCATCGTCTTAAATGACCTAAACATTTTTGTTTAGGATTGCCAGGGAACACATAAGACACTCGGTTGAATAAGAAGTATTGTCAGAATGTTAGACAAATAATGTTTTTGAGTGTAGATACACGCTATCTCTTTCAAATTTAAACTCTAAAAGACTCATTCAAGAACTGGAGAGATGCCTCAGAGGTTGGGCACACTGTTCGTTCGTTCTTGCAGGGACCTGGCTTTGGTCTCCAGCATCCACATGACAGCTCACAACTGCCTGTAACCCCTGTCCCCAGGCATTTGATGCCTTCTTCTGATTTCCGTGGGCCCCCTGCACTTGTGTGATACATAGACATACACTCAGGAGTGTGCACACACACATATAAAAATAGACATCAAAGTTCCCCATTTTCTTAATGTATAGATTTACTTGAGAATCCTGAATTTTCTTTGCTGAACCCAACACCCCATTTATCCTTCCTTATACTTATTTTCCCTATACTTGTCATAGGAAGTAAAATACAATATATTCATCCCTTTTGGTTTTTACTGTAGCATTCTCCGATGGCCACACGGCCCCTCCTTCAACAGTGGTGATCAAGTTTCTATAAAAACTACCAATGTCCCTGACATTGTCTGTCCACTCTTTTTATGGTGGATGACCATTGCTTACAATGGGTGTTGGTGTGTGTGTATAAAACACATAATATTACATATATATTATACATATATATATGCATAATGTTCATATTTGTGATCATATGTCATACATATTTATATGCATATTCATAGACATTTATAGATATATCAGGATCCACTGTTCAGTCCCAGCCTCCTCATTCTTTGCAATATTATTTTAGGTTTCATTCATCAACAGTTTGGGTGCTAGGAATTATTGGTACACACAAAATATAAAAAACTATAAATTCCAGAAGGACTGGAGATCAGGCTCGGGCCCATGATGTAAAGTATCGGGCAAGTGCAGCAAAAGAACAAAGAGAAGGAGCAAGAATCTGTGGGCAGCTAGATGCTGGGGTTGGGGGGTGCGGGGCTTCTCCAGGAATGTTGTGTGGGCTGGCTTGTAATACACGAGGGCACATTAACTAATGAGAGAGAAAAACGAAGCATAGAGGCAGAGTGGTGGAAACTGCAAAGACCCCGATGTGTGAATCAGCATGGTGGTTCCAATAGGCCTCAGACTGGCCAGGCTGGCAGTGACCTGGCCATTGCATTTCAAGAGGAAATGGTTGCAGTGGTTCTCAACCTGTGGGTCGCAACTCCCGGGAGATCACATATCAGCTGCCCTGCGTGTCAGATATTTACGTTACTATACATAATGGTTCCGAAATAGCAACTAAAATAATTTTAGGGTTTGAGGTCACCATGTCACAAGGAACTATACTAAAGGGTCACAGCATTAGAAAGGTTGAGAACCTCTGGATTAGAGTTAGGGAAGTCAGTTTAGAGATTGCTGTTATCTTCCTGCTCAGAAATGACAACTCAGAGCTAGGATTGCTATCTCCGAATAAACAAACAAACAAAAAAAGCCAACAACAACAAAACAGTACTGCACAGAGCTTGCAGAGGTAAAATCACCACCTCCTGTTGGTCAGTTAGATGGTAGCTCACAAAGAGTGTGATGTGACTGTGTTCTACATAAAACAGTAGGAGTGACTCGGAGATAAGGGGGCTTGCTGCACAAACCTGGGGACCTGAGTTCAAGTCCTAGGGCACAGATAAAGGTGGAAGGAAAGATCCGGCTCCACAGAGTTGTCCTTTGGCCTTGGCATGTATCCGTGGCATGTATCATGGCATTCATGACCATGTACACATACAAATCATGCATGCATACATACATGCATACATGCATTTATAATAAATGAGAATAGTAGAAATGTATGTGCGTTTAAGTATGCATGTACATGAAAGTACATATAATTATTTGGGGAGAAAGTTGTTTTATTTAAAAAAGAATCAAACAGGGTCCTCATATTAACCTTAGGGTCCCTTCCCCATGTTTCTTTCTAAACTTTTAAAGTATTATCACTTCATTTCTTCCCCCAATCTTTTCCATACCATGTACTTCCCAAATTCATGGCTCTTTTTCTTCAATTATTATTGTTACACACACATACACATATAGACACATATACACACACAAACACACACACAGATACATGTATACCCACAAATACATGTACACACATGTACACACACATACAGATACAGACACACACATACACACAAACACACTTTTTTTTTAAAGGACCCTTTCCATTGTAGTGTACAAACATTAGTTTATTTTGGGTGGTTTTCTTCACAGTGTGTCTCCATGAATACCTGTTTATCAAAAGTCTAAGAATATTTCAGACAAAGTTTGGTAAAACTCATTCTCTCTAATTCCTTCAAAAAATTTCATAAGAAGTAAATGCAGTCTATTTGTCCCTTTTGGTTCTTACAGCTCCATCCTTCGATGCTCACACTGCCCCTCCCTCGACAGTGGTGGCCATGTTTCTGTGCAAACTCCCCATGTCCCTGTATTTGTCTGTCCATCTTTTCTGCAGACGCTGATGACTGCTTACATCTTCAGGATCCGCTATTCAGTCCCAGCCTTCTCCAAATATGACTGGGCATCAGTGTTTAAGATCAAAATTATGTAAACCATCAAACCAGACCCGCATGGTTCACTAGCTGGACACACAGATCAATTCCTGTATGTGTTTTCAATCTGACCCCGACCACATTTGACTTTTCATTATCCTTGGGGGTGGGGGAATGACCCTCTGTTCTGCTGGCCTCTCGGGAGTTGGTGACCAACAACCAAGAGTATGAACTTTGTGGTTCACTTTTTCTTCCCCTACGCCCGACAGATGTGTTCCTTGCACATAAGTCGTCCTGTGCCTTGCCTCCATTGTGCCGTATTATGGCAGATGTCTGTGGAGAGACCTCTTGTTTGCTGCATTTCCCTGAAGATAGATCCATTTGGGTCCAAAACCAAACATGAGTGTTTCTGAGCAGTACTCACAGATTCTGTATGTCTCTATTACTTTCTGGATTCTGTTCAACTGGAGTTCATAGAAGGTAGCAAGCAGCTAAACAGGTCTCCAGTCCATGCTGCCCTCAGCAAGAGGTGGATCAGTGGTCAGGACAAGACTAACTCATTGAGAACAGCTCTCCCGTGAGCATGCTTTAATGTGTAACTGTAAATGTTCCTAAATGACCGTGCCAGTGTTTTACAACAGGAAACATGTCTTACAAGTTACAGATATCGTAGGAACCAAGGACAAGACAATGGCGTCTGGCCCATAGTGCTGTCCTTCCCTTTTGTACTTAGTTTCCATTGTGGGCTTACAGCACTGGGGCGCATGCTTTAGCGTTAGGAACTGGCCGGAGCAATGGCTATGTGGTAAAGAACACATACCGCTCTTGGAGAAAGCTTGAACCAGTTCCCAGATCCCATCATGTGTGACTCCCAATGGCTTGTACCTCCAACTCCAACAAATCCCACAGACTCTTCTGGCCTCTGCAAATACCTAAACTCTTGTGTCATATACATACTTTCATGCACACACATACACATGTTTGTTTGTTTTTTTTTAAATCTTAAATAATCTAAAACACACTTTGTAGTTGCATATTTATTGAATTCCCAGAAGTCTTCCAAATGGAGCCTTTGCAAGTCCCTTTTGTCTGAGGTAAAGTGCTGGCCTTCTGTACATCTGCAGAATCACATATTTGCCTAGATGGGCTTACCACGATTTCCCGAAGGGTCATAGAATCTGTGACACTGGGTAATAGGGTCTGTGCTACAGATGATTCTGCTCTAGAGTTCAAGAGATAGGGCATAGAGATTTCCATCCAGGGAGTCTGAAGAAGAATACCAGCACTACATCTGTTCATCCTTTCAGACACTTCCTCTGCAGTTTAGATGCTGGTGCTTGGCTTGGCATAGATGATTTCACAATAGTGATGTCGTCTGACCAGGTGCTACTGGTTTTGAACGCCTCCTCTTTCACCCCACGGGTTCTTCAACAGTGAGGTAAGCATCAGAACATCAGAACAGAGAGCAGACTTCTCTTGTGAGCTCATTGCACCCCTTAGCATGTTAGCCCAAATGAAGTCTTCATCCAAGATCATAAAACCGGAGAGAGGAAAGACTGCTCGATTTTGTTAACAATATCCTCTAATAAAAGGGCTCAAGATTAGTGTCCTAGGACGGTGATAATTACTTTGTACTTCATAGCTCAGTACTGTAACGTCAGATTTTACTGTTTTACAAATTGGAGAGAAGGGTTATTAACAAGCAGATCTAGACTGAAACCCATTCTTTCCTCAGTTCATTAACTCGATTGTTTATTAAATCTTGATTATACATGAAATAGCACATTGGGAAGGACTAAACAGATAAAGGAGGTATGGATGGGAACTGCCTTCCGGTGGCTTTAGAGAGAAATGGAAAATATACCTGAAAGTAAGCATGATCCTTGTGATGGTTTATATATGCTCCACCCAGAGAGTGGTACTATTAGAAGGTGTGGCCTTGTTGGAGTGGGTGTGGCCTTGTTGGAGTGGGTGTGGCCTTGTTGGAGTGGGTGTGTCACTGTAGGTGTGGGCTTAAGACTCTCATCCTAGATGCCTGGAAGCAAGTATTCTAGCAGCCTTCAAATGAAGATGTTGAACTCTCAGCTCCTCCTGCACCATGCCTGCCTGGATGCTGCCATGTGCCTGCCTTGATGATAATGGACTGAACCTCTGAACCTGTAAACCAGCCCCAATTGAATGTTGTCCTTATAAGAGTTACCTTGGTCACGGTGTCAGTTCACAGCAGTAAAAGCCAAACTAAGACAATCCTAAATAGACAGTCCTCACTAGTGAAGGAAAATCAATCCCTCAAACACTTTGCACTTTTTCTATGGACGGGATGCAGTGGTCAGCATGGACAACACAGTGGGAACGGTAGACAATGTCGGTTGTTGGGTGCTACCTTCCTTCTTGCTTCCCACTAGCTAGCTGACCAGGTTTTCTAGAGAAACGGAATATGTGTGTGTGTGTGTGTGTGTGTGTGTGTGTGTGTGTGTGTGAGAGAGAGAGAGAGAGAGAGAGAGAGAGAGAGAGAGATACAATACATTCAATACATTCAGAATTTGTCTCAATTAGGGCTGCTAAGCATCTGCATTTATATGCTAAATATACAGGGTAGTTAACAGAGCCAGCCAACCCAAAAGCCTGAGAACCTCAGGGAACCATGCTGTAGGTTCTTAGACTCTGAAGATCTAAAAACCAGGGAGCTAGTCCTATTGGTTCATAGGATCTGATGGCCTGGGAACGAAGATGGACAATAATATGCCAGTTCTGGCAAACAGGCAAGGAAAAGTAGATGCCTTTGGTTCTGTTGAGTCTTGGGAAGTGGGTGAGACCCACTGTATTAGTTGCTTTCATTATTACTGTGACCAAATACCTAAAAAGAAGCACCTTAAGTGACGAAGGATGTATCTTGGCTTGGTTATATCAGTCCATTATGGTGGGGAACACCTGGTTGAACAGCATAGGGCTGTGACTCCTTATGGCTTCACATCGCAACAGAAGAGGAAGCTGACCTGAGACAGGAAGCAGGGTGGGCTGTAAAGTTCAAGACATTTAGGCCAGAAAGATGATCAGCAGTTCAAAACACTGGCTATTTTTTTGGAGGGTCCAGGCTTAATTCTTTTGTCTGTATTGAAGTGCACAACTGTTTACAACCCTAATTCCAGGGGACCCCATGCCCTCTTCTGGTCTCCATGAACACTGGATATATTGTACGTGTAGGCAAAAGACTGATACACATGAACACACATGCACACATAATAATAATAACAACAACAACAATTTTTTTATAAACCTGAAAGCCTTCCCACTTCCTCCAGTGAAGTTCCACTTCTTCATGGTCTTATACCCTGCTAAAATAGCACCATCACCTGGCTTCTAAGTATTCATAAACATATTACCTACGGGAGGGTAATTTTTACCATAAATTCATGTGGAAGAACTAAATCAAACAACTGAAATACAGGCACTCTAAAGGCAAATGCAGAGTATAACATTTAGTCTAGGAAATTAGTGTTCAGTCAGGGTGACTCCCAGAATAACCCTGTCAGCATCCTTTGCCTACCTTCTGGCTGCAAATGTCTCTCTAGATGCTGCCTTACCATACTCAGTAAGGGGCAGCAATCTCTGTACTCACACACCTTCTACCAAGCACTCTCAGGAGACATCATTCTTGCCCCATTTTTTTTTCCCTGCTGTAGTACTCATAAACTAACTTAGAAATTAATAGAACTTTTTGTTTAAGAAAACTTGTAGGACTACTACAGATAACTGCCTTGTCTCTATTAGTTCTTGTTTGTTTTTATGTTGTTTAAACTTAAAAACATTTTATACAATATATTTTGATAATATCCTATTCCTTGGGTCCTGTCAAATTATCCCTACCCACCTAACTTGATTCTCTTGACTCTGTCTATCTGTCTGTCTATCTATCTATCTATCTATCTATCTATCTATCTATCTATCTATCTATCTATCTATCTATCTCTGTCAGGAAGGAATGAAAAAAAAAACAAAACTAAAAAGACAAAATCTCAAATAATAAAGAAAACACACACACACACCCCAAACAAAGAAAACCATGGGGTCTACTATTTTATTTTGGCCACTACTCCTGTGCACAGGTGCTGACCTGGAATGTGGTTGGAATACCTAGTATCATTCTGTTGGATAAAATTGATATCCCCTCTCCCAGTAGGTATGAATTGCAAGTAGCTTCTAGGTTAGGGGTGGAATTTTGCTTCCGCTTTTGCTTCTGTGTGTTAGGGTTTTATCTGGCTTCAATTTGTGCAGGTCTTGTGCATGTTCTCGAGTGTCTTTTGTAGCTCTAGAATTGTGGGCAGAAATTGTTTAAATTTGTTTTTATTGTATTGTTTTATTGTATTTTTTTGTAGTTGATAGTTTTGTTGGGTATAGTAGTCTGGGCTATAATCGTCAAAACGGACATCTGTAATCTCTCAGAGCCTATGGAAATCTGTCCTGGTTCTTCTGGATTTTTCCATTGAGAAGTCAGGTGCTATTCAAATGGCCCTCCCTTTGTATGTTACTTGATATTTTTCCCTTGCAGCTTTTAATATTCTTTCTTCTGCACAGTTAGTGTCTTAGTTATTATGTGTCTTAAGGAATTTCCTTTCTGCCAGGCGGTAGTGGCGCATGCTTTTAATCCCAGCACTTGGGAGGCAGAGGCAGGCGGATTTCTGAGTTCAAGAGTTCAAGGCTAGCCTGGTCTACAGAGTGAGTTCCAGGACAGCCAGGGCTACACAGAGAACCCCTGTCTCAAAAAAGCCAAAAAAAAAAAAAAAGGAATTTCCTTTCTTGCCCTGTTTTGTGTTCTATATGCCTCTTACACATTGACAGGAATCTTTTTCTTTAGGTCTGGGAAATTTTCTTCTATGATTTTTGTTAAAAATATTTACTCTGCCTCTGCCCTGAATTTCTTCTCCTTCTTCTACATCTATTTTCACAGGTTTGGTCCTTTCATAGTGTCCCAGACTTCCTGGATATTTCTGTGCCTGGATATTTTCTTTTTTAGATTTAACATTTTCTTTGACTGAGCTATATATTTCTTCTACCTTATCTTCGAGATCTGAAATTCTCTCTTCCACTTTTTCCTCAATCTGTTAGATGAGGGCTGCCTCTGAGCTCTTTGCTTCACTTGTCGAGATTTTTATTTTTGGTTTTATTTCATTTTGGCTTCTCTTTCCCAATTCTATCTCCTTGTTGTGCTCTACTTTCTTTTATGTATATATATATTTTTTTCATGTATCATTTTCATTATCTCCTTCCACAGATTGTGGTTTTTCCAGTCTTCACATCCTTTTTAAGGCATTTGAATATATTCATAATTGCTCTATCAAAGTCCTTGTCTTGTGCTTCAGCTAAACTGCTTTTCTTAAAGAACACTACAGTGGCATTGTTGGCTTCTGGAGGAGGCATATTGTTTTGTCCGTTCATATTTGTGGTTTTGTCCTAGGATCTAGACCTCGTTGGTTATGATATCTGTAGTGTTTCTTGGTGTGATCACCTGATCTCACCTTTGTTGGGTGTTTTGTTCTTCGGTTGCTGTTACCTCTGGTTGCAAACCAGAAGAATGGTGCTTGCTTTCAGAGTTGAGGCTCTCCTGAGTTTTAGGGTTCAGACTCTGATTGGTCCAAGATCTGAAATTCTGTTTGGAACTCTAGATGGAGTAGATCATTTCTCTTTTCCCACCGAGAAAAAAAATTCCATATAAAAATAATCATAGAGGACCATCAATGATTTATTCACTCTTGTCCCAATTTTATGAGCATAATCTAATTGTAAAAACAAATATAACCCCAAGCAGTTTATAACTAGTTCCTATCAGAGTCTGGTGTGGCTCGGCAGCAGAAGTTGGCATATGTGGAAGATCAACTCAGACAATGTGTTCAGTGATTCAAGGAAGGGATGTGGGGTCAGTGACAATATAAAGCAGGCACATACACACATTTGGTGGATGAAGCAAGCTCCAAAGAGCAAGTTCCCACAACTTTACATACATACATACATACATACATACATACATACATACATACATATTCACACATATACAGACAGACAGACACTTTCACACATTGCATGGAGGGAGCTACTTTACATATATACCCACACGCACATTTTTGGTGGGTGGAGCAGATTCCTAGGAGTTGGTTCCAACCACATTATCTGCACATACATACACATGTTTATTGACTTCCACTTTGGGTTGCCGCTAGCACCTTACTTGAGCTTTGGTAGCTAGTCAACGAGAGGAAAGAGAGGAAGGAGGAGAACTTGAAGGCCAACTCCAGGGATGCCCCCATATCATACTTACCTGCCTTTCCATCCTCAGTCACCTGGCTTGACCCACATACAAGGAGGTTGAGAAATGCCATTGAAGTGCATGGGGATCCTGTATGGAGAATACCGACATCATTTGCTTGCTAATATCTTTCGTCCCCTTTTCCCCCCTTTCCTGATAGCGCTGTCATGAGACACTGATAGCCAATGATGAGAAACACTTGAACAGAGTAGCCATTTCCCATCCCTCTGACTTAAACCAGCAAAGTCCATGTTTGGGTCAGGAGGCAAGTTTCGCTGACAAGTGATACAAAAGGATGTTGTGTGGTTAGAGCCCTAAAGGAAGACTCATATTTTCAGCAAATTAATTAAAAAAAAAAAAAGAAAATAGAAACACCGTTTTCATTGTCTCTGTGGAGGCGGCCATCTTATGTTTAATAAAAATCATGTTAGCTCGACAGTGGTGGCGCACATCTTTAATCCCGGCATTCCGGAGGTGGAGGCACTTGGGAGGCAGAGGCAGGCAGATCTCTGAGTTCGAGGACAGCCTGTTCTAGAGAGTGAGTTCCAGAATAGCCAGGGCTATACAGAGAATCCCTGTCTCTAAAAGAAAATAAAGAATCATTTTTTTTAAGTGTCAAGCAGTCTAAGTTCTATGGGATATATTTAAGAACAAACCCAAACATGATGCTTCTTCTATCCGGGACCTGAAATCCTGCAAGGGAGCCAGGGACTGAAGAGAGAGCTGTGAACCCAGAGAGACCGCAACCCTGGTTTGAGCTTTTAAACATGGCGTATAAAACACCACAGAATCCGCAGCATCAAGAGTTGCCAAGTTACCAGCCAAGTTATCCAAAACATAATAATTGAACAGGCTCCAGAAGGTTGGGGTGGACTTATGTGGGTGCAGAGGCAGGAGGGGAGGGGCACAAGACTAGAGTGGCTGGAGCATGTATGGACAGATGACTGTGTTCTGGGTGATGCGGAAGGACCCTGGGGTCACGTCTCAGGGCTCACGGAGATAGGGAGATGAGAGAATAAGCTTCCCCAGAGTGTGGGGCAGTGGTAGACGAGTAGGAGGTACATCTGATGTATATTTTTGGATCCTGAGTTTGATCTATCCAAAAGGAGACATCATCGAACAGGCAGTTGAATTTCTGGGTCAGGAGCTTTCCAAGGAGGGTCCGGGCTGTGAGTCATCCCAAGTGGGAGATAATTGACGCTGTGGGTGTACATGAGGTGGCTTCGGCTTGGAGAGCGTTGAGTGTGAAGAAAAGGCTCAAGATGGAGACTGGCTTTTCGCGGTCCATGGGAAAGCGGGCTGCTTCTGGGAAGGAAGTTGATAAGCACTGAGCCCTGTACAGATAGGGTCCTCGGCAGGGTCCTCTGTGGGGTCCTCACCAAACTCCCCTGTCGGGTCCTCTGCGAATCTGCCTTCTGAACTTCAGTTGTTGTTATTGTTGTTGTGTCTTCATTTTTGCTGTTGTAGTTTGTTTGTTTTGTGTTGTGTCCCAGGCTGGTCTCCATCTTGATCTAGGGTCACAGATGACCCTGAATTGACGCTAATGCCCACACTTCCGTACTGGGCATAGGTACTGGGGTTATAGGTGTACACCACCATGCCCGGTTTATGTGGCCTTGTGAATCCTATATAAGTGTTTCCAAGCTGAGTCTTCCTGCTTCAGTTTCTTCACAGATAAAAAGCATTGCCATTTTATTTACCAGAAAGGATCTTAGCCTTACCATAAAAACCAGCATGTAAACCCGTTGATACTCTCCTCTGTGGACTAAGACAGAAGTACCTCCTATTCCTCTTGTCAGAGTAGAACCACTGGCAACAAGCGATGAGCAATATTCCGATAAAGCTGTTATTTCCTGTCTGACTGTCTCAATCTCGAAAGGTTAATGTTTAGGCCAGGAGGTAAGTTTCTCTGACTAAACTCTCCATTGTGCAAAAGGATGTCATAGTTAGGGCTTGGGGGTTGGGGGCTGAAGACTTGTTGATGTGTTTATAAAAAGATAAAGAGATATAGAATATGGTCCGTGGGTGTGTGGTGAGGTATGGGGGAACCACGTGGAGAGAAGTGGGGAGGGGAAGAGCTCAAGAGGGCAAGAGAGAAGCAAGAGGCAAGAGAGCAAGAGAGGGAGGAGGGGACAAGCAGCCCCTCTTATAGTGGGCCAGGACTACCTGGCTGTTGCCAGGTAACTGTGGGGAGGAGCATACCTGGCTGTTGCCAGGTAACTGTGGGGGTGGAGTTTAGACAGAATGCTAACACTTGTGTTTTAAGCAAGTAAAAAAAAAAAAAAAACAAAACCAAGATTCTCCTTCGGTGGGAGTTATGATGTCAATACACCTCAGCAGGTGGCTCCCCAGCATGGTCCTCTCACAGCACTCTCTGGATATATCCAGATTACTGCTGAGGACAGCCCCAGCTGAGGACATCCCCATAATGAGAGCATAGTGGCAATGCCTGTTTGTTTTCCAAATGCCTTACTCTTGCTAATTAGTTAACGCACCAGTGTTATTAGCTCATCTCAGATGCTTGTCTTTACTGGGAGGATGTGAGTTAGTACGGTATATACAGAAGCCTGGTGGGGGGGTGAGGTGGGGGGATGGGGAGGTGGCGCGGATGGCAACGTCTCAGAATACTTCCGCAGAATACTTCCACGCCATGTTCCAGCGGATGTCGCGTATGATATACGCGCTGGGAGTATGTGTCCCTTCTTCACATTGCCTCTTATTCCCCAGTGGGGCTGAGGGGCTGGCTCTCTCTCTTTAATCTCTGGGTCTCTTGTCACTCAAGTCACGTTGGTCACAGGGACAGAAGTCATCACCGAGCAGAACTAATAGTGCGTGGTTCCCAAGTCCGCAGCAGCGGAGAGGTTGTTTCCAAGGACAGGGAGTGCCTGATTTTATTACCTCCTACAGATTTATTCCAGAGGATCCAGGAATAAAATGGGAAACATTGTGTGGCTGGGTGTGCTAGGATATAAGTTGCCTCAGCAGATGGCTGTGGGGGTAGGGGCAGGAATAATCAAAAGCCATCGGTTTCCCTCTGCAATGCAGCATGAGGGTGACAGGCTAGGGACAGTCTGAGAGAGAGCTGCTCCCACTCCTTCACTAGCAATAACCAGGTGACAGAGACAGGGCATAGGTACCTATAGAAGCAAAGCGATGCAGAAATGCTTTTAAATGGTGACATACTCAAACCCCACGGGTTTTTTTTTTTTTTTTTTTCAGTCTGCAGAGTAATTTGCTAGATCTGGTGTGCCACTTCTCAGCAATATGACCTTTTCAGGCACTGAATCATGTCTGAGTCTCAATTCACACACCGTAAGACAGGATTTCTAATACCCACCTTACAGGATTTGGGCACATATTCAATAGATAATTTATGTAAATCCCAGCGCTTAGCAGGTATTCCATATTAATGAGTGAGTGAGCAGATGTGTGAATTACCTAGCCTAGTGCCTGCCACCTAATAGCTGCTCACTAAAGATGTCTTTTGCTTGTTGTTTGTGTTCCTTTTGAAGCCAATCGGGAAGAGCAGGAAGATCTTTTGCCTTGTAAATGGAAGCTGGGGATTGCCCTTGCAAGTCTACCTATAAATGCTTAGAGGCTGGGGAGATGGGCACACAAACATGAAGACCTGAGTTCAGATCCCCAGCACCCACTCTAACCTCTCAGAGACAGGCAGCCCAAAACATAATATATTTCCAGTGCTGACACAGTTGTCTGCGACAAGCGTTTCTCACCTGATATCCACTGGGTCCTAGGATACAGAATTTGCAGATAAACTTGACAGTATTTATCTTTTCTTTGCCTCCTCCTTTTCCTCTTCCTCCTCCTACTTCTGTTCCTCCTCCTCCTCCTCTTCCTCCTCCTACTTCTTCTTCTCCTCCTCCTCCTTCCTCTTCTTCCTCCTGCTTCTTCTTCTTCCTTTTCCTCCTCCTCCCTCTCTTCCTCTTCTTTCTCTTCCTCCTCCTCCTCCCTCTCCTTCTTTCCTTCCTCTTCCTTCTTTTCCTTCTCTTCCTCCTCCTCCTCTTTCTCCTCTTCCTTCTTCTCCTCCTCCTTCTCTTCCTCCTCTCCCCTCTCCACTTTCCTCTCCTCCTTCTTCTCCTTCCTCTCCTCCTCCTCCTCCCTCTTCTCCTCCCTCTCCTTCTTCTCCTCCCTCTCCTCCCTCTTTTCCTCTTCCTCCTTCTTCATCTTCATAAAATTTACATAGAGTGGAATGAATGAAATTTAAATGTACTATTTGGAGCTGGGAAGATGGCAAAGCTGGTCAAACATTTGCCTTCCAAGTGTGATACCCTGATGCTGAACCTCAGGCCTCAGGTTGAGATGCTGGGTGTGTTTGTAGTTCTCGTGGTGCTGGGAAAGCAGAGACAGAGAGATTCTTGCTAGCCAGCCAGTGTAGCCTAATTGGTGAGCTATGAGCCAATGAGAGACCCTGTCTCAAAAGAATTAGACAGGATTCTTGAGGGTGACACCTAGGTGGTCCTCAGACCTCCCAAATCACATGTTGAACCCCTTATTGTCCTCTTTTACTTAAGTGAATGAGAATAATTGCATAAAAAACCCTTTGGTCTATCTGTTCACCTGCTAATAGATGTCTCAAATTTTGTTGTTACATAAAACCGGCAAGAACACTCTTCTGCAAGATTCTCTTGGGTGTGTTTCTTACATCTTCTGACAGCATCTAGGGATGGCGGTAGCTCAGTTACAAAAGAAGGGCTTCCTTTTTTTTTTTTTTCTAATAAGAAATCCCTGAGCTTCTTCCAAAGCCATTGTACATGTGTACACTCTCCAGCAACAATGTATTAAGTTGTGGCTTTCATATCCTTGCCAGAATTTAGTATTTTTAGTCTCTAAGATTTTATATTTAATTATGTGTCTGTGTGTGAGTATATGGACTTCAGTCCAGGTACCCTCAGAGGCCAAAGGCATCAGATTCTCTGGAGCTGGAGTTACAGGCAGTTGTGGGCCACTCACCCTGGGTTTAAAGAACCAACGCCGGGTCCTCTGGGAGCACACTGGACACTCTTAACCCTGAGCTATCTCTCCATCCCTCTGTCTTCGGTTTTAGCTGAGTCTCTGGTAGATGGTGATATTCCATCCAACATGTCGCTTGCAACTCTCTTGTCATTTATAATGAGGAGCAAAGTTGCATGCATCCAAGACTGTGAGTACCCGAGACTGTGACTTTGCTTCTGAAGTGTTGGGATATAACTCCTGTGCACATGGGCAAGTGTCACCTCTGTGTCTCCCTCCCAGGACCAGCAATGAACAGAACCCCTTTTCCTGTATGTTTTCCTTTATCAGACTCATTTGCATTTTTATAGACCCTGGTCATTTGTTTGGTAGAGCTTCAAAAATATTTTCCATAGCTGAGGCCCGTGCCCTATTCATTTCATCTCTTATTAATTACAGTTATCTGTGGGATATAAATTAGTATAATTTGGATGCAATATGTCAATTGATCGTGTGAAGCTAATTCTCACATCCCCAGCGACAGATGTTTGATACTTACTGTGATCATGTTCAGACTTAGTCCCTCTTAGTATGTTCTCTTCGTACATGTTGGTTCATTTTTGTGTTTGTGTACCTTATAGATGTGGACACATGTTTCTGA
Source organism: Grammomys surdaster (assembly GCF_004785775.1). Classification (NCBI taxonomy): domain Eukaryota; kingdom Metazoa; phylum Chordata; class Mammalia; order Rodentia; family Muridae; genus Grammomys; species Grammomys surdaster. The sequence goes on along the minus strand of NW_021604786.1, from coordinate 3,876,649 downwards.
GTGTGTGAACAGTTGTGCACATGCGTGTAGAGCCCAGAAGTTATTGTCAAATGTCTTCATTTATCACTCTGAAACTTAGTTTTGGACACGGAGTCTCTTACTCAACCCAGAGATCACCAGTTCAGAGACTGGTAGCCTGTGAGCCCCCAGGATCCTGCTATCTCGGCCCCTCCAGGCCTGAAATTGCAGCGTGTTCTGCTACTGTGCCTGGCAGTTCTTGGGAGTGCAGGGGATCTGAACTCAGGTCCCCAAGCTTCTGTGTTAAGCAGTTTACTGACTAAACTCTCCTGCTAGCCTCTGTTTGTCTCTTTTAAAATCTTCCTTTCTTCTTCTCTTTCTTCTGAGGTGCTAGGGATTGGATGCAGAGCCTTGGCATCCACAGCAAGTGTTCTACTGAGCTGTAGCCCCAGGCCCGACTCTTAGACAAAATATACGATTCTGAACTATACCCTGTATTCACCGCTGATCTTGTAAGACCTCTCTGTACAGCTGATCTTAAAAATTAAATTTTTTTTAAAAAGTAAGTAAAACAATAAAGCTATCCCTCCAGCTGCCTGGGATATGCATCTTCTTTGCCAGCTTGGCTGGGTTTGCAGTCACCCAAGAGATCAGACTCTGGGTGTGTCTTGGCGGGAGTTTCCAGGGAGGTTTAATGAGAAGAAATGACCCACCCTGAGTGCAGGTGACTCTGTTCCATGGGCTGGAAATATGGACGGAATTAAAAGGTGGAAAAGTGAAAGCCAGATGAGTAATAGCATCTCCCCACCCCCGCCCCTTGGCCCCCATTGCTTTTCAGACTGATCAGCTACCCCATGCTCCTGTGCTATGCCTTCCCTCCAGGATGGACTTTGTCTGCTCAACCCAGGATCCCAAATCCATTTTTCTTTCCTATGTTGCTGTAGTGGGGCATGACCTCAGAGCAAGGAGAGAAACAGCTAGTATACTGTCCCACCTTTATCCCCACCCACTCCGTCACCTCCTGTCAAGGTAGCCTCTGCTTCTGTGACTGTTGTAAATCTCACCCCTTAAATGCTTGCTGATATCTCTTACCCACTTCCTTAGACGATTAGGTGTCTGTGAAGTTGAGTTCCATACACCCTTTGGAAATGAACGGAAGCTTTTGAAGAGCAGAAAGTTTAAATTCTGATGAAATAATTCTCATGACATTTATTTGTTTATTTACTATGTGCGTGGGCACCCTTGCTCACCACACCTGCCGTGGTGGACATGGGGAACTCAGAGGCCAACTTGTGGCATTCAGTTTTTGACCTCCCCACCACATGGGTCCTGACACTTGCTGAATATTGAGAGTTGTTAGCATCACTGCAAAAGCACCTGTTAACCCCTAATGTGTGAGGAAACTGGAGTTGATAACATTTTTGTTTTCTAAATCATTCCGTGTTCTAAATATCCATGCAACCTCACTAGTCACATTCCAAGGGACCTTTTGACTTGTCTGTGGTCTAAGATGCCCAAATACTCAAGAATGAATCAGTGTAGCCATAGCCACGAACTTTGAACTATAGTAATGCTAACTTTGAACTTAAAAAACAATAATTTAGAGTTTAGGACTTTAGGGTATTATTTTTAAAGGTTTATTTTATCTGTGTAGCTGTTTTGCTTGCATGTGTGTATGTATACATGTGTTTAGTGTGCTTGGAGGTCAGGAGAAGGTGTTGGGTACTCAGGAAATGAAATTAAGGTGGTCATGGACCACCATGTTGATTCTGGGAACGGAACTCGAGCCTTCCACCTGAGCAACAAGTGCTTCTCACTAACAGGATAGAACTCCAGTCCCCACAGTCAGGCCTGTAGTGATTTCAAGCTGTTGGCAAAATGGAGACTGAGCAGTTATCCTCAACCCAGGTCATAGATCCAACAAGATTCCGGTTCTGCCTTCCAACAGAGCCATTTTTCTCTATACAGTAAAGACAGCTCGCGACCACGATGCAAGCTGGGGTGTGAACATTTGGAAGAGATCCGTTGTAGTGGAAGCGAGACTCCAAGCTCGGGTCTTGGTGTCCCAGAAACTACATAGATAATACACATAAAGTAAACAAATGGAGTTGGGAACCAGACAAGAGAGATGTAGTCAATGTCCCCCCTGTCCCTGTATAGATGCCCAAGTCTCGCTGTCCAGCCGACTTTCAGAATCTGACTTCTAGAAATATCCTGTTACTAACAGATATGTGAATTCATTGGGTGCTGTGGGATTGCTCGTAGCACTGTGCCTTTTGTCCAGCATAGTAGGAGCCTGTTGTCTACATGTGGTACTGATGCATGCAGAATCCCACATCAGATGGGTGGATCTGGAATGCTCTGCAGGCCGTGTTTAGGGGGGGGGCATATGATAAAATTGTCACCTATGAGAGTCACCCTCCCATTTTAAACTTGCATGGATGGGTTTGATTTTCCTGGGCTGTGGAACAGCACATAGAACATGATGGCTGTGGAGAGCTGAACTGAGTTAAGGCATGTCGAGCACACCTACACCCCTCAGGAGCTCCCGCCTGAAGCTCCATGATGCAGGCAGCCTTTTCCGTGTCAACACCTGCTCATTAGGAACCGGACCAAGACTCCCAAGGGCTCTCAGATGGCCCTGCTCCTGTGTCCCTGCCAATCTGCCTCAGAGTTTAAAAAATCAACCTTGAGATGAAACTCTGGCCTTTCCTTGTAGCTAATCCACCAAACCATCTGGCCCTGTGGTTTCTTGAATGCAGTCTAATGCCTGTGGAAAAGGGGCACTGGGTGGGACTAAGACAGCAGACCTGTCTACCTTTCTCAAAGGGCAATGCACTGGCACTGGAGTGGTTTGGATGGAATTTGACTTAGAGTATAAGACCAAGTTTGTCTTTCCAGAGTTTGTCTTTAGTTAAAAGATAGTTGCTTGAAGCTTCTTCCCCTGCTGGGGAAGTGTGGGCAAGCTTCCAACTTTAGTTCCTGTAATAAAATAAAGGAGCATAATTATGATTTTTAAAAGAGATTTTCCCCCTTAATTTCTTATTATGCTTAATACATTATCACATGGGAAAGACTTTTCTGAATATTTATTGCCTTGCTCCCCAAAGTAATTGAATGACTTAGTAGGGCATGTATAGAATATCATATTAATTTAAGCGCCCTGGGCCTCCGTTAAATTTGGGTGTCTTTAACGCACACTTGAATTATTCTGCTTAAGCAGGGGATGTATCTAATACAAACCCTTTCAGTAAAGAAATTGTTACGATTTCATCTATGTACATATGGCTCTGACTCAATCCCACAGGATAGATTCTGTCTGTCAAGTGTATTTATCCACGTGTCCATACTCACACCTATACGTACATGCGCCTTGTGTGTACATGCACAGAGATATATGTTCATGTATGTACGAGTGCCATCTGCTTTAGGTTGTACCTCAGCGACCCTCTTTGCTTCTCAGAGACCTTACAAATGGTTTCTCAGTCATCGCGTGGAGTCTGAGGACTCAGCAAGTCACAGGCCCTGAGCCAAGTCCAGCCTTGCTTCCAAATACAATCCGAACGTGAAAAATAAATAGTACTTGTATTTATCAATGGTTAAGAACAGATCACAAAGTCATACTAGCGACATGTGACACTTACATTTGTGTCCGTGGGATTTGATTGGGTCACAGCCAAATCTACCACTTATTATTACCTCTGACTGCATTGGCATCAACAGCAGAGTCCAGCAGGGCTCCAACTCCACCTGGCTAGCAGAGACGAGGCCTGCCTACCCCGTAGGAAATGTGTTTGTTGACCTTCTTAAAAGAGTCAAATATTAAATACTACAAAAATCCACCTGAACCAAACAAGAGCCCCTTGTGGTTGAAAAGAACTGGCTCCTTTCATTGGATCTCCTCAAAGAGAAGTTAGGAAAGAGAACAATCCACCTCAAATTTTATCTTTCATACACCGAGCATGGTGGTGAATGCCTGTAAATCCCAGCACTTGGGAGGTGGTGGTTAGGAAGAACAGAAATTCAGAGTTCTCCTCAGTTACATAGCAAGTGCCTTGGGCTACATGAAGTCCTGTCTCAATAAAAAGTCTCTAATAATTTTCTTCATAACTTCATAACATGTAAGGTAACATGTAAGGTAAGAAGCTATAAAGTTGTAGTGAGTGTCATATGAATCTTAGAGATTTATTTTTGTTGGTTTTTAATTTGTGGGGTGTGCGTATGTGTGTGTCCACAAAGTCCAAAAGAGAATGTCAAATCCACCTGGATCCGCTGTTACAAGTGGTTGTAAACTGCCTTGTGGTTGCTGGGAACTGAACTCTGGCCCTCTGCAAGAGCGGCAAGAGTTCTTAACCACTGAGTCATGCCCAGCCCCATCATGTGAATCTTAATTGCCCTGGTTAACAGCGTGCCTTCTGTAGTAACATGGGATTAAAAAGTCTAGTGAGATTTGCCAATTTATGAGGTGCATAGGAGCCTTGAATACCCCAAGTGTGCTAGGGACTGAAGTATCCACCCATGTCAGCATCAGCCAGCGCTTCTCTGTACAAGGTTTGCTTTCTGTGACACTCAGCATTTGTAGCTATCAGCTACGGAAGCATGCTGGTAAGATAGGAAAAGCCACAAGGTTCTACTTCTTAGAAAGACAAAGCTATAAACTCTGCCAAGAGTGCTTCCTGTGGCTGTGAGTTTTATAGCTAAGTAAACAGAAAGATTAGTTTGTTTGTTGAGAGAAGATCTTTACAGGATGACTTGAAATGTGTTCTGTAGTTAGGGATGGCTATGAACTCCTGATTTTCTAGCCTCCATCTTCTGAGTATTGGGGTGCCAGGTATATACCAACACATTTAGCTTATTAGATGCTGGGGATCAAACCCAGGACCTTTATGCATGCCAGACTGTACCATCTGATCTACATATGTGTCTCATGCTTTGATATAGACTTGTGTCTAGGTTCTAGTGTGACATTTGACTAACTGCCTTTATATGATATGGCGTCGTGTTTCTCTCTCTTATTCTTACCTACCTCTGTATGTACAGACTTGCCAATCAACTGATTAAATATTTTAATGAATATTTTATATTTAATAATAAAATAATAAAATATTCTATATTTAATAAATATTAACTATTTTATCTGTCTAGAAGCAGAACCCCTTTCTCGCAATGTATCACCCCCCTCTTCTACACAGGGTTGAGAAGTGATCACTGTCCTGTTAGATAATGTTGTGTTGGAAGTGCAGCTCGAGTCCAGACAGACCACACCAGGCAAAAGCAGTTCCACATGGCAGAGGTTTATTGTGGGGGAAGAGGGCAAAGGTGTCAGCGAAGAAGTGTGGGGAGAGAGAGGTGGGGGTGGGGGTCTGCCTTTTATTTGGAGAGTGATGTAACTCGCAGGTAAAGGTGGGAGGTGAGCGAAGTGGATTCTGGGAATGTATGTTGGTTGCCATGGCTACAAATGTGCAGTTCGCTGTCGCCTAAGTGTGACGTCACTGAGTTCCGAGCTGATCCTGAGACCAACATGCACTGTTGTTTTTTTGGGTTCAATATAAGATTCCCTTCTTTTGTCCAAGCTGGTCTTACACTCAACTCTCTGCTAACTCTGCTTCCCCAGGGCTGGGCTTGAAGGCTTACGCCAATACATCCGGCAGGCCACCAGGTTTCTGACTCTTCAAACCTGCCCCTTCACACTTTTGCTACTTCCTTAAATAATTCCCTTGAAAGTCAGCCGACTTTGCTGCATCTTGATCGGAGAACAACAGGGAACGGGGACACACACAGACACGCACACGCACACGCACACACACACACACGTCAGTTGTCAAAGTCCGAGATGGGAAAGAAACTTCACCGTGCCTTCCACTTAACAGCTAGGAAGGCAGGAAGTGAGGTGGACAGAGAGTGTTCCCTCACATCTCACAGTTACTGGAAACAAAAGTGGGGGGAGAGGACATGCTGTTTTTGCCACATGGCCTTTCCTTTGTTGTGACCTTGGATTTGTTGTATAAACATTAAAAACCTCAGAGCTTGGTGGGGGTGGGGGGGTGGGGGGGAAGAGTGGGTCCAAAAATCCCATACTGTGTCGCATTTGGCTACAAAGGCGAGCACATGGGACATGCATTGCATGACTCGATGGTCCTGCTCCATCAGTGTCTTTGAAATTGTCACTGAAGGGTCGGTGGATGAGAGTGATGACGCTAATTGTTCAGGTGGGTTAGCAGAGAAGAGATGGAAACGCACGTCTCATGTCCATCATCCGTAACAACATCGGGACCAAACACAGGACCTGAAAAGCCATCAGTTTACTATCAAATCATTGGTGTAATGATCCCCTGGTGAATTACCACCTGAATGGAGTAGAAAGCTTAATAAATTGCTTGCCGCCATCTTGGCTTGTCTCTGTTGGGAATCTAAAGAAGGCAGGGGCAGGTCTATGAACAGTTCTCTGCCCGGGCACTTTCAGTCTAGCATTTCTTCAGAACTTTTTTTAACTACCTGATATTGTCTCATCGTCTTTTTGCTTAGGGCCACCCCTCCCCATCCCCCCATCAACCCCCTAAATCTTAGGATTAGAATGTTCTGAGAATAAACTTTGCTTCTCTTATATGCCATTGTAGCATCTGCACAGAGGGGATAAAGGGTGTTCCCTGTCACCTGATTAGCTACCATGTGAGCACGTAGCTATGTTGACTGGAGTGTGAAGGGTTAACTCATAGCATTGGGGGATGGGGGGAGCCTGCATTCCTGACCTAGAAAGTAATGCTCTGGGAGCTGACCTGTGATTCTGTCCTGAGGATCCTTCCTCTGCTTCCAGGGTACCTTGCTGTATGCTACCTTTTAAAATTCCTCTTTACTTATTTCATCTTTCTCTCTCACTGAGAGAGAGAGAGGGACCAAGTCTCATTCTGTGTATATGACCCAGGGACCAGACACATGACCAGCACAGAGTGTCACTGGGGGCTGGGAGGGGGTCGCACGACCAGTGAGTAGTACATCCTCAGTCAAGTGCCTGGAAACCAGGCTATGAGTTTGACTCAGGAACTTCCTAGTATCTGCTCTTGTGTTTTTTGTTTTGTCACTCTTCAAGGTACACTAATACTGCTAGCCACCAAAGGCGTGAAATAAACCAGTTAAATGTTCCATTCTCCAGAAACAAAATCCTCCTCTTTCTATGTGTTCACATTTACAGAGTCAGCAAATGCTACCCATAGAAAGAGGAGGCCAATTACTTTTTATTTGTTTATTTATGTTTTAGAACAGGGTCGTGAAGTGTAGCCCAGGCTGATGTCATACTCATGATCCTCTTCTCTCTAGTTCTTGAGTTCTGGGATAGTACCATTTTTTATAGAGTGAGCACGTGTTTCCTTCTCGAGAGAGTGGGGAATGACAGTTGAGTATCCTTTGATGCTTGTTTTTGGGTCATATCTACTTACAGGAGTACAACTTCTGGCAAATGTGGTCCTCTCTTTGTAGATACAAATGAACCACTTACGTTAACTACTTCTGTCCCATAGAGATAGAATATCCCCATACAAGTCATTTCTTAGGGGTATGTTGTTTAAAGGGAGAAATTATACTTTGCTTAACTGAAGCAAAGTATTATGGCAACCTGGATCACTGGGGACAATTATTTTGATAATTTACATTTTCTTAAGCTTAAGCCTTAAAATGTGGATCTGTATTTTATTTCCTGAAACTTAAGAAGAGTAGCCTGACGTGTAAAGATTGTCCAAAATATGCTTGGATATGTCCAAGTCCCTGAATTGAGTATAGGTCGTAAACTTGAACGTTTTAAGTAAATTAAAAATGAGCTTCTCTAGTTGCTCTCGGCCTATTTCAGGCCCAACAGCCACCTACGTGTATAGACAAGCAGCTGATGAGTTCAGGTTAAAGTGTCTGCTTAAATAGACCATCCCTGGATAGCTTCTTTTATTTAAAACACCCAGTGACTTCTGTCACCTAAGCGGAGAGCATTCAGGAATAGTGAGCGGGCGTCTTTGAAGTCTTCTGATCTACTACTTTCTCCTGTGGGAACCCAGAGATAGGAAAGGCTGTCTGATTGGTTCTGTTTGCACACCACCCCTCTCGCCCGCTGACCATTCATTACTCTGCCTGGTACTACCAGTGGCCTCTTTCAAGAGAGCAGATACCAGGGGGGTAGCTTCAGTGCCTTCCTCCTGCGTTTAAGATTCCCCCATCCCTACGCTGGCCTGTGTGTCTGTGATGGAGAGATGATGGGGGAAGGCCATCCCCGGTGTATCTGTCCCCATCTGCCTGTATGAGGTCACTGAGGCAGCTGGCGTGCATGGGACAGCTGGCTCTCTCTGCAGTGTTGAGGTCAGCCCAGTGAGTTGAATGGACTGTCTTCTCAAGGGATGAAGGGTACAGCCGGGGCTAAGACAGATGGTACCAAGGCCAGTGCTGGTGGACCACAGGTGTTGCTCCCCAGGAGGAACACAGCCAGGGAGTCCTTCAGAGATACCCAGCCTCTCACACCCTTTTAATGCACACAGCAGTGTTTCATCTGCAAATGAAGAGTGAGCACGGTTGAGTTTGGAATTTGCCAGAATGCCTCCTCACTGATTCCTTTCTTATTTCTCTACGCCATTGAGAGCTTGCTTGGGGGTGGGGGGGCCTCCTCTTATTGTCTCTATGTAGGATGCCAAACTTGATGAAAATAAAAACAGATCCATTTTTCTTGGTGAGGGGACAATATTTCAACTCTGTTAGGATGAGCCCACACTATTTCGAGAAAACAGGGACATGGATGTAACAGGAAATACCGTTCACGCCATCCAGGCGGACACGTCACTCTTGTCAACCTGAAGTCAAGCCTGGAAAACATAGCAGGATTATAGCTGATTTTGAATTTGGTCTCCATTACCCTATAGTATAATGTATAGAAAAGTGTAGAGAGTCTATATACCATCCCGCTTCCGTATCTCCACTGAGCAATATCTCTTTAAAGGGCAGATCCGGGAGGAGTCGGAGACATGGTCATGAGCAAAATACATTGTACGGAATTCTCAAAGGAAATAATTTTAAAATGAGGGAGGGAAAACACACAGATCTTTTACCTTTGGTGACCCAAACGGTTATGTTGTTCCCATAGAAATCACATAGGCATCGTCATCTGTCTGTGGACCTAGATCAGTGATGCAGGAACACAATGTGGAATGAACGATAACCAGGAGAGGGCCGAGTATCAGCTGGATGGACTAGTGAAATAATCAACCTGTGCCTTGAGATAATGAGGAAGAAAAGGGGACAGTCCTCGGCCGTGGTACAACTTGAGTTGAGTCGTTTTGAGCAGCATACTTGGTCCCAATTGTTGAATCTTCATTGAGTATTATTTAAGGAATAAACTCGTATTCCACCTACCAATTCAGAAAGCAGTTATTACTTTTATTTAGAAGTAGTTGCATGGTCTAATGCTGCACCTACAGGATTTCTTCTGAATGAAAGTCATTGGCTCTGGTAAGCAATTGAGAATGACCCTTTGAATAGGAGTCTCTGGCTGACATCAGTTGTGGTAACGGGTTGCACGCAGGGAAGGACCAGGACTCTTGGTTGGAGCATGCTTGCTTTAGGGGGCCACACATCAAATCTGACTTCCAGAGGAAGGTGGAAGGTTGAGGCTCTCTGCCTCTTCTCTGGGTTCAGCCAAGCAGCTGGAGCCTTGTACCCATGGCGTGTGCCTCTCCCATTGGAGTTAGTGCAAAAAAGCCCTCACTGGCTAGTCAAATTTGAAAGATCACCCTTGCCTTATGTTTTGAAGGCATGGATTAGGAATTCTTGTAGTTGAGACTTTCACAAACTAAGAACAATTTTCTCTCCCTTGAGTAAAGTCCCTGGAGAGTTGGGACTACACTTTTTAACAGTTTGGCATTCTTTGCTCTGCCCACGATCCTGTCTGTTAGGAGTGGGACTGGAAAGGCTGCTCTAGATATGAATGGCCACCGATGTGACTTCTGGATACTCCATCTTGCTTTGTAGTTCTGTATCAGCAATCTATCCTTGACACTGTTGGGGACCCACCACACCCTCCAGATGTATGTGGTCTGTGCCAACCAGACCATGGTCTGGTCTAACGTCCATTGGAGCAAGATGGTTCAATGAAGCTTTAGTCAAGAAATAAAGAGATGGACTCTTTAGTAAAACACTAAGAATGTAGGATCCACAAGGATGCCCTCCTTGGTAGACTCACTGTTTGGGTTCAGAGCTATAAGCAGAGGATAAAACCACACATTTCTTCTAAGAAAAAAAAAACTCTACTAGGCTACACCTTAGAATTTATTTTTGATGTGTTCCTGGTTTATTAATATAAGGAAGCAGCCAATAGAATTTTTCCCATTACTGTATCGTAAAATCACACTACAGCCTCAGCTTTTGGTCATTTTGGAGAAGCAAAGGATTCTCCTACTGGGGACTGCCCCAGCTTATTCTCCATTATTGGTGGAGATCAATGTTCGTGTATTATTGCTTTGCCAGCCTCTCTTGGAAAAGTTACCTTGATCAAGGGTATGTATAAATATGCTACATTTTAAAAGTATCATTAGTGTCTATACAGGGAGAAAAAACAGATCTTGAAGCCAGAGGGAGAGTCGCCAGTTTTGTAGCTGGCTGCCCTCTTCAGCTGGCTGGACCTGTGAGAGTATTCCTCAAAAGTGTAGGACTTAGAGAGATGCCACACAAAATTCTCACGTTATCCTTTCCTCTGCCCCACTTACATTTTGTGGAGGGAAGAATCCTGGTGGGAAAACCTAAAGCCAATTAGGGCTTGTCTGCTTTTGAATTTGAGTTAGATTTAACTCTGTATCTTCGTGGCCTTTGTCTGCTTCTTGTTAGATAAGATAGTCTGATAGGCAATATAGAATATAGAAACTGTGTGTGTGTGTGTGTGTGTGTGTGTGTGTGTGTGTGTGTTTGTGTGTGTGTCTGTCTGTGATGTGCATCTGTGTGCATGTACATGTGTGTTTGTGTGTATGCATGTGGACATGTGTGAATATGCATACACACACACAGACACACATACTTGTGTGTCTATGTGTGTGTATGCTAATTGAGCCAAATGACAACCTCATCTGTCGTTTCTTAGGTACCACCACCTCCCTTTTTTAAGGCAGTGTCTCTCACTGACCTGGAGCTGACCAAGTACACTGAGCTGGCTGGCCAGTGAGCCCCTGGGGTTTGCTGTCTCTACCTCCCTATCTTAGATTACAAGTGTGAGCCATCAAGCCTATCTACTCTGCATCCAACGTGGATTCTGGAGACCATAGGCAGGTTTTTATGATATGCCATTTCTCCATACCTGAAATGCTTGCTTTGTGAAGATACTTCTGTGAAAATCAAACCAGTGTGAATAAGTGTATGTAGTAGGTAGGCCTTCATCTACTGACCAGGGTGCTTCTCATTTGATCTCAGGGACATGTGCCATCTACTTCTAATAAGAATGGCAGGTTGTGGGACCCTACATCTTCCAGGTCTTTAACACTGCCTGACAATGTCTGGAGGACCTTCTGTGGAAGAGAGGGACCTTAGATATCTATAGCACAACAGTCTGTAGATATTGCCGCTAAGAGTTCCGCTCAGTGCTCTAGGTAAACCAGGTGAGAAGCAGCTCTGTGGAACCCCAACCCAAGCCCCACAATGCCCTGGGCTTAGTGACCCATCCATTGTGCAGCTCAGAGCCTTCCTCCTCAAAGCCCAGTGTGTCCTCCTTCCAAGTTAAGGCCTGCTGTGCTCAGACCACACCATGGAGCCTCCCTTTCAAATCCCTTTACTTTCTTGGTGACATTGAGATGTCTTAACTTGAGCCCACAGGCTTTGGGCCCAGTCTAGCATTTCAGATGTGCTTTTTGCTAAAATTGTCAATGTCAGCACTGGTGTGTGTGTGTGTGTTGTGTGTGTGTCAGTGTGAGTGTGTCTATGTATATTTATGTGTGAGTGTGTGTGTGAGTGTGTATGAGTGTGTCTATGTGTGTGTCAGTGTGTGTTTATGTATATTTATGTGTCAGTGTTTGTGTGTATGAGTGTGTCTATGTGTGTGTCAGTGTAAGTGTGTGTGTATGTCTGTGTCAGTGTGAGTGTGTTTATGTATATGTGTGTGTGAGTGTGTCTATGTGTGTGTCAGTGTGAATGTGTGTGTGTCTGTGTGTGTTTCATTCCCTACTTAGGGGGATCTCTTCCAGTGCACACTCAGAAGACACCAGCATCTCTGAGCCATGCTGCCGTTTTACTTCTCACAATGAATATTCAGAGGCTGCAGACACCGAGGACTCAGGTCCTACTAATAGTAGCTTGATTACAATGAGCCCTAGCATGAAAGCCACCGGGAAACACTGATGACAGCCCCCCCTGCCCTGCTCTCTGCCCCTCACACCGCAGTAGAGGAGAGTCCTGGGCAACGTCTGAATTGGGCATCTGTCCCTCACAACAGTGGGCTCACGCCTCTCTGGATAGTGTGCTGTCATGAGCATGTTGTTTTAAAAAGACAACAGACCCTTCTGTAGTCCTCTCCACAAAATGCATCAGGACTAACTGGGCATAATGGGTGCCCTGTTGAGACCAGCAATGCATGCATTGTTTGCCTGCAAATTCGCTCAGCGTCTCCCTGGGAAAACGTGGCTGGCTTATTTTATATATTTCGCCACCATCAGCAGTTGAACTCAAGCAGCTCCGTTCTGTAAAGGGTTAATTTTCACTCAGTGCGGATCTAGGCTGATAAATTGCAGCCCTTTCTCTCTCTCTCTCTTTCTCTCTCTCTCTCTCTCTCTCTCTCTCTCTCTCTCTCTCTCTCTCTCTCTCTCTCTCTCTCTCTCTCTCTCTCT
>NW_021604786.1:3766243-3863851 GCF_004785775.1 Grammomys surdaster | reverse complement strand
TCTCTCTCTCTCTCTCTCTCTCTCTCTCTCTCTCTCTCTCTCTCTCTGGTGGAAGATTCTAAAGTCGTTTCTTCAGGCTTAGTGCTGGCTTCTCGGCTGCCGCGTGTGTGGTGACTCCCGATCTTTCCCCTTTACAAGAGCCACCCTTCGCAGCGCAGCGTTCCCCCTTTGGAGGAATCACTTAGACACTTCCAGCTGGTGGCAGGGGATGCGGCCATAACACAGCTCCTCCGGTCCCAGCTGCCTCCACTACAATCTCTGCATCAGGATGGCTGCGCTCTCCTCGAGAGGGGAAGGCTCAGCAAGGTGTAGGATGAAATCTGGCCCCTGCTCTGGTGGGTTTTGAAAGCTGCCGTTTCCCCAGCATCTCTGCCTCTCTGCCTCTTGGATGCTTCCCTGCCTTTCAGCTCAGGCTCCTCTCCTGTGAGGGCTATGCTTCTCTGTGCCTGATTAGAGGTACCCAAGAAGATCACCTTTTCAGAGAAAGCTCTGTGAGCTTGACAGGGTCTTTTTCAATGCATTATGGCTCATGCCGCCTCCCAGTTAAAGAAAAACAGGGATTTAGAAATCAATGCGGAAGAAGAGACTGAGAAAAAAAGGAAACACCGCAAACGGTCCCGGGATCGCAAGAAAAAGGTAGCTATGTGTGCCATGGCCTCTCATCTTTGTGTATGAATCTCCTTCGACATCTCTGGCAAGCACGGAGAGCTCTCTTCACGTGCATCATAGAGTGTAAATTGGGAGTAGAGATGGGGGGCTATCAGTAAAGCATGGTCACAGGCTGGGCTTGGGCCAGGGATGCCTTTCTCTGGGGGTTTGGGGGGGTGTGATTGCAGGGTTCTGCAGAAGCATGTTTGTGCAACACACAAGGGTGTTGCCAAGGAGTTAAAGTTACTTTCTTTGCAGCTGGGTCAAGGTTAAATCTACTGCAGGTGACTTGTGTTTGCCGGGAGAGCCGGCCTTTGTACTTCTTAGAGGTCCGTTGTTCGGAAAAACGGAGCTTTGTGCTGGAAGTGTGTCACATGTGTGCCCGTCTTGGGTAGCTTTGTGACCTCGAGCTGGCTCCTGTTCTGCCTTCTTGCTGCCCTTGGGCCTCTTATCTCTAGGAGGCATTTTTTTTTCAGCTGGGGTTCTACAATGGAAATGAGCTCCTAGAAATAACTTTTTTTGTGTGGTTAAATAGAGCTGAAATCAGAGGTTTGAGTTTTACCTGCTGGGCGAGAGTGATCCTAAATGCAGGAATTCCTGTGACATGGGGTGGAGGAGAGCTCCCTGCAGCCTTCATCACTGATGGCCCAAGATCAAAGCCCTGATGGGGCACTGTGTACCCCCTTCTGATGTCTAGGACTAGGGGAGGGGGAGACACAGGAGAGTGATTCTGGGCCAGTGGTATTTCATCGCAGTTAAAGATTTCTTACTATTTGATAGGTTTGCCCTTTAAGATGACTCCTGGGTACTGGCTGCTCTGTGATGCTCCAAAGGCCTTTCCCTGCATAGCAATTAATAAAATTTGACCAAAACCCAGTGATCTGAATAGGGAAGCCAGTCATAAAGCATTTTGATGTGTCTTTGTGTGAATACCCCCAGGGAAAGGAGGCTTTTTCTATAGTTTTCTGCCTTGATCTGTCTGCTTTGCAAATGACATGCAAATTCCAATCCATCTAATATACCTGTCTTCAAGAGAGAGATGGCTATCTGGGGTGTCTTTCCCAGTTCCTTCGGGGTTAGGAGTAGGCCTTCTGCCTTTTGCGACAGAACAGCCTGTAGGAGACAGAGTTTGGAGGGCTGCGGTGATTTTGCGGCAAGATGTTACATTCGCACAATTTCCCTTGGGGTGTTGGTGTAAATAAACTCTCCTTGGATCTGTTTTCATAAACGTACAAACTTGGGATAAGGAATTCTGTGATGGCTTATTTCAAAACCCCGTAGAGCAGAGTTAGGAGAGGACAGTGTTTTGCTAGGCTCCAGTCTTGCTTTATTCTATGAGGCTTGCCTAGGAGAAGGTCAATATGGATGGCCTCTTGCCAATAGCCCTGCCTCCACTCCCTGATGCTAACTGGCCTTCCATGATACCGAGGTACAGGGATGGATGGATAGATAGATAGATAGATAGATAGATTTAGTGTCATCCTGACAGTTGATGGCAGGACCTGTGTAGCTGGACCCCTGTTTAACTAAGAAGCCACACAGGGAAGTGTGAGGTAGAGTTCCTTCAGGACTCACTGAGCTGGAGCAAAAGCTTCGTGCACCAGAATGCTTTGCTAGAAGTGTGACAATCTGCCCAATGTAAATCTCTTAGCAACGGGAGGGCCACATAGCGCAGTATCAATATCACCATTGTGGACAGGGAAGCTGATGTAGATACATTGTTCTCAGGGCGCTCAAACAGAAGCTGCCGAAAGTGGCTCAGGAATGACACTATCACAGTGTCACAGATGTATTGTGTGAAGAACACCACACTGTGGAAGATAGACCCCCATGGTCAGAATTTTTTCCATGGATGGCTCTTAATGTACAGAGTTACAGTTTGATTACTTTGAAGACAAACTCTCTATCCACTCTGTATCCAAATGTAACTTTCATTCTCTGAATTGCTTGGCTTTGAGCCTCTCCTGAGCCTTTTCCTAGAATCCTAATCAGAGCCGGTGCGATACTTTGTTCTATAAGACAGACCCTGTATCAATAGAAGGGAAAAGCTGTAAATATTGCTTTGTGAGTATTTATGGGAATAGTTGGTTATTCATACGCAGAACTATCCTCTAGGATCTTCTAATTCCATAAAAGTAATAGTGAACGCTCTCAGACAACCCTTTCTAGAAAAGCTTAGGAAGTATCTAAGCCGCTGTTATATAAAAGATCCTCTGACTTAGAAATGGAAGATTTTGGTCCATGGCAATCCCACAGTTCAGGTTTAAGCAAGCCCAAGATGACCCTGTCTTGACTGTAGGACACAGCGGCAAACATCATGAGATAAGATTAACTATTGTAGTCTAATCAGAATGCCTTAGGAACCCTAATGCTAGACTGACCTCCATCAGGTTTCATGAAGCCCAGTTAACTGCACACTTATTTTGTTTTAGATAATATTAATTAGGAGCAAGGACAGCACACACACACACACACACACACACAGAGAGAGAGAGAGAAAGACGCACACACGCATACTAAAAATGCTAATGAATTTGCAATTAGTTGAATTTTAATAAAGATGTTTTATTTGGGGTAACTTAAGTGGTTTTAAGTGAGTTCAAAAAGAAATGCATCTAAGAAGTGCTTCAAGCCTTTTCTGGGAGTTGAAGGGGGGTGCTATTGGAGACAGACCCCATGTCCCCGCACATGCTCAGTGCCTGCTCTCTGGCTGAGACCTATCCAGGCCCCTCATTCTGTCTGAAGTAGCTACAAGCAAAGCTTTAATGGATATTGGTTTGAAGACAGACAGTGCTTCCCATAGTTCCCCTTGGATCTTTCTGACATAGTTCTGTTTCCCTGCACACACACTCCTCTTTTAATGGGCTGCTTAGGGCTTTCAGCAGAAGAAGGCAAGCCAAAGTGGGCACAATGCCCTAACTAGGTGATGCCAGGTCTCTGTTCTTGGCAGCTGGCAGAGAGAAACTATGTCACTGGCCCATAGGTGTGCGTGTGTGTGTGTGTGTGTGTGTGTGTGTGTGTGTGTGTGTGTGTAGATGGCCCAACCTGCCACAGACTCCATGAGCTACCTTCTGGCAGTGCCTGTGCAGTTTCTGCATGCCCCTTGCTGCCATTTTCAGTGCTCTCTGCATGTTCTGACCTTCCCCCAACCCTGATGAGCTATTAGTACATTTCTGCACTGAGAACCATCAAGAAAAAGAAATCTAAATTATGTAATACCTTGTCTATAGACGAATGACTGATTGTTTATATTTATAATATCCGATAAAACGAAAATCAAAACAAACAAAAACCTTGAAGGCTGTCTGAGAAAAACTCCGACACTCAGGTTCTATGGAGTTTCTTGATGTCTCTGGGCATAGCTGACCCAGTGCTGGATACTGGTGTGAACTGGAAATCATGTGAGTAATTCAGTGTTGTGAGTACTATCCTTTCGGATAGCTAGATGTTGAATTTGAATAATCAATAGTGAAGTAGGAATAATATTCCCACTGTTTCGTTCTTACGTTTGTTCTTTCATCCAATCATCGTGGGTGAAATGAGTTCTATCTATCAGATTTGGCCCCGGATGTTAGATACAAAGTTCAAAAAGAAAATAGTTGTAACAATGTAACTCATCTTCCTCAGGGCAGAAAGAGCATCTCCAAGAGCTTTATGGACATCTCCCCTCCTCAGTTGACTAGAATATGTTCAGAGAAGGATCTGAGCCTTGGGGGACAGACAGGAAGGATGGGACCCCAGTGACCAAAATGGTGACCTCAGGAGAAACCACTGGGCTACACAGAAAGCAGACAGTATTTTGGGATGCTTTGGGGGGGATGGAAGAATGAGGAACTTGGGGGGGGGGGGTGGAGGAATGAGGATCAGGCAGAAAAAGTCAGGAGGATGCAGAATATGCAGACCTGTGTGTTCGCCATCCTACAGGGATTGGCCAGATTCCTGCTCCAAGGTGGCAGGGTGGCTGTTCTGGAGCAGTGAATGCATTGCTTGTCAGCTTTGTAGACAGCAGCAGCGGCAGAGCAGTCAGGGAGCTGGGATGGTGATCCAGGCAGGAGATGCTGGGAGCCCAACCCGGGGGAGGGCGGGGATCTGCCAACAGAGAGGGGGTGTGGCATGCGAAAGATATTTAAGGGAAGATGCAGTAGAACTTGGCAATGGCTGGTAGGTGGGAAGTGAGAAGAAATCAGATTCTAGGGAAGCTGCCAAGTTCCTGGCTCGAAGGGAGAAATGAAGAATCACATTTCCTGGATGCAAAGCTTCGCTCCCGGGCCCATTTGCTGACGACCGGGTACCATGCACCAGGTGGGGCTTTCTTTGCATTGCCTTGTAGGTAGAGGCTCATTGGACATTCAAAAGAACCCGGCAGAATGTGTTTTTAGTACCTCCATATTGCAGATGAAGAAACTAAGTCATAAGCCAGTAGACTGGTTTTAGGAAGCTCCAGTGTGGGCTGTTCAGTTCTCTTGACCTGCTATTGCATGGCATCATTCTGTCACTACTGTACATACAATAGACTTGTGAGGGAGATGGCTCAGTTGGTAAAGTACCTGCTAGAGAGAACATGGTGACTGGAGTTTAGTCCCCAGCACCCCCATAAAAAAGATGGGCACGCTAGCATGCGCCTGTAATCCTGGGACCAGAGAGGTGGCGGCGACAAGGAGATTGCTGTAAATCGGATGGCTAGCTACCCTAGCTGAAGGTGCATTCCAGGCCAGGCCACAGAAAGACTTTGAAAAGAACAAAAGATCAAGGGCACCTCAAGAATGACATGAGAGGTTGACCTCTGAACTCTAGACTCTCGTACCTGCACACATGTGCACCCACGTGAATACACGAAAACACAAGAGGGAAATCTTAAAAGTTATAAATGGCCTCCTTGCAGAAAGTTTTGTAAATGAGAATTTATTGCTTATATCGACCATCTCAATTCAGTCGGCATCTCGGGATAATTCAGCTTTGCTGCGTGTCTTTCTTTCTCATCCTCTTGAGTTTAAGGTTTTACCTGAAACTTCTGCCTTCCAATGTTAATGTTGAGGGATGTAAATGTTTTACCTGCTCGTATGTCTGTATACCATGTCTGAGGCCAAAAGAGGTCCTCAGATTCCCCCCCCCCATGGAACTGGAGTTACATAGAGTTAAGAGCCACCATATAGTTGATAGGAATGGAATCGGGGTTCTAGGGAAGAGCATCTAGTCCTCATGACTTCTGAGCCATTTGAGCCCCCAAGTTCTATGTCCTTAAAATGTTTTTGAATGCTGCAAATGAAATGACCAACACTAGGGCTTCAAAGATACACCAGCTTAATGGTATCTTAGGAGTGTGCGTGTGCCTGCACTATGTCAGAGGGATTCTAAGAGATTAATGTTTTTATCTCTCTTCTCCGTGGCACAGATATTATTTTTGTCTCCATTTGTTCATAAAAGGATTTGCCTGACGTGTTGTAACTAGTCTGTGGTGGACGTAAACTTCTTGTGTAAGGTCAAAGCAAGAAAGGGCTGAGAACAGACTTCAGAGTACATGAACTGTGTCTCTTGCTGGGATGTTTCATGGGTCTTGACATGTTGCAGTTTCCTTCATACCTAGCCAACCGAGTATTTATGTCGTAAGGTACTGGTTGTTCATTCATCCTGCAACCAGGCTTTTACGGGATGTGATTGCTCGGGGGCCCTCAGGAGCTTGTCCTGTTTCCATATTTATCAAGCAGAGAGATCCCGGGTCTCTGGGGGTGGGGGGAGCTCATTCTCTCTGTTACTGTACTTGTTGTGCTGAGCTGTAATATGTGTTTTCATGGCTACTTCATCCAGGAGACCAGGTTCTTTGAGGCCAGGTCATAATAATCGGCTATAAACCAACTGAGTCTTGCTGCGTCAGAGGATGGGATCAGTTGGCAGATGGAGGCTGGAATGGGTGGATGGAAGGTAGCCCTGTGTAATGATTACGAGCACAGGATGGAAGCTAAGGCTATGTGAGGTTGGATGGTAGCATTATCACTCGGTTCCATGACCTCGGAGGAGCTATTTGACCTCTCTGAGCCTCAACCTCTTCATCTCCAAATTGTCTGTCATTGTAGCATGTGTGTGTGTGTGTGTGTGTGTGTGTGTGTGTGTGTGTGTGTGTTAGTCACAAGCCACAAGGAGAGTCAGTGAATGCCTGGAGAGCAGGTTGATACTACGGAAGAACTGCATAGCATTGGCTGTTGCTGCTATTGAGAATGAACAGAGGAACAGAAAAGTAAATTATATCACTAGCATCTGGCACCTTCAGGAGTTATACCAATTAACTCCCAGCTCCCGAGGAACACCTTGCAGAGCACCAAAGGGTGCTTAACTCCTGGTAGGAAGCCTGCAAGTCTTTGCCCTTGACTGGCACACCATTATCCTGGGGATGCAGAAGATATCTGCATTAAGACTTGTCAGCCAGCAGGCTGGTTTCCCAACCTCACTCATACTATGCTACTATCTTTCTTCCATAATTTTCTCTCATCTGTTCATTCAGAGCACCATGCACTCTTTGGCTGTTGATCAGCTAGTACGGCGAGTGATGCAAAATCACATTAGATATGAATGATACATTTATTAATATGTCTGAATGTGTTATTTAAACTCAGAGGTTTAGGGTCTTCCCTACCACAGTTTGTTTGTTTTCGTTTTGTTTTTGCCTTCCCCCCCCCCACCCCCCAAGATAGGGTTTCTCTGTGTAGCCCTGGCTGTCCTGGAACTCATTTTGTAAACCTTGAACTCAGAAATCCACCAGCCTCTGCCTCCCAAGAGCTGAGATTAAAGGTGTGCACCACGACACCCAGCATTTTTTTTTTATATTTTTAGGGTTACTTTTTGTTAGTTCTTTGGTAACTTTAAGTTTTGAGCATATTTACCCCCTCCCCCAGCTCCTCCCCTATTTATTCTCTCTGTCCACCCAACTTTGTGACTTCTCCGCCCGGCCCCCCCCCCCAAAAAAAGAGACTGATCAGGTCCAGTCTCTGTTTCCCATCCCTTCATAGATATGTGGCCTTCCAGCGGAGTGTGGTCAACCTCCCACACCCTTAATGACACCGATGTTCCCTGTTCCAGCAGCTAGATGGCCAGGAGCTCTTTGGCAAGGGGTGGGACCTTCCTCTTCCATGCTGGGATTTTGTCTGGCCTGAGCTTGCACATGGCTTAAGAATCCCATAATAACCACTGTGAGTTCCCATGTGTAGCTGCCCTGCTGTGTCCTGTGCCCATTCACTGCCTCTGACCCTTAGAGCCTTTCTGCCCCGCCACCTCACCTTTTGCAGTGGTCTCTGAGTCTTAGACAGTGCAGCATAAATGGTCAACTTATGGCTGAGTGATCTACTATCTCTTATTCTCTGCACCTTGCCAATTTGGGGTCTTTGGGTTAATTGCCATTTACTGCAAAAAAAAGAGGTTTCTCTGATGAGGGATGAGCAGTGCATTCATCTGCAGGTACAACAATGAGTCACTAGGAGTAATTTTAATACTTTGTCCACTTTTGAATAATGCTAGTAGGTTCTCCAGAAGACCTAAACTTGTTTAGCTACATATTCTTGGCCCAACAATGGGGCCAGGTATGGATTTCATCCTGTGGAGTGGAAGTTAAGTCCAATCAGAAAGTGGTTGGTTGCTCCCATGGTCTTCATGTCAGTATTGCACCGGTGAGTGTGTCTTGCCAGGCCAGTGTTGTCCTGGCTCTCCAAGTCTCACCGTTGCTGTTGATAACTATTTTTTTTTATTCCCCTTTGGACCTGTAATCTCTTTTTTGTATGCTAATTTTCCTTTTTGCAAAGTGATGCATCTATAGTCTGTGTATGTTGCTTTCTGAAATCTCAACACAGAAAAATGGTCACTTTTCATAAGTCCCTTAGAGAGATTTCAGCAGCAGGTGAGTGTGTTTTGACTCTAGCACATTTTTACCTGCATCTATTGATTCATGTAATAAAACCATCAGTGGAGTACAGTAGCCCCACACCTTTAACACTAGCACTCAAGAGGTAGAGGGGTGGGTTCTGGTGTAGCCAGGGCTATATAGTGAAGCCTTGGGCTTGGTACTGGTATTACAAAAGAGAGACTTCTAGGACCCCCCCCCTTCTCCCACTTAGATAGCATTTGCCTTGATCTGTGATCTCTACACAGATAGGTAAAGGATTAGAAGCAAACAAAGAAATTAGTATTTTTGTGGCTTTCCTGTGTGCTCAGGGCCTTTTGCATTCTTCATAGTCTTCATGATTATGTCAGTGCTGTAAGAACACACAGTGTGATCCATGTATTCAGAAGTCAACACCTTTTCGGACTGCCCTGGGTCTGTACCATTCCCAGTCCCTTGTTTAAGGCTGTAGCAACCTCTGGTGAGGCTTTCTTAGGGTCTTTACTAATGGGTGTTCAAGGTGAACCTAATATCAAGAAACTAATATTCCTTTTTGAGAAATTAAAAGTTAAATGATTTAGGAGTTGAAATTTTTATTATTCGTTGATGTTTAGATGCAAAGGTCTAAAACTGTGTATAAACAATTGCCCTTCAGATAATGCAGTTATACATTTAAGGTAGTGTTTAAGTGGACTCTAGGTACTAAAAAGTTTTTATTTATAGATGTTGATGTATAGATTCAACCCAAAAGGGGAATACCTATATACATCATGATATCGTCCTAATTTCATTCTGAATAAGCATTTGTCTAGAGAGAGAACTTTAGAAAACCAATAGCTCCTTGTAGCTTTGCTCAAATTGGAATTCTTCTGTTCTGTATAAATTAAAAATGAGGAAAGCAGTAGAACTCCACTTTGAATCTTCAGCACAGAGTAGGGGTTTTATGCTGGGCCCTGTCTGATTCTTGGAAGATGTTGGGCTGTTGGAGAACCAAAATACCAGGAAATCGGATGGTCATCAGTCTCCAGGGTGGGAACTATCTGTAGGAAGTGTCATTTCTAGTCTACTCTTTCTCAGTCACTAGTACTTTTCTAAATAATTAGGATGGACCAAAGCCCACCATTCTCATCTGACACATATATAGCTCTACTTTCTCCAAGTGTGAACCACATAGTAAAGAATGGGGGTGGGGGAGAGAGAGAGGCCGGCCATGGAAGTAGGAAGGACATTAGTCTAGGGTATTTTAGGTTCTGAACATAGAAATATCAACATATTTGTCATCCACATGGAGATGTCTCTACAGACCTTGCGGCTTCAATCATCCAAATAGTATTTTATCCCAGTGAAATGTAGTTTTATAAGAAATCTACAAAGGACAAGAGGGAAATACTTGCCTCACATGTGGGAGAAGCTGAGTTTCTATCCCCAGAATGCACCTAGCATTCCCACAAAGGGATGAGAGAAAGAGACAAGAATCCCAGCAATTCAGGTCAACTAGCATAGCATATGCAGTCAGGGAAGAAGAAACACTAACTTAAGCCAAGTGAAAGGAGAGGACCGCTATCCATGGTTGTTCTCTGACCTCCACACTGTAGAACACAGGTTCTCTCTCTCTCTCTCTCTCTCTCTCTCTCTCTCTCTCTCTCACACACACACACACACACACACACACACACACCATAGCACAGATGTACTCATACTCTCACACATGAACACACACAAACACAAAATAAAACCAGAAGGCCATACAGTTGAAGAAAGTAGTAAAGCACAGTTAATTTTAAGAGGGCCAGGAAATCAATAAGGCATGTAAACGGGTGGTATAGAGAGGCATGGGACTGGGGTGAGTATCACACACTGTGACTGAGGCTGGATGTTAGTTCACAGTGAAGCTGCTATGGATTGGGGATGGGGCCTGGAATGGCACCTC
The DNA here is from genome assembly GCF_004785775.1 of Grammomys surdaster. NCBI lineage: Eukaryota > Metazoa > Chordata > Mammalia > Rodentia > Muridae > Grammomys > Grammomys surdaster. The sequence continues at coordinate 3,853,409 of NW_021604786.1, read as the reverse complement.
TTTGGGTGTCAGTTCCAGTATTGATCAACAGGGATATTTATTATTTTAGTGGAGACACAGTAAAGCAGCTCATCTTGCCAGCTTCCTGGAATCAAGGGAGCTGCTTAGCAAGGTTCCCAGCCTCCCTTCCTGTCACATGGTCTTAAGTGGAGTTGAGCAGCCCCAGCCAAAGAGAAAGGGGGAGGAGCTCTAAGAAAACTCAAGAATGCTTTGAGCTCTTCTGCAGCTCCCAAGTGATTGTTATTACTGATATTATTCATTGAATTGACTGATGAATGACTTCATACAAATACATCACTGACCCGACATAGCATTTGAGTGCTATAGGTTAGCGCTTCGGACACTCTCCCTTGACCCTTGGGGAATTATCTCAGCATTCTGAGAATTGCTCCCAAAGACTCCTGTGTTAACTACACTTTGCATTCATTAACACCAGTAATTAGTTTCTCGGTTTCTGCATGATCACCTAGATATACATTTTAAAATGCTCAAGAACCATATGTACGGGGACTGGCAAGATGGTTCCATAGATAAAGGCACGGGCCTCCAAGTCTGACAATGTGGGTTCAATCCTTGGGACCCACATGGTAGAAGAAGAGAAAACTGACTCCAGCAAGTTTTGCTTTGATCTGCACAAATGTGCAGCACGTCCCTTATACCGAAATAATAAGTGGAATCAATATTTTTCTTTAAGAACCGTATTTACAGGCACGTGATTCCCTGAACAAGTGGCCTTTATTTTGTAAATTGAATCAGAAAGGTTGAAGTATTTATTTGGTAAAAGGTAGCTCCTTGAGCTGTGTGGTGCTTCACTGTCTACAAGACATGTAATACACATGTACACATATAGAAGTCATTACCAGGTTTTTACCCCCTGTACAATGGCCACAGCAGAGGTAATGTAGCAGGTTTATGTTCATTGGGAACTGAAGGGAGAATGAATGTTCTGACGCCTACCTCCAGAACTCATAATAATCCGTTGGCTATTTTCATCAGCATAAACACGACTTCCAAATTTCTAAGTTACTGTGCCCTATGGCTTCTGTTTTTAGTCAAGTGTCTGTTGATGTGTGGTCAAAAGCAACCCAGGAAAGAAAAGGTTTACTCTTACAACCCTCGGGTCACTGTCTATAAATGAGGGAATTCAGGGCGGGAACACAAGGCGGGAACTGAAGCAGAGGCCATGGAGGAGTGCTTCTTGTGGACTTGCTCCCCAATGCTTGTCCAGCTTGCTTTCTTACGTCATCTAGGACCGACTGCTCAGGAATGGTATCACTGGCGGTGGTGGGCGGGGCCCTACCACATCAATCAGTAATTAAGATAATACCCCACAGACTTGGCTACAGGCCAACCTTACGGAGACATTTTCTCAACTAAGGGTCCCTCTTCCCAGACAGGACATGGTCTTATCACCATACACCCATGACTTTGTTTTTAAAATAAAGAGCTCAGGGAGAGCATGTGGCACAGAAGTTACCCCTTTGTTTACTAATCGATCCCTAAGTCATTGACCTATGAGGGCCAGATTGGGTGTGTGAAGTGAATCAATGTATGGAGTTCTCGTGACTATGAAGGTTACAATTTTCTGTTTAGGAGAATCGGGCCTAGAATGTACCAGCGTGTGACCTAGTGTGCCATAACTCACTGGGGTAAAGGGGGAAGTCAAGCCCGGCTGAACCCCTCTTCCCATCCTGAGCCTTTCCCACCACCCTACACCTACTAGAGTGCTCTCCATGTCACTCCTGGGAGCACTTCTTCTCAACAGCAAGTCGTAGTGTGCCGTACTGGGGACCCTTGCGTGAGATGCCCCTTGCCTTTTATTCCCGTCTCCTGGGGACGTAACAAACTGAGACACTATGAATGAAGGCGGACAGCTTGATGTTTCTTTAAATCTTCTTCATTCTTTGCAAATCCATCTTCCCTTAAGAAGGCCGAATTCCTAACAATGATAAAGAGCTAGATGTGTAATGAATCCCTAAAATGTTTGTGTTTTTGAAGCGTGGTAGCACATAGTTTCGCATAGCTGACTGGCTCTTTTCGGTTCTCCTTTAATAAGTTTATTCCCATGTCTTCCACGGTCTTCTATTTTATCTTAATCATTCGATGAAACGACTGGCGTCTGTTACTCTGCAGAGGCTAGTTTTCAGAGAATAGAAACCCAAAATAGAAAGATAAGAAGCTGGCATCAACATCAGAAAGCTATTTGAAAAGATGGCAGAATGTGAAAACTGAACCCCAGTGGGATTTGTCAGAAACATTCCTAATTTTCAGCATTAAAAAAAAAAATCTCATGGCCTTATTTGTAGTCTTAGTTTCCCCTTAACTGTGAGAGCAGCAGATATGAATGAGGTTTAATTTTAGGGAAATTAGAGAGCTTAGCTAAGACAGTAGATGTAAGTACTCCAAATTAATGGCTTTTAGGTTCTGTTAGTAAACTCAGCTTGAAATCTTAGGAAACCCACTATAGCAAATGTTAGGTTTGATTTATAGTAATATGATTGACAGGTACCAAAGGCTGTTGTTTCCATTAATGCTTGAAAAAATCTTTTAAGAAAGTTGGACCTATTCCCATTTTGTCAGTGGAAGAGAAAGGAAGAACAAAGGAAGAAAAGCTGAGACTTGGAAGCAGAGTTTATCAATGATAGACAAAAAAATAAAATAACGGCAGAACTCAAACCCATGACCGTGAGAGTACAAGCCATCCCTCTGAGCCCTACTTCACTATCTAGTGACAAGATTTTCACAGACATAGGAGACTTTACACTTGGAAAGATCATTCGCTTTGGTTGATGAGGGTCTTGTTCCCTAATCTGTTTCATGGCACTCATATGCCTCGAAGCCTCAATGATAACTTGCTACACAATAGATCGCTCAAAAGGTGCTTTTAAGTAATGGCGCATGGCCTGAGCTTCAGGTTTTCAATCTGCAGCTGCAAAAGGGACATTAAGCATTATTGCCAAGCGCAGAGCAGTTTGAATTGGGGGGAAAAAAAGAAAAGACAAATGCCAGTTGGACAAATGCCAGTGGATGTTAGAAGTGTAGAGTTCTGGTCTAGAAGACACCGCGAGTCAATTCATAAGTGAAGAAATTATGTTGTTCATAATATTTCTCTTCTTCCTCCTTTTGGCCACATGATCTCATATTGGGTCAGAAGTGAGGAGACAGGATGTGTTTGAAGTAAGCAGGGCTTCTGAACTCACAGGACCTCCCCACGGTGCACTGCTTCGTCTCTCTCCCCGAGGGACCTGGCCTGCTCTCCCCAGGTACAGTGGTACAGCCACCACAACCTGATTCAATAGGACTTCCGTGTATCTGCTTAAATCCATTCATACGGTAGCCTGCCTTTCAGTAACAGGAAGATAACCGTATCAATGTTGAAAACTGCTAAGTGTAATTAATATCTGTCCTCTGAAGCATGGCCTTTATTGAGGACCCCTGCTTACCATGCCGGTTCAGCTGGAGTCATCCTCAACTCTCATAAAAACAAATGCGTCCGTTATGCACGTTTATTCCAAATGGCGCTGATGTGTTAATGCCGGGATCCTGGGCTCACGAGGGTCACGCAGTCACTTGTCTTTATTACTGGAGAACTGGTGATCCGGATAATCTTCCTCTGTTCCGCTCAGTGATTCAGTTCAAAAGGCTCTGGATGTGCCTTGTCTTGTCTGAAATTGGATCTTGGATGGGGAATGCATTTTTAAAATGTGTTTGGGGCTAGAGATGTAGTTTGGTGACAGGAATTACGTGCCTACTGTGCACAAGGCCCTGGGTTTGAACCCACGAACTACAAAGAAAGTGTGTGTGTGTACGTATGTATCTGTGTGTGTATGTGTGTGTGTGCATGTGTGTGTGCATTTGTGTGCATGTATGTGTGTGCATGCATGTGTATATGTGTGCATGTGTGTGCATGTTTGTGTATGCGTGTGTGTGTGTGTGTGTGTGTGTGTGTGCGCGCGCACGCGTGTGATTCCCTGCTGATTCCGTTAGGACCTGGCCAATGGGAGCCACAGTCTTCCTTTCCCACAATCCTGCCACAGACACAGCGTGACTTCCTCTCAGCTGCCAGGTGTGTTAGCACAGATCTCTGTCATTGTCAAGCTTCCTGTGGAAGGGCCTTGTCTTTAAAAGCTGATGACTAGATTTTATACACGATCTCCCAGTGCATTTTCTACACAATAAAATGGAATAACAATGCGGGCATCTGCTTGGTGTGTGATAGGCGTTCTGGTTTTATGTCTTTTCTGGTGGATTAGTCAGGATTTGGCTTGTAGCAGAGAGAGCACTCTTACATCCATTTGCCGTTCTGGGCTTTGACCTGTTTTCCTGAAGCTTCATTTCAGCTGTAGTGGGACCTAAATTATTAATACAATCTGGGCTCTGCCTGTTCAGACAGCTTCATCTGCCCTGTTTTTATTTTTGGTGTTGGTATTGGTGATGGTGGGTTTTGTTGTTTGTTTTGTGTTTTTGTTTTGTTTTGCTGGTGAGAATCTCTGTAATAATAAGAAAAGTAACTTTTGGAGGCTCCATCCGATGAGAACAAGGGCCTTGGTAAGACCTGTGGACCTAGTATCTGGAATTGAAGCTTACCCCAGTTCTTCCTTCTCTGTGGCACCTGAGGTCAACAACTAAGCCTTCCTGAGCCTCTGTGGCCCCAGCCTACGTACCTAACACCTACCACAAAGCAATGCTAGAAAAACTAAACTAAATTGAACTTGAAGTGGTCAGCACAAGGTGGTGACTCACAATGCTAATCCCTCCTACGGTCCACTCTTTGTTTCCCGAGCCACTCACCCCTCACACCCCACCCCTCACCCATGTGCATCAGAGAGATGAGACCTTGTTTTCTACCAAGCATATTTAGTGGGGGTTATCTGTTAAAATGGGAAAGGACATTTGCTGGAGCGAATCAGAGCAGGAGGCCAATACATAGTAACTGAGAAGAGTGTGTGTATGTGTTGCGGTTTGGGGGGAATATTCCAAATAGGGCAGCGTAAGCAATGGAAACAGTGTGAGCTGTGGAGACATCAGCTCAGGTTCCAAAGAGGTTCTTGGCTTTTCATGATGCCCAGAACCACTGTTGATCCTTGTACACAGTGTCGGTCTCCATCAGAGGTACCTGCCCCAGCCGAGTGGATATTCCCAATGCCCCTTGCCCTCTGCAGACCTTTGGGGTTTACTGTCTGGCTCCTCCTGAGAACCTCCCCGAGGCCATTGCTGCAGAATTTAGAGTAATGTCCACTTTCAGGAAATGCACCTGGTTAGTTCTATCATTCTCAGTGGAACTTCAGAGACTGTGTCTCATATGCAGATTCCAGGGACCATTCACGGGATGTATGCAACCCTCAGAGGGATGCGGTTTCTTGCTGAACAATAACTGTCAATCAAAGGAAACTTGTGAAATGCCCAACAGCCTCTCTCTAGTACCTGTTGGACCACTTCTGTTTGCTGCTCAATTTGTTATGATTTGAGAGAGGGTTGAATCCTGTGACAGATATCCAGTGGAGAAAGAACAGGAGAATGGCTGTTAAATATTTTCAGCGTGACCTTTTTGTGTGTGCATGCACACATGCACACGAATACGCATGCACATGCAAACCTAAAGTTAACCTGTGTCATTCTTAGATATTGTCTACCATGGTCTTTTTTGTTATTTGTTTGTTTGTTTGTTTTGGTTTTGGGGTTTTTTTTGAGCCAGAGTTTCTCATTGGCCTGAGGCTTGCTGATAGAGGTAGGCTTGGTGGCCAGTGAACCCCAGGGGTTCTCCTTCCTCAGCCTCCGCAGCGCTGGGATCGCAGCTTTTTAAAATACGGGTTCCAGGATGGAACTCAGGTCCTCATGCTTAGGTGGCACGCATGTAATGTCGACACATCCTCGTGCAAGCTCTTTCTCTTCTCTTCCCTTCATCTTCCCTCCCTGACTCAAATGACTAGCTGTGCGGTTAAACTGCCATCATCTGTGTTGGATTCCAACTCAGAGTATCTCTTGAACAGAATTCATGAACATGCATTCATTTCAGTGGGTGTGTTTCTCCAAATCATTAGTGGCTCTATAAGCATACCACTTTGCTAATGTGCAAAGATGTATCCAGTTCACTTCCTCCTCCTCCTCCTCCTCCTCCTCCTCCTCCTCCTCCTCCTCCTCTTCCTTCTCTTCTCCCTCTTCTTCCTCCTTCTCTTCCTTTTCCTCCTCCTCTTCCTCCTCCTTCCCTTTCTCTGTACTTAAAGGATTCTACATTTTGTCACTGCAAAAAAATACCACCCAGGACAATGGAATTCCATCTTTTCCTTAAGCCATGAGTCTCTGGTTCCACTTTCCTCACTTCCTGCTGATGCTCTGCTGATGGTCAAGGCTGGATTCTGAAGCCAGACCTAGCACTCAATGGCCCGATCCCCACACATCCACTAAGGGTCCGAATACCCCCACTGCTGCCGTTCTTAATCTGTGCCCTATCTGCTTTACTGAAACTCCTCCCCCCACCCCACCCCCACCCCTGTGTGTTCACTTTTCCAGGTCTTAGCATCCACCTATAACCCCATCTTCTGAGATGGATTTCACACATCTGTTCGTAATCATCTTCATCTTAGCCATGACACAACTGCTTACGCTTCTCAGGAAACAGATTCTTTAAGGAGTTACAGTGTTCAGAGAAGATGCCTAAAGGAAAAAGTCCTGCCTTCACCTTGAATCTTGGCAAACAAAGCCCCTCAGAGTAAATTGAACTTTCTTTTTTATTTCCTTGTCAACTTAACATTGAAGACCCAGGCACAAGGGTCGCAGAGTCCTGAACGAGCTCCAGTGTGCCTCATTCTCCTGCTGTAACCACACATGCCTTTGGCAGGGCCGTGCCCCTTTCCAAAACCTGCCTGGTACGATCGTGCTCAGTGAACGAAGAACAACATTGTCAATGCTGTTTGCCGGGGATAGGGTTTCCTCTCCTGTTCTCTTCAGCTCAGATAAGGATCTTTTAGGACCATGGCTCTGCTGGTGACAGAAAAGGCTGCATGCATTATAACCTCCTGAGGTAGTATGACAGCCTAGCCTGGCTCTCCCATGGTTACCCTTCCCACGATATGAGAGTTTGGGCAGAAACTTCAATGGCTGTGCCATTCTCCCAAGAGCATGTAGCAACCCCCCAACCCCCTCATAGGGGGAGGGGTCAATCCAAGATCCCCAGTGGAGAGCTGAAACCACAGAGAGTATCGAACTCGTATGTGTACTGTGTTGTTCTATCACACGCATACCCATGTTAAAATTTAATTCATGGTTTGAATACAGTAAGATTGACAACACATAGTAAATGAGATAAAATTACACAACGTAAATGTGCCAGCATCTCTGCCCTTGCACGGAGGAGCCATTTCTAACTCCAACAAGAGCTCTGTAAACACAGACACTGTGAGTACCAAACATGCCAGCCGTTAACATGATGCCTGAGAAGGGGGCGGTAATGATGGCAGGTAGGCTATAGACAAGGCAGACAGGATCCACTGGGGATCACATCTCCCCTCCTGTGGGGCAGCACCAGGCATGGTCCTCAACTGAAGCAGGGCAGCCTGAGATCTCACCACACTACTTAACGCTCTCCACCATTTACAGTGTATGGGATGTTTATGTGTGGACATATTTGGTACTATTTTGGCTTGGGATGGGTGGCAGGCAAATGCAAGCGTGGAACTTAAGAAGACCACATCTGCCCGGTACAACTGAATGAGCTACAGAGTGGAGGTGGGGTTTGTACATCTCACCCACCTCTGCATCCTTCTCAGCTCTGCCCCTGTGACGACAACCCAGCCCTTCTGCCTGTGACCACAGGCTGCTGTCCCCTTCCCTCTGGGAGTCTAGCTATTTATCATCGCTGAATAATATTTCTTCTGATTTCTCTACCATCTCTAGACCATTTATACGTAAACACTTCCACCCTGACTCTTTCTCTCTCCAGCTTTGCTTTTACCCTGACTCTCCAACTCCTTGGGTCCTTCATGTGTCTCACCTGCTGGCCCTCCTGTTTATGATTGCTTTGAACTTTGACCTTTCTACTGCCTGCCTCACCTTAGCCACAGGAAGTATACTTAAACCTCCTAAACTCACAGCCTTACGGGGCCTAGCTGGCATCTTCTACCAGTCAAGGAGGTATTTGATTCAAAGACACGGGCTCATGAGTGCTTTCAGATTTAATTATTAGGGAAAGCAAATTTAAATTTGTCTTGATTGTTTTGTTTTGCTCCAATTATAGGTCAGAGATGAACCCCTTGGTAGATTATTAAATCCCAAGTGGTCAGTGGATTCCTACTTGAATCCTCATGTCCCACCTAGAAAGCCTTGAGTGCTGTTCATTTGGGAAGCATTGCGCTAGAACGCTACTGTATCCCGGGACTTCATTGTTAACATGTGAAAGAGAATAATATTTACGTCACTGAGACAACAAACACGATTTCAGTCTGGTTTAGAGTGAATGCTGGGTTCTAAATCTCTGTGGCAGGCATCACGAAAATTCTATTTAATGTATTCCTGATGCTCTTCATGGAGTGCAGACTAAAATCGCTTGTTCGGTTACTTCATTAGCGCGGGTAAATGGATAACTTCATTTATTTTATGTGGGTGGAGGGGGGTAGCGTCGAATTGTACGGGATTAACACAAAGGGCAAGCACATCTGCTGTGAAGGAGAGACTTGCATGGAAAATCCCCAGTCTCTGGAGTCAAGGAACCGTAGAGGGAGGAGGCAGCCTCACGGTCACTCAGCCGGGGCCTCTCCTTGACAAAAGCTCTCGGGGAATCTTTCATTAAGTCTCCATATGAATTTTCCGTGAGTGGAAGTGTCCTATTCTAACACAGTTCACCTCTGAGAAACTCATTGTTACAGTAGACTCTCTTATTCAGGACTAAACCAAATACTTAGTTACTTTGTTACATCCACCCATAAGCTGCTGTTTAAGCAGAGGGCAGTTACATATGGGCACTGCTGCCCCTCCACGCTGAATATTCCTTATATCTTTAGAGATAGTCACAAGGCTATTAATCGCTCCCCGACCCCGACCCAGCCATGATGTGATCCATGGAACTGAAAACAATATCTCATGGCCAGGATATACAGCCTGTGACAGATTGAGGCTGTATGGCCTTCAGGTTGGCTGCTTTCCCTAGAGGGGCCCAAGAGCCCAGTCCTCTGGGGGGGGGGGGGCAGGAGAAAGGCAATCGAGAGCCTTTCAGTCCCCATTCCCATGAGATGTGTTTTCGTTTCGCAGGTGAGTTTTACCTAAACGCCCTCCTTAAAGCTTAGACTCATCTTGCGTGTGATACGGACACACGTGCGTTTGCAACTAGACAGGAACATCCGGTTAGCCCCCTGTGTGAAAACTGTGTTCCATCCAGGTCCCACATTATCTCATTTTCTGTTGTAATTTCTCCTTCGTGTTTTTGTTGTTGTTGGTGGTGGTGGTGGTGGTTTGTTTTGTTTTGTTTTTTCCTCATTTGTGGAAATATTTTTTTTCTAAATAATTATTAAGGGCCAGCCGTACACATTACATTGTTTTGCCCCCTTTCTCTTCCTACTGGGCTTTGTTTCCCGCTCCCATTTTTCTTTCGCCTCCCACTACTTGCCGTCTTTAATCACAGAAGCATTCTCTGCAACAACAGATGGACACATTTTAGTATCAGTTGGATACCAGAGAGAAACAGATTATGTCATGTGTTACAATTTACCAAGACTGATTTTTTTTTAATATATATACTTTGGACTTACCAACTTAATAGGTAGACAATTGGCTTTTGGGGGGCTAGATTTTAGGGGTGGAGTCTTTAGAAACTTGTAAGTGTGGGGAATTGTTTTGACCCAAGCAAGTAAATATAACAGGGACATAAATGAATCATTGACAGTGATAAAGTTAATATGGAACACACAGTTTTGACTCTGCAACATTTCAGCGAGGCAGTCCTTTCTATGTCCCGGGGATTCCAGGAGAAATGAACTGTGTGTAGCCATTTGGGGACTGGTGTTCCTGTAAGGGAGTCAGATGGGTGTAGAAGACAGAAGGCAGTGTTTATGATAAATACAAGCGGTAGAGGAAGTAAGTAGACACGTAGGAGGACATAGGACTGAGAGCCACTTGGAGACTGAAGGGAATTCTCAAGGCTAATCGCATGAGAACATGTAGAGAACAGAGGTAGAACATGGTTGCCATGCTGGCTCCCTGACTACTCGGAGGAAGAGAAAGGTCGGGGCTTGGGATGGAAGGAGGGGCCAGTGCCTGCCCTGGGAGAGGATACAGAGGGTTGGCTCACCTGGGGGCCATCTCTTTCTGCTTTCTCCTGCTCCCACCAGTTACAAAGAATGATTTGGAAGTAAGAAGTACTCTGTGGCACCAGGTGCTCAGTGTGAACTTGGGCTTTGGGTTGTGTGACTTCTCTAATGCCAGTTGGTGCTCAGGAGTCGGAATAAAAGTCAGAGCCTTTCTGAGTAATTAACTGATAACCTGGACACCAATTACTGAGTTGTTCTGAGGCACACTGAAGTCATAGATGTTTGACTCAGAGGTCATTCATTGAGTGTGATGAGGGAATGTTGTGAAATTACTGATTATAATAGTTGTCTTCGGGCTTCCTCCTCCTCTTCCTCCTCCTCCTCTTCTTCTTGAAACAGGGTCTCACTATGTAGCCCTGGCTGACGTAGACCTTGCTATGTAGATCAGGCTAACCTGGAACTCACAGAGATTCACCTACTGTTGCATCCTGGGAGCTGGGCTTAAAGACGTGTGCCACCAAGCACATCCTTTTAGCAGTATTGTTTAATTTTCCAGCACTCTGGGAATTTATCTTCCTCACTAGACAGAGCTCCTGTGAAGTCACTGTGCATTGACTGTCTAGTCACTGAATGTCTAGTTCAAGTTTGAAGCCACGCTTTAAGGATTCTAGCCAAAACCATTAATGTAAGCTCAGTAGACCTTCATATAAGACATGTTTAGGCAAGCATACATAGTACTTTAAACAAAAACAATAAAGTTGTGTGTGTGTGTGTGTTTATACATTTGGTGTATATACATATATGTATATATATAAAATATATGTGTACATATTATATATGTATATATATCAGACCTTAATTTTATATATGTATGTGTGTGTATATATGTATATGCGTATATATATATATATATATATATATATATACATATATATATATGTATGTATATATATGGTCCTAATCACAGTAATGAATTCTGTAGCCAGACTTCATGAGGTTGATTTGTTTTCCAGTTCTTCCTGTTTTTCAATGTATGCTTTTGTGCCTGTTCATGATTTAAGTCCATGAATATGAACGCTGTTTATCAGTATTATTCATAGCTGTTAGTTCTGTCAGAACTTGATAAATAGGTACGTAACCTGGTAAAAATATTTAACCAGGAGAGTCATAGTGAACTAATACTCACGTGCACGTGTGTGTGTGTGTGTGTGTGTGTGTGTACATGTGTGCACATACTATAGATGAGTACAGGTATGTGAATGCTTCAGCATGTGTATGGACACCAAATGACAGCTTTGGTGTTGCTATTGCTTCCACCTTGTTTGACCCAGGATGCTTTGTTATTCCCCATTGTCTGTGCCAGAATTCTGGGAATCCTCCTGCCTCCCATCTGTCGGTAACAGCACTGGGGATACAGATGCCTGTGACCACCCCTAGCTTTATGTGAAGATCTGAACTAGGTTCTCATGCTTGCACAGTGAACACTGTATCTGCTGAACTCTCTCCCTAGCCCCGTAGTTCACTTGTAAGATAGATAACCACTGCACATTTCAGAACATAAGTATGCTGAGGAAATCCTGTGGATGAAATGATTATAAGAGACAAGATGGCACCTAACCAATTTAAATAACTTATTTTAATTACACTAATTGTAGATTTTGTACAGTTCAGGCCAGCTGTTCAGTTGGCTTAAAGGAGGCCGACACCGATTCACAAGAGAGCAGAATCTCTTGACTCGAACTTTTTCACTGTAGACCACAGCTATGAGCTTCCCACGTGAGGGAAATCTTGTTCCCTGCTGGCACCACAGAGAGGAGTGTGGTGGGAATTGCCTCGACAGGCACTTTCAGCTTGCACTTGCAGTCCACCATGACGCTAATCACACCACAGCAATATTCACTTTCGTCTCATAAGAATAAAGCGCAAAGTCCTAGGCAATGTGCCCTTACGTTTCTCTCTGCTCTCATGTAACGTTCAGCCAAAAGCGGGTTCCATTTCTTTATTTGCTTGGCTAGCAGTTCCATGTCCAGAACTACTGGACCAGGCCTGTCCTTAAGAGTTGTATTATTAATGTCGAGTTTCTTTAATTGAAGGGTAATTTGCATACTTCCCAATACACTCGTTCTAAATGTTAATCGATTTTGACAAACCCACTCCCACAACACACCAGAGAACATCTCAGCCCCCTAACATTCTCCTTTCCCACCCTGCCAGACTCAAGTCTCCCCTCTGCTGGAAGCAGCCATCGAGAGTTTCAGCTTGGCTTAGGATCTGAGTGTTCACTGTTAGGGGTGATATATCAGAAAGATGTGTCACAGAAGAATCTTTACATCTGGGTATTACTATGAGAGATATTAAGACTAATTCAGACTGGGTGGTGGTGGTTCATGCCTTTAATCCCAGCACTCAAGAGGCAGAGGCAGGTGATTCTCTGAGTTCAAGGCCAGCCTAGTCTACAGAGCTAGTTCCAGGACAGCCACACCTACACAGAGAAACTCTATCTCAAAAAACAAACAACAACAACAAAAGAAACAAAGAAAATTCAGAAATATTTGCAGAGCCTGTGAGCTGGTCCAGGAGGTGAAAGCATATGTCTGACGATCTGAATTCAGTCCATGCTAGAACCTGCTTACAAAAGCTGGGTCCAGTGGTATCAGTTTATAACCCCAGCCCTCTGTGAGTTTGCTACTTAGCCACTCTAGCTAATCAGTGAGTGCCAGATTCAGTGAGCGACACTGTCTCAATAAATAAATCAAACACAGAGAGAGATTGAAAACACCTAGCATCAGTCTCTAACCTCCACATATGTGCATGTACACATACAAACATGCATACACACATACTACACATTCATACGTACAAAAAGAAAAGTTAAAAAAAAAAGAATGAGTTAATGTCAATTTAGTAAGATCAATAATGGTCACGGCTGAAGCCCTATATCCTAGGACACTCCCAGGGTCAGAGAAGCAGGGCCTGCCTGGGCCTCCTGTCAGCCTCCCTCTGGTAACAGGAGATCAATCAAACCCTGTTTACATATCCAGCACACACAGGCATCCTCTGGGCCTGCAGGCTGCTGCAGAAAATGCCAGGATCGGCCCCAGAACTCATGATGACCAGAGGATACTGCATCTTCTGTCTGCATTTAATGTTTTCAGTTAGAGACCTTCCCATCCTGTTCCGAGCCAGTGTGACGTTCTTGAGAAATCACCGTTAGGCTTGGAGTAAACCTCACCATGCAGAGAGAAGGGAGCCCGGGACAGAGGGCTACTTTGATTTCATTACTGCAGCACATGGGGTAGGGAATGAAATCACACTGCTGTTGTAATTTATTCTCTTCATTAAAATAGAAAAGTATTCGACAAGCCATAAAATTCCCATCTGTACTCCCGGCAGGCCCTCACCATCTGAAACACACATGCCTTCCCTCCTTGCCTTGAAAACCCAGAGGACGGAAACACTTAGTATCAGGGGTTGGCAGGATCCTATTTAAGTTTGAAAAGCACTGAGCTCTCTCATCTGCTCCTCGAAGGGCTGCATCCTTTAGCGAGTGATTGCTGGTCTAGATTTAAATGTCACAGGGGACAAGGGAGTTGGGTTGGAGATCTCCCACAGTACAGGAGTGGAGATTGAATGGTTGGACCTGCAGCCTGTAATTGACGAGGCTTCTACCACCTCACAAAGTAGTCACCTTAGAAAAGAAAGGTGACAAAGGGCTTCTCATGATATGGAAATGAAAAACTCTAAACCCAGACACACACTCGTTCCTACAGCCCAATGGACAGAGGCTTTTAAATACCGAGAAATCACCATCTAAGGTGTGTAAACTTCGCAGCACAGTCCAGGAAGAATTCACTGTTTCTTTCCCCTCATTTAAGAGTCCAGTACCTGGCTGATATTTTAGGCTCTGGAAACCCAGCCCCCTTAAAGATGGCTTCTGAAGTCATTGCAAGCCCTTGGCTCATTTTTTTTCTCAAGCTCTTCTTCCTCTACCTCGAGACTACATCTTCTGTTTCAATTTTTTATAAAGGCGTCTGATGAAAAATTTAAACAAACTCTTTTAGAGCAGGTCCTCTGTCAGATGGCGTGCGAGGCCTGCATTTAGTAGGACAGTTATGTAAGGTCCTGTGTGTCAGCTATCTCATAGGCAGGTCCTTACTGTGACCTCAGGGTCCTGGAGACTCTGGGCTCTGATTCTCTGGGAACTTCCTGTTGATGAATTTTTGTGCCTTGGTCAATTTACAAGAGTGATAGGAGATTTTTAGCATTATAACCCTTTTGAAATGTGGAAAGATGGAATGGGTGCCCTTTTGGGGGGTGGGGCAGTCAAAGGATCATTGTGAAAGTATAATTAAGTTCAGGAAATGAGAGATGTAAATGCTAATGTTACATTGGAACGATTTTTGTGTCTTCGATCACATTGGACCCTAGCCACACTATATGAAGGATCTTTCTTGCTCTCATAGAAGTTATACTTCTGGTTCAAGGTCAGTTAACTGTTAGGCTTCAGACTTCTGGGTGATTTCTTCCCCCTCTTCCCCCTCTTCCCCCTCCCCTCCCCCCTTCAACAATGTCAACTGTAAAAAGTCTGCAAAGTACCAGCTTGGGCCTGACCCTGCATGAGCTAGGGCATGGAAAGGTCACTTCCTGTCAGCGTGGCACCCCAGACTCCAGGAGCGAGGCTGGCAGCTCTTCCTTCCTGGCAGGATCCTTTGCAGTCAGGTAAGAAAAGAGAGAAATTGGCTGGTCTCTGACAGGCTTTCTAAGCACTGCACATCATCCAAACAGCAAGTATATCTTGCCCTTGGCAGGAGAGAGACATGAGGAGGTTTTGCATACTCACAGAGATTAAATATGTGTGAAGTGGTTTCAGCAGTATGTTGCAGTATGTTCTCTGTATGTTGCAGTTTATTTTTTTAATTGTATTTATTTTACGCATATGGGCATTTTACCTACATGTATGTCTATGCACCTCTTGTATATCTGGTACCAACAAAGGCCAGAAAAGAGAGTCAGATACCCTCAGTTAGGAATTACAGTTGGTTAAGAACCTCCATGGAGACCTTGGTTTGATTCCCAATGGAATCCAAACCAAGGTCTTCTGTAAGAGCAATCAATTCTCTTAACCACTAAGCCAGCCATTTCTCCAGCCTCTGTGTGGTGGTTCTGATAACTGTTATAGCTTTCCCCATCTGTGACGTACTGGAACATTTATCATGGTTGGGAGGGTCAGTTCTGGGCGAGGTTCCTAGATGCTGCATAGGACATGTGAGCCCACTTCCCTTGTGGTACTTTATCTGTAAAATGCAAACATCGGTGATTCTCTCAGTGATGGGTCAGTTTCCCGAAATGGTCAACTATAAAGTATTTTGGAAGTCATTTGTTCTCCCATTAAAGAAGATTGCTCAAGTTTAATCTTGGCTGAAAAGGTCATAGGCAAATTGATGAACATCTTCTGTTTACTAAAACTGAGAGATTATACTTATTTATTTAGTGAGGTAGGATATTTCATTGGGTTTGGTTTTTGGCTTGGTTTGGCAAAGAATCTTGGCAAATTAGCCTAGACTGGCCTTGGACTTATAAGCCTCCTGCCTCAGTCTACCAAGGTAGAGATGACAGCAATGCTCTAACAAGCCTACTCAGAAGGTATTTTAAAATACTGGTCAACTACATGAGAAATGATCTTAACAAGTGGCATATTCTTGTAGCCTTATTCAATACTTTAAAAGTTGAATATTCTCTTCCAAGTGTAGCATGCCTGCCTTTTGCTGCTCTGGGGGTATATTCTGCAAAAAAAAAAAAAAAATATCTGGAATGTGTTCTGTGGAAATATTGATGTGGGTGTTATCAAATTTTGACTGGTAGAATCCAGAATTTGAGAGTGGCCTTTAAAACAAACAGAGCCACATCTCCCTTCGTTAGACAGTATCTGATATCACTTAGCCACTTGGGCACATTTTAAGTACAGTGAGACTTCGATGTCTACAAACAGCTGGGTCCTTTGGAGGAATGTCTGGCCAGGTGAGGAGCAGTCCAGCCTCTCTCATTTTCCTTCTGGTCTCTTCAGCAGATAGTTTAGCTTCTGCTCTGTAGCCACCACACAAGATGTTGGTCAGCTAGTCAACACATCCCTTCACTAGATTTTAAAGCTCTGTTTCTTGGGCCTTGAATGACACACACAATCTCCATGTCTTGTGTGCATATGTGGTGATTTTTTGCATGGTTGCTTTCCAAAAGGTGGGCCCTCAGAACAGTATGAAGTGAACCGAGCTGTCTTATCCAAAATGTCTGGCGACTCCCAAGGATTGATTACTTTAATGTCGTCCATTTTTACATTGATGAAGGTCTCCTTCTCTCTTTACCATGGAAAAGTATTTTACACGGTGGCTAAGTGGATTTTTTAGAAGCCTTGTTTTGTTTTGTTTTTAATTTTTATTAATTTTTATTTCCACATGTGTGCACCTGCTTGCCTGTATGTGAACTATCTGCATGCAGTTCCCTTAGAGGTCTAAAGAGGGTGTCAAATCCCTTGGAACTTGTGGAAGCTGGGAACTGTACTTACTTATTTAGTGAGGTCTGAGGTTTCACTGGGTTTGGTTTGGCAAAGCCCAGTATTCTTGAAGCACAGTGAGGACTCCTAACCTCTGAGCCAGCTCTCCAGCCCCTTGTTTTACTTTCCTAGCAAGCTGTCTACATTTGTTTTTACTAGCTCTCATGAGATTCCTGCTTTACAGCTTTTCACATCACTTCGACAGCCTGAAATAATAAGCCTTTTTGATAGGGCCATTGTGCCAAGATATATGAAGATTGTCAGGCATGTCCAGCCTTGGATATTGCAACACAACACTGTTATCTACAAAATTTTGCTATGAACCACACAAATAAGGGGGAGAGACAGAGAGACAGAGACAGAGACAGAGACAGAGAGACAGAGACATAGAGAGAGACAGAGAGGGAGGAAGACAGGGAAAGAGGAGGGAGAAAGGGAGACAGGGAGGGAGGTAGCAATATGGTTTGCTCTGGTATGCACACATGTGCATATATGTATGTGTAAGTGTGGGTAAACGGATAACACATCTTGCTTGTGGAGGTCAGGAGACAACCTTGGCCATTACTCCTTCCCTTCAAGCTTGCCAAAGACAGGACAGTTCCAGGCTGGCTAGCTCACAAGCTTTAAGGAACTGTCTCCTGTCTCAGCCCCGCTTCTGACCACAGGAGAGCCCGTGTTACAGATGGTGACACTGCCGCATTGAGCTTTGCTGCGGCTTCACTGGATTCAAACTCAGAGCCTCACATTCGTATAGCAAGAACTTTTGCCCACTGAGCCATTTTCCCCCCCATCCTCACAATATCTCAGGAAGTTGACTGCTTTGTATTGTGCCTCAGTCATGGCTGTCCTACAGTGCATGTAGCCCTATGGACATAGGTTGGACACACCCATTTTCCTTCCTCTCTCTCTCTCAAAATGTTTTTCTCTCACCTCTAGTAAGTTTGAAGCAGCTTTAAAAATGGGTCTGTTATTTTCGATTCCCTCTGCCCAGCCTTTCTGCCTGCTTGACTGTCGTGTTATATGTCTATGCTATACTTATTTTTTAATCATACGATTCCTGTTATGTCTGCCGTTGTTTAGGCTTGAGCTTTCTTGAAGTATTTACATCTTAAGAGAATGGCTCTCTCTCTCCTGTCCATTACTGGTCAGGGTCAACATATTTGTTTCTACTATAAATCTACTCTTAGGTCCTTTAAGCGTTCATCCCAAGAATGAACATCTTCTCAT
The DNA here is from genome assembly GCF_004785775.1 of Grammomys surdaster. Lineage (NCBI taxonomy): Eukaryota > Metazoa > Chordata > Mammalia > Rodentia > Muridae > Grammomys > Grammomys surdaster. The sequence continues at coordinate 3,835,397 of NW_021604786.1, read as the reverse complement.
ACACTTGGCCTTGCCAGATGGTAAGAGTATAAAAATGGATGTTTAAGGAGGCAGTTGGAACCCTGAAACAAATCCTTCCTATCTTTCTCTGCCTTGGTCTCTCTCACTCGAATCTCATCTTCTGGTCTCTCTTCAGACGGACGCCATCCTGGTCAAAGAGGTGATGCTTTAGTGAGGAAGAATGTCTTTAGAGTCACTCCAGGTACTCTACTGGGCTGACAGCTGGGTAAACAAAGGGACACCTCCTCAGCATGTAGGCAGATCGAGGGTAGACACCTGCTGATCAAGGGGAGGGACTTCCTTTATGTACTGCTAAGGTGGCTTCTCAGAAGCCAATAGCTAATCTGTGTTTCTAGGTCACTGGTCAGAACTGTATCTGATAACTCATCCTGACCGACCACTGGAAAAGTTTATCGGTAAGGCATCTTTTTGTCCAGTTAGCAAAAGAAGGAGAGTGTTGGGAATATCCAGTGTGTAAGTACAGGTTACTTACTTGATGGCCCCTTTCCATCCTGCCCTCCCAATACCTATCTGATAACCTACCTGTGAAGCCTTCCCGAATGCTCACACGGAGCTCACATCATGACGATAGTAATCCTGACATCACAGTCATGCAGACAGGTGCCTCTGTATGGACGGGACAGAGGTCAGTGGGTCTTGCTGAAAGAACGAGTGGGCATGTGAGTGTGCCTCTGGTGAAGAGTGCCGGAAGCCAGCTGCTGAGGGGAAGTGCTGAGTAAGGCAGTCTCCCATCCACCTGGCACCCCGTTCCTGTCCATGGGCATTCCCCTGGTGAAACGTGAAACCACAGTCCAGACCACTTGGATTCATTAAAGCACAGTGGGGAGCCTTGTGCCAAAGCCCTACATCTCAAGTGTGCCAGGAAGACATGAGTGCGGGGTGGTAGGCTTCCTGTCTTCTTCAACATTGTATGTGTAACTTTTAAATAGTCCCAGTCATTTGGTCATTTTGGATACAGCTCTTAGCTCAGTATATCGATACATATATTTGTTTGTTTGATTGGTTGGTTGGTTCTTTTCAAAACAAGCTTTCTTTGGCTGCATTGTAGACCAGGTTGGCCTTAAACTCAGAGATCCACCTACCTTTGCCACCCAAGCACTGGGATTAAAGGCATGAGCCAATGCCACCCACCTTAATGCATACAGTTCTTAAAGTGAGCAAGACATTCCTTCAAAAGAGCTTTTCTTGGTTATGCATGACTGAACACTCAATTTGAAATGCGGCTTACACTTTTGGGACTTTAGCCCGAAAAGATGTTTCAATGTAGATGCAAAGAAGTATATAAAAAGCTCTAATATTCAAATTTTATTTTAAAAAAACTATGGTTCCCTAGGAGTTGGGCTAAGTCGGAGGTGAAACACTGTGGAAAAATGCACATACACACACACACACACACACACACACACGCATGCATTCACAAATGCATGCACATATGCATGATCACACCAGACATCGTGGCAGCACAGAAATGTCACTGGGTGTGTCAGGCAGACCCTATCTGGATCATGAATTGCTACCCTTCAGTTGCCAAAGGTGAGGTCATGCATGTGCACAGAAACGCTTACCAAAATGGCGGACCATATCTATCTCTCGATTCTTCTCATTTTCCTGCATTGTTTGAAGTTTTAGCCAACGTGCATGTATATTTCTTTTATACTCAGAAGAAAAGCCATTTTCATGAGAGTCATTGTACGGACATATGCTTTGGGCTTGTGGAAGAGCAAAGTGGGGAGTCCCTTATGAAACTTCAGCTTCGAGAACCTGAACAATCCACCTTTTCCTCCTTGCTTTGTGGTCTGAGGAATGAGAACCCAGGATGAACACTAGTGGGGATCATATTGTAACTAACAATCTTTGAACTTGGACTCTAGCGTGTCTCCCCTGCTCGCCCAAACCTTAGCCCACTACAGTGAATGACAGCCATGAGTATGGACTCTTACCGTGCCTCCTACTGAGTAAAGGGAGCTGGGAGATGCGTAGGCTGATTGATATGTTTAGGAAACCCTTTCGACCTCAAAGGCTAAGCAAAGAATATTTTCTGGAAAATCCTGAGTGGAACCAAAAATTGAATTCACAAGTCTAGTCCTTGAACATCCTAGTGAATGAACCATTTAACACAGAAACCTGGAAGAACTGATCTTTTTTTAAAAAATTCCTCTTTGAATTTCGGATTTCAAAGAACAAGTATGAGAGACACACGTATAGGTGCATCCCAGAGAGACAGTCACTGACTTGGGATATTGCTTTGGTTTTCTTGTGGGTAACATGATGGTTAGTAGTGAAATTCCACTGGACTCAAGTAAAAAAAAAAAAATGTATTAGAAAACAAAATTAGAGCCCAGTTTTACAGAATACCCCATAGCATCCTGTACAGTCAACCAAGTAAGCAGGACCCTGGAATGAATATTGGAAACCATTGAAAGATTCCTTGCCAGGCAAATGATACGCCTGTATCATTCATCTTGTTGATAGAAGCCTCCAGATAAAGGACTTTCCAGGCTTCAATAAAGATTTAAAGATATGTATTAGTTCAAAAGTTAGCTGTGTCTGGGCTCTGTTCATACTAGTTTATCTTAGAGTGTTTTTCATTTTCACCGACCTTGCCTAGAAAGAACCACTGATCATTTTCTATAGATCTCAGTTTTTTCTTTTGTTGTTTTTTTTCTTTTTCCTGATTTTTCTTTTATGGCTCTATCATACACAGAAACCACAAAACATAATTGAGTTTCTCTTTTTTTTAGATAAAGCTCCGCAACAGTAAACTGAAAGATGAAAGTGAATTTCCTTCAAGAGGTGGTTCTGTTGAACCTGCAGTATAACTCTGGTGTCTGGTCCCTTGGATCCCCTGCCACTAAAAGGGGAGTCTAGGAAATTGAAACAAAATTAAACAAATGTCACAGTCTTCGTTAAGTTTCTTGCTGTCTCAGCAGAATGCTCTTGTTCGTCTGTCCCTCTAGAATAAAGCAGTAGTTGCAGATGAAGTTGGACCAAGACTTATTCCCATAAGATCTCCGTCAGAACATGAGTCCAGCAGTTCTATCTCCCCTCCCATGTACCCGTGCATACAGAAGGTGGCGCAAGGAGATTTGAAACTGTCATGTCCAAGCACTCTGTCAGAGCCGCCTCGTGGGTTGGAAAATTCGGGGATCTTAGACTTTTTCAGAAATAGCCAGTTTAACTTTTTTTTTCCAATGTCAGGGTTTTTTTCCATTGTCAGGGTTAAGAAGCCTGGAAAAAATTCCAGATGGCGGGTCAGAGTTTTAGAAAGAAGTACTAGAATCTCAGTTAACCCTGGTGTCAGCAAAACATAAATCACACTAATAAAATGAAGGGCAGAGGTTAAAAATTCCAGTCACAGGCTGGGGAGATGGCTAAGCATAGGCAAAAGGACCAGAGTTAGGGTTTCTGGTACCCACATAAATGCTGGGTAGGAGTGGCAGCTAGCCTACAGTTCCAGCCTGGGACAAGGAGACAGGATCCCTGGAACTGGCTGAAACACTAGCCACACTGGTAACATCTGGGTTTAATTGAGAGACCCTACCTCATTGAATAAGATGGAAGAGCAATTGATAAAGATTCCTGACAGCATCCTTGGGTCTCCACATAAGCACACATGTGTACACACACACACACACACACACAAATATTTTTCCTCCCTCTCTCCCTCTTTCTCTTCTATCTGACTATCTATCTATCATCTATCTATCTATCTATCTATCTATCTCATTTTCTTGCCCTCTCCCTCTTAGAAAAAAGAAGAAAGAATGCATGCCATGATGTGGATTGGTACGTATCTACAGTTAGAACTTCTTGTCACACAGGAACCATTGTGCTCTTTCTTTCCATTTGAGGCTGTCCCTGCTCTCCAGTTGCTGTGGCTTTTGATGTCACTAGGGACTCCATCATACTTGACTAGCTGACGGTGCTTGTGAAAAAAAAAAATTAATCTGAAGAACTCTGGTCACCAGTGTGAGTCCTCATGACCAACCCTGTTGACACCACAAGTATGCGATCACCACATGGTTTTGAAATCATGTCCCTTGTCTGAGGCCCACAGGCACAGCAGTGATCAAGAGGCTGGGGCCTCAAAAAAATGGGGCTTATTTCTAGTGGAGAACAACATTACATTTAGGAACAGATGACTGTTATTGTCATGACCCTTGTGCCTAGGGTCAGGAGACAGTAACCAGGCAATATTTCCATAGTGATCTGGACTTCTAACAGGAGGACAAGATTTCCAACAGATTACCAAGAAGAGAGAGTAAACAGAGCAAAGACCCTTGAGTTAGCCTAAGTCAAGAATGTCTATCCTAGACTCAGAAGAACCGAACGGTCTAGGAGGGAAGTGGTAAATGATACCACTAAATGTCACCTAGCCAAAAGGAGGATATAATACAGTGATACAGGAGGAAGAGGAGTTTCTAGGGAGGAAGGGCTAGATGTGCCACATACGAGATGCTCTGTGGTACAATAGATATGGACAACTGACTTTGGGAATCATAGGTTGCTGGGATCTTACTAAACAGCTTTGAGAAAAGAGAGTGGGAAAGAATTACAACGCAAGATGCTAGCACCTTTTCTCTATTTTCTGTGTTTGAGTGTTTTCCCCAGATCCATGTCTGTGTACCACATGTATGCTTAGTACCTGTAGGGGCCAGGATAGAGGGCTGGATCCCTTGGAACTGGAGTTAAAAATAGTCACAAACTACCATGTGGGTGTTGGGAACTGAACCCGGATCCTCACCAAGAGCAAATAGCTGGCGTTCTTAATGGTTGAGCCATCTCTCCAGACCCATACTGCTGGACATTTTATGAAGAACAGATGAATGAGCAAGTAGCTAAAGTGAGATCAAGAGAGGATTTCTTTGGGGGGATTTTTTCATAGAAAAGTTGGATAAGGCAATTCTTTGATGGGAAAGGTATTTAAAGCATAAAGCAATTGGTGATGCAAAGGAGAGACAGGATAATGGGAGGCAATGAGTTCTTGAGGCAGGAGAAGCCAGGATGGTGTACGCAACTGATGCTCACTTACGTGGAAGGGTTTTCCTAAGTGACAGCAGGGGCATGCCTTCCATTGCAGAAAGAGCGGAGTACCTGAAGCCGGTTCTAGAAGTTGCTGACTGGTCTGAAGATGAAGTAGAACTCATCCCATATGTCTTTCCCATGATGAGTGGGAGGTAGATGAAAGTGAGGCATGAGAGGCTGTGGCGAGTGAAGAGAGGGTAACATTGTAATGCTGCAACATTGTAACATTGTAACACTGCAACATTGTAACACTGTGACATTGTAACATTGTCTTCCTTGTACAGAAAAGCAAGTTCACCAGGGAGATTTTATAAAACCTTCTAACCCTGTTGAGTGCCCATTCAAAATGTATGCTAAATACTGGGAAGTGTCTTTGGCCACCTACCTTTCTCTGAGAATTTTCAAATCACCAGATTCAGAGAGATTTGCTTAAGCATACTCTGCTGCTTCCCCCCACCCCCAGGATGCTAAGATTAAAGACTAAGGGCAGACTATACAAAAGGAATGGTTGTGATGCTAGAACTTAGAACTGAGGCACAATACGGAGGGTCTAGAAGAGATGATGGGGCTGAAAAGATGGGGGCATCTGTATCCTTGAAGAACTGTATGGAGTAAAGAGTGACATCAGAAGTATCAAGAGATAGAGATTGGGGCCAGTGTCTGATATCTTCATAATGTCTACTTATGCTCGTGATGCAGCACTGAGGTGCTACAGCTGTTGGGGATAAGACAAGCAGATGACCCTCAGATTGCATGATGGGCGTGGTTGAAATGATTGGCATTCTTGACATGATTGACATGGATTGGGGAAAGAGCATGGAAGTAGAAGAAGTCAAAGTTGTAAGGGGGGAGACTCGTGAAGACATCAGCAATGGGAACCAAAGAAAGGCGTTGCTACAAAGGATGCCATTGTCAATCGCCAAGGGTGGGAGTAAAGATAATTTTTTAATTAATCATTCCGTTTGTTTACATCTCAAATGATATCCGATTTCCAGGTTACCCCTCCACAAATCCCCCATCCTACATCTGCCCTCTTCCCCCTCCCTTTTGCCTCTGTGAGGGTGCTCCCCCACCCACCCACCCTCTCCCACCTCACTGCTCTAGCATCCCCCTACACTAGGGCTTTAAAACCTCCTCAGGACCAAGAGCCTCCCATTGATGTCAGACAAGGCTATCCTCTGTTACATGTGTATCTGGAGTCATGGATCCCTCCCTGTAAACTCCTTGGTTGGTGATGTAGTCCCTGGGAGCACTGAGTGGTCCAGTCAGCAGATGTTGCAATCCCCCTCCACTCCTCCAGTCCTTCCGCCAGCTCCCCAACAGGGTCCCTGAGCTCAGTCTGATGGTTGGCTCCAAGCATCCACATCTGCATTGGTCAGGTGCTGGCAAGACCTCCTGAGGAACAGCCACACCAGGTTCCTGTCAGCAAGTGTCTCTTGACCACAGCAACAGTGTAGGGTTTGGTTGAATGAACCAAATAACCAAATAATCATGAAGGATAGACTGATGGTTTTTGAAGGATGAAGGAACAAGAAGACCTTGGATTATGTGAGGTCTAAAAACCAAACCTTCTGCCCCTTGAAGGAGTATGGAAGTGTAAGGAGATAGTTCATTGCCAGTAGGATAACAGGAAGCCAGAAAATGTAGCAAATGAATGAGAAGCACAGAGTACTGATGGTGACCATGGTAACCATGGATAGTAGGTATGATGGGATTGCTCATGGGGATCTCCTAGAGTTCAGAGCAGCTAGCTGAAGCAAAGCACAGGTCTCCTCCTGCTTCCCAGACACTGGGTATGAGGGATGGACAGAGGTTTCTTAAGAGAACTGCCCGTCAGCTTCCTGACATGTGTGCTCTCTGGGGGATACCTGCTATGGTCCTCTGCTCAACATCCAGAATGCTGATGCTGCATGCATACGTATTTATGGACTGAGTCCCTTGTGGAAATGCAAGGTCACGTGCAACAGCCAAGTCCCAAAGAATCATAGAGATCCATAAACTATATATATGTATTTGCAGTGCATTTTCCTGTGTTACTTGGGCTGTGACAGTGGAGAGCAACATTCTGTCTATGACGTGCATGAAATAGCGGGTGACACAGAGGTCAGCAGACACTATGGTCTAGACCATCCTTTTGACTGTTTCTGGCTGAGCATCTCTCTCAATTCTCTTTCAAGCACTTCCCATTAGCAGCCAAACATGTTTCCTTTTTTAACTTTTTAGCTTTTTATATTAATATTGCTGGTTATTGTGTTGGAGAAACTCTAAAGGCAGGGCAAAGTCCAGGTCCTGTCTCAACATCCCCTTTAAGGTATTCTGAAAAAAACACTTGAGAATGTCTGTTTCTGTATCTTCCATGCCCTTTTTGGGGGAGGGAGAGAACTAGGAGCGAGACAAGAGAAGACAAGAGGAGAAGTAAAAGAAGGAAGGAGACCCACACAGTCTTCGTGTTGATGCTTCCGTCTCAAGTGTGGGACTCTCTCTGAGGCTCCCAGACAGCGAAGAGATACTAAGTTTAGTCACATTCAGAAAGGAGCTGAGAGACAGTGTCTCAGGTGGTCTAGTGTGTACCCGCCATCCACGCTCAGGAGAAAGCAGCTCATAGGAGAAAGCTTTAAGGTGTTCAAAGGTATTGATGATGGAGCTTCGGTGTTCTAAATTCTGTCTTTTCTTCACTCCACTCTTGGCTTCCAGTCTTTCCCAGAGACAAACAATCAAGGAGGTATGGGTAGGGCCTTGTGCTGTCCCAGGATCCATTTTACTATCTATGTTTCATGAAAACTAAGCAAGGGCTGTCCACTTGGGAAGTCACCAGTCAGGATCCAGGGATCTGTCACCTTCTTCTGGCCTCTATGGGCACCTGTGCTAGTGGGTACATAGCTTCCCCTAGAGATTAAAAATAAATCTTTTTTTCCCAAATAAAAGTACATGTCTGTTTGTAGTGGTGGCGTTAGAAGTGAAGGCCTCCCATGGCATCTACTGAGCTGTAGATGAGAGCCCAGTAGTGTGGACTTCTTGTCAAGACTTTTCTTTAACTGAGCTTCTTGCCGAAGGCAGTTGTTGTTCACTTATATAATTTTTAGAAATCGCAATTCTTTAAGAATGACGAAGGTTACTAGTGAGAAAAGAAATCCAGTCACTTTACTCCTGCTTGTGTAAAAATGCTCAGGTGGTGGCCACAGCTGCAACCTGGATCCTCTGAACCGAGAGAGACTCCAGCATCGGTTTTCACAAGATGGTCAGTGAATTCCTAACAAGGAGGCTTGGTGGGCAGGGTCTCTTTCCAGAGGTCAGGGGTCAAGTCACTGTAGGTCTTAAAGTTGGCATCAAAGACCAGCCCGAGTCTGCTTCTGCACTGGCAGGATGTTTAGAACTACATCCTTTAGGGATGCTCCCAGGAAAATGTCAATCATCTTGGATTCCTTAATGGACAGGGAAAACAGATAGATCTCCTCCAGTGACTTAATCTTCATGTCCTTGACCCTGTGGCCCTGCTTGGTCATGGGGATCCACTCTTTGTCTTCAGCTTTCCCTGCACTAGCCGTACCACCTCTGCCAGCTCCATGCCTTTGACCATGACCCTTTACACAATTGTTAAATCCTCTGCAGAAGCAGCCACTAGGGCTCCGAAGTCCAGGTCCCGAGTCCTCCTGGTCCTCGGGGCCTTCTGCTGCACCATTCAGTGTCTTCCTGAAGAAGAAGCACTAGTCATTTTCCTATATGTAATTTTTTAAATCAGTAAGGTATATTCTATAAAGAGAATTTATAATCTGTTCTTACATAAAGCCAAAAAATTAAAATAAAAAGAGCCATCGTTATAGACTCAGTCATGAAGAATTTTAAACTCAGGGCTGTTTCCTTAGTAGAAATGGTAAAGGTAGAATTCTCTTTTGGGAAAACACAAAGCCATCAGCATCACAGATATAACTCAAAAGGAAGAATGTTTTTTTAATATAAGATCCACAGACTCAGATTATACATGGCCACAAATTTCCACTTTTTATACCACCACATTTTTTAGGAGATGCTAAGGGACCTTTTTATCTTTTTGCTAGGATAAGAGAAAAAAATTAACATTAGACACCCAGCTTACATTCCAGTCCTCTTCCTTAAACAGTGTCTAGGCAAGAGCCAAGAAAACTAGGGCGAGGGCTATTTTTAAGGCATTTTTTAAAGTTCTTTATTTGGGGGATTTGCAAGCAAAATGGTGTGAAGATTCGCCTGACTGAGGTTGTTAATTCTGCCAGATTTGGAAAGCGGTACGAAAATAATATTGATTCCCACTTATTATTTCCTATTAAGAACCTACCAAGTCTTATCAAATCAGTCCAATCCCGCATGCATTTGTGTCTGAAGATAAGACCGGAAAGGTTCTGTGGCAATGAAAATTTCCTATCTAGAAAAACAAGCGAGCATGCCTTTTCTCCAAAGCCGTCACTCCAGTGAAATATCTGCAGAGCCTAAAGTCCTCAGCCCTACATACAGGGTCCTCAAATCTTCTCTCTCATCTCTTGCAACAAGTACACCATCTGTCTTGGAGGCCGGTGGGAGAAGAGCATCAACCCTGACCCTGTCTCTTCTTCGTAGTCATGGAACAATTGGCAATTCACAAAGCATGCTGGGGACTCATCTAGCTGACTGCATCATAGGAGACGGACCGGGCTGGAAAAATGAGCTATTTGAGACCTTGATACATGGTAGCAGTGCTCTGTGGAGACAACACCGTCTCCATGACATCATGGCCATGGAGACACAGAAGCCAAGCACAGCTCTTCCGTGCTGGTCACTGGCAGAGCTCAGGATGGTTATTATTCATGTGGCCCTCCTGTCCCTGTGGCTGATGCCTACCTACAGGGGAACCTAAGGGACTGTGTGTACAGAGGGTACTCTGGGTACTCTGAACTTGATGAGATGGGACCCCAGGTTCCTGAGACAAATGCTCCTGGGGTTGAACTTCCTTCTGAATCTCTGCCCTCTTCGGGGAGGTAGGCTCTGTCCTCCGTCTGCCAGGCTGGTGCAATGGGCCACAGATCTTTATCCCACACAGGCTCACTCTCAGACAACCCAGTGGCTTCCACGTATGTCAGTCACATAACAAAATGTGTTACAAAAGGATGACACCCTGTCATAAGGTCCTGTGGATACAAAGCAATATGAGAAGCCAGAGGAAGACAGCGGTGTGGGCAACATCTACTCAGAGCTTCTGAAAGCAAATGTTCTAAGAGATACGGAAACACAGATCTAAGATTTGAGACCGGAAGTTACCATTCTGGGCTCCTTTGTTCATATGCCTTTCTTCTTTACCCCTTTCCCATCTTTCTTTCTGACTCTACTGAGAGTCCAGTAGGATCAGTCCAACTAAAGCGTGATTCAACTCACAAGGCGTGTATGCACCGAACAGCACAGTCACGGCCCTCCCAGGGTCTTAGAAAGCTTGCTTAAACACAGAAAAGTAAATGGTTCATTTGTTCTCTTACATCTCCTGCTTGTGAATAGGTTCCAGGTGCTCTTCTTTTGGAACTGTGAAGGGGAGGGGCTCCTCCAAGGGTGGAAAGCGTCACCTCATTAGTGTGTGCTGAGAACCTGGCCTAAGCTTTCTCCCACGTGTGAGCTTTCCCCTGACAGTTCAGACATCATCTCTGCCTTTCCCTTTTGACAGTTCCTCTTTCTGTCCATTCCTCTCTCCCCTCACCCCCACCATTCCCATCTTTGCTCTCTCCATTCCTCTTTCCCTCTCTCTCTCTCTACCTCCCTCTCCACTCCTTTCTTTCTTCCAAAAGCAAAGCTTTAGGTAGGACTTTATTATGAGAAGTGTCCTTTCCAGACTTCCTTTAAAATGTGCGACTAATCGTAATTCACGATTCAAATGAGCGGGAGAAGAACTCAATGGCCATAATGTACCCATATTTTACCTTGACATGGGACGGACACACTTTGAATCTTAAATCCATTTTGGAAGACCTTTCATGTGTTGTCAATTGAGCTCTTGGTTTTGTAACCCTTATCAGAAACCAATTTTGAAGCCCTAGAGACATACTTTTATACACACACACACACATACACACACACACACACACACTTCTAGGACAATCCCATGAGACCCTGAGGATGGTAGCAGTTCATCCTCGGACCTCTGTGGCTGCTGCTCAATCCTTTCTTGAGGTCCCTGGGTCTCATTCACCTTCTTTCAGGACTTCAGTGGTCGGTGGCCATTTCGTTATCTGAGCCCACAGTTTCCTCCTGAAGCCTTGAGACGCTGATATTCAACTGGAACTGAGCTGAGCGCTTTGACCTGGCCAGTCGTCGTTAAGTATCTCAGTGAGCAAGCCTGGATGAAAATACTGCAAACCAAGTGTTGTTTTATTTTCTCACCTCACAGAGGGACCTTCCCACACGCTTCTGCCCCTGGATGGAGCTCTGTATGACTGTCAACAATTCGCTGGGGTGAATAATTCTGTCTTTGGCAATCCTCTGTCAAAAACGAGTCCCGTGAACACAGCAGATGTACCTTCTGGGTGGCTGCCATCGGTGTGCATCTGGGGAGTTATTTACTGGTTATTGACAGATTCGGAGGAGGGGAATGGGGAAGGCAGAAGAACCAAAGACTCTGCTCTCTCCACCTTTTTTTTTCTCCTGACGATTGTCTCAGGACAGAACCTTCTCAAGTGAGAACCCTTCCATGGATCTCTTAGACGGAAACATCTGTGCCCCTGGCTTTCCCTTGAACTGGGAGATGCAGGCCCTGCCCTGGCCATGATATAAACTCCAGTTACTCACAGGAAAAATGGTTGAGGCCAACCTCTGTGGCCTCTGTGTATCATGGTCTGACTTGACATGTGTGAATTTGGGGATTTTCTCTCTGAAACTTGGGGAGAGTAGCTTAAGTAATTGGAGCTAAATTATTCTTCCTGGAGCCTGTCAGGTCAGTAACCCCGATAAAGTGTGGGAGGATACAGGGAACCCAAATGGGGGTGTAAAGGGGGCCCACCATCATATCTTTGCCCTTGTCCAGACACTGCAGAGCTCCGTGCCTCCTGTCTGTGGTGGCCATGCTGGAGTCAGTGCTTGCACCCTACCTGGACTCCTCACACTGACTTCTCTCTTCCTGTGTGTGCCTTCCTGTATCTTTGATCATGATAAGACTGACGTGCAGTCAGACCATCCTCTTGAACTGTAACATCGGATGTCTCCCACATTGCTGGTACCCACAACAGTGGTCAGCTTTGCCTTGTCTGGAGGCTTCAAAGCACAGGCCTCTGAAGGCATACCTCTTTTTTGACTACGTCATTGTGAGTCCTCCTGTGTGTCCAGTCTCCTACGTCCCATCCCTGCTTGCCCTAGCTTGCTTTCTGTCACTATAATAAAGATCACGACCAATAGCAACATTGGGTGAAACGGATCACAGTCCATCACTGAGGGAGGTTAAGGCAGGATCTCAAACAGGGCAGGAACCTAGAAGCAGAAACTATGGGGGGACGTTGCTTACTGGTTTGCTCTCCAGGGCTCATGCAGCTTACTTACCACCCCCCACCCCCTGGACTACCTGCCCAGGGGTGACACCATTAATCAGGAAAGTGCTCCACAGATTTTCCCACAGGTAATCTCTCAGTTGAGGTTCCATCTTTCCAGAAGACTCTAGTTTATGTCAGGGTGACAAATGACCAGTGCAATGCACTAGTTAAATAAATAAAAATCAAGCCCTTCTCAGAAGCATGCGTCTAGCCATCCTCTGAGCCCCAGAGCTAACTGCCTACACTCACACATTTGGTCTGGAGGTAGACAGACAGATTAGATGATAGATAGATAGATAGATAGATAGATAGATAGATAGATAGATGACAGATAGATGATAGATTAAATTAGATAGATGATAGATAGATAGATAGATAGATAGATCGCCTTCTTGCCTAGTCCATCCCTAATCATAAGTGACAAAGCATAATGTACCTTTGACTCTCTTTACCGTAATGCTTTGTGTATAGTAAGCCCCACATCTAGCCCGCTGGGTACCACTCACAGCTGTCACACATCAATAGTAAATCCCTTACTGTCAGCTGTGTAGCCTCAGCACAGTGGCTGCCACTTCCGGTCCTTCCTAGGAAGATGCTTGGTGACTAGACCACGCCTTTTCTCCTCTTCCCCTGTCTTGCCTGTCATTTTCTTACTATTTCCCCTCCTATTCTCCACCTGCTATGAGACTTGTCTAGAGACCCTTGCCATTGAGAACTTTTTTCTACCATCCTGGTGCAATTGGAAGGGCGAACAGTCACGGAAAGCGTTTTCCGTCCCCCTCAGCCTCACTCCAACTCAAACAACGGGTATTTTTATATCCTTTCCCCTGTTTCTTTGTATCCAGAAAGAATTAAGGTGGCTTTTAACAGTCACTTGCATTCAGAGAGCCAAGTTATTTTGGAGTTGGTTTTTTATGAGAGGCACTGATTGTGAGCCAAGAGGTAAGGATTGGGATTTTTATGTAATAAAAAGGTTTGTGTGTGTGTGTGTGCGTTTGAAAAAAGATGATTCTAGACGCAGTCCTTCACGAATGTCTTTGAGACATCAAACAGCCCTTCCCGGCCAACCTTTGCTCATTACTGTTGTGAATATTTCTTTCTTTTGTGAGTTGCCTGCCAGAGTCGCAACACTGGAGGTCTTTGTACCCCTCCTGAAGTCGATAGGATCAGGCTGTCTGAATGGACAGACATCTTACAGAATGCAATCTGTTTTCTCAGTTCTTCGCTTTGAGTTCATGAGATCATGGCTTACAGGAAAGGGTGAAGTTCAAGTAGCTGTGGAAAGCCTTGTGGAACCATGAGCAGTCTGTACCCATCATGCTTCGCTCTCCTTGTCTTCTGGGAGCAGCAGTGCTCATGAGTCACCTTGTTTCCACTCGCTCAGTGGTCACAGTGCATGGCTACCACAGGTTCAAGTTCACACTGGAGCAAGAGGGAGATGGAGATCTGTGGGGGCGGTGCGCACATGGCCTGGGAGTGTGTGTGTCTATGTGTATATGCTTGTGTGTCTCTGTATGTATTTGTGTATGTGTACCTCTGTGTGTATGTGTACATGTTTGTGTGTGTATCTTTATGTGCGCATGTGTGCCTGTATATGTGTATGTATCTGTGTTAGTCTGTGTGCCTGTGTGTATGCCTGTGTGTATGGTGTGTGTGTGTCTGTGTGCTTGTGTGTGTGCGTATATGTCTGTTTGTGTATCTATGTATCTGTGTTGTGTACTTCTGTGTGTATGTCTGTTTGTGTGTCTGTGTGTGTATCTTTATGTGTACGTGTATATCTGTATATGTGTGTATCTGTGTTTGCCTGTGTGCATGTGTGTATCAGTGTGTGTATGAATGTGCCTGTGTATGTGGTGTATCTGTGTGCATGTGTGTGTGCCTGTTGGTGTGTGGTGTATCTGCGTGTGTACGTGCATATGTGTGTGTGTCGTGTGTGTATCTGTGTATGTGTGCATATGTCTGTTTGTGTGTGTCTCTGTGTGTATCTGTGTTAAGTACCTCTGTGTGTGTGTGTGTCTCTGTGTGTGTCTCTGTATGTATCTGTGTTGTGTACCTCTGCGTATATGTGTCTGTGTGTGCATGTGTGTGTATATTGTGTACATGTATGTATGTGTCTGTGTACATGTGTGTATTTGTGTGCATGTGTGTATGTGTGTACGTGAGACATTGGATATCCTGCTTTATATCCACCTTATGCCTTATTCCTTTGAAGCCTAGTTTTTCAGTGAATCTAAGATTTACAGATCTCTTGCCTAGGCTGGCTGGCTAGCCCAACCATCCCCTTGTCTCTACCCCGCTCAGTCAAATGCAAAGGCACCACCCAGCTTCTGGTGAAGACACTGGGACTTTGAACTGAGGTCCCCCTGCTTGTGTGGCAAATGCTCTTACCCACTGAGCCACCTCTCCAGCCCTCCTCTGCTTTCAAATCCGGTATTCACCAATTCTCCATCCTTCAGCAGATAATGAGTAGATAATATCTGACTTTCCACTCTCATTACTGGTGGGGTCAACACATCCTATGCATATCTGTATGCCAGGCATATTGGGCCTGCATGATCTGGATGAGTCTAATGTGAATTAGTTTCTTATGTGGCTTTTGAAGTCTGTCCATCTTCTTTTAGGGATAACTTTCTGTAAAATAAAAAAATACAACATCTCACATGCTCTTTTATATAAACCTGGACCACCTGCCTAGGGGGTGGCACCGCCCACAGTGGGCTGAGACCACCCATAGTCATCATTAATAAAGAAAACGCACTCATAGGCTTACCAACAAGCAATACAATGGAGGTTTTTTTTTTTTTCAACTGGAGTCCCTCTTATCAGGGACTCCAGGGTAATAAAGAAAAATTTACTCTATTACCTTCCTGATGTGGCCTAGAAGTTTCCAAACACGGGGTCTCTATTCTGTATGAAGCTCTTTGAGTATAATATCCTATGGAGGTGACTCAGCTCCGTGACGTGAGTAGCATGTTCTTATTTAACATCAAATGTAACACTTCTACATGGCAGACCAAAAAGTAGAGGTTAAAAAAAGGACAAACCGGAAGAAGTATGTGCAACTGTTAAGAAGAGCCTGCGGCTCTTAAACACTAAGTCTCCAATCCTGAGCAATTTGTTAATGTGTTTCTGAGCTAGAGTGCAAACCCAAGACTGTCTAAATCTAGGGTGTCCTCCATCACTTTCTCCCTTGTACAGTCGACTGGCTGGCCTGTCAGCTTCTAAGGATGCTCCTGCCTCCACCTACCACCTCGGCAGGAGCACTGGGATTCCAGACTCTCCTTTTACATGCCCTTTCTTTGTATATGGCCCATCTTCCTTCCCACTTAATGACAGAGTCTCACAGCAGGACCCTAGATGCAAGGACTGAAGCAGAGGCTGTGAAAACAATGGTACTTACCAGCTTGTTCTCCATTGCTTTGCTTAGTTCTTATATAAACCTGGACCACCTGCCTAGGGAGTGGCAACACCCATAGTGGGCTGTGACCTCCCACAGTCATCATTAATAAAGAAAATGCACTCATAGGCTTGCCAACAAGCAATATAATGGAGGTATTTTTTTCAACTGGAGTCCCTCTTATCAGAAGACTCAAGCTGTGTCAAGTTGACAAAAATAAAAAAATAAAAAAAAATGTAACCAGCACACTTCTCTTTGGATCTGACCTATGTTCCTGGGATGAAGTCTAACTTCATCCATCAGGGACAGTTAGCCAAGCAAAGAGTAGAAAACCCTCTTTGTAGGCAAACTTAATTTTCTTTTCTAAATTGAATACCCTTCCTCCGGCATATGTTCATACTTATCTTCATGAAAACTCAACCAAACTGCCATTTCCCTAGAAACTAGTCACATACATCTTTTTATACTGAGTTCAGGTGAAGAGATAAAGCCTGTCTCCTTCTGTATAGAGTGATGGCCATGAAATCCATGAGACATTTGAGCACCTGCGAGTGTACAGGAAACTTGGAAGATACTTTTCTTACGTGCATAGGGTGCTGCGTCTGTTATTGACAGGAACCGAAAAATTATAGATGGTCTTCAGTTACTCCAAAAAACAATCTTCGTGAAACTATTCGACCACAAGAGAAGCTGGGCCAATAGGACTAAGAAACATGAAGCAGCCAAGACCGTATCAAGGGTGAGGGCCCTGAGGGTCAGAGGATAAATTCTGTATAGTTCAAACTGCCAGTATTTTCCAGGAGAATGAGCATCTGGAATCAGTAAGTGGGAGCAGTTCCTTTGCCCTAGGGCAAGAAACATGAGGCTCAGCTCAGTGTGTGTGTGTGTGTGTGTGTGTGTGTCTTTGTGTGTCTTCGTATATGTATTTCCAAACTCAGAATGGTTCGGAGCATTTCAATTTCCAGTCATAACTGATTAGCAAATAGTTTCATATTTCTTATAATAAGACACAGTCATCTTTCTCTTGGTGATTATCGGTGTCTTAAGCTCTGCTAGTTTAGGGGTGGGAGAAATCTTCCATAGGTTTTGTTTGCAAGCATTTCAAATATGAGTCCATGTTTCACTAATTTCTACCCTCCGCCTGTTACTCTTCCCTGGAGGATCAGTCTGTGAGAAGTAGTATTGTGTGGGTTGCACTGTGTGGGTTGCACTGTGTGGATTGTGTTGTGTGAATTGCACTGTGTGGACTGCACTGTGTGGGTTGCACTGTGTGGATTGTGTTGTGTGAATTGCACTGTGTGGACTGCACTGTGTGGGTTGCACTGTGTGGATTGCAGTATGTAGATTGCACTGTGTGGGTTGCACTGTGTGGGTTGCGCTGTGTGGGTTGCGCTGTGTGGATTGTGTTGTGTGGGTTGCACTGTGTGGGTTGCGCTGTGTAGATTGTGTTGTGTGGGTTGCACTGTGTGGATTACAGCCTCTAGTTATGAGTTGCATGGTCTTTTTCCCCCCTTTGTTTTTTCTTTATCCATTCTGTGGGCTATATAAGAATGTTATGTTTTTCCATGCACAAGCTATAACTGAATTCTGTATGAACTCTGGACTTAGCCCCTGATTAGACTTCCCTGATGCAGGGCTAGAGAAATGGTTCAGCAGTTTAGAGCACAGGCTGCTCTTCCAGAGGACTCAGGCTCAGTTCCCAGCACCTATGTAGTAGTTCAGAACTGTCTGTGACTTCAGTTCCAGGGAATCCAACCCTCTCCCAAAGACATTGCATGCAGGCAAAATATCAATGCACCTAAAATAAAAAAATAAGAACAAATTAAAACAAAAATAGAATTCCCTGATTCAAAACTATAAAAACATCCATCTTTGTTTTCGTGTGTCTGCTTTCTGGTTTTATTTCGTGCTGAATTTAAAAAAAAAAATAGTTGTGTTGCTGTGTGTGTGAATGCATATGTGAACACACATGTGTGTGTAGGTTAAGTGATAACATTCTGGAGTCCCTTCTCTCCTCTATATGGACCCTAGGAATCAAACTCACGAATGTAGGATCAGATTGTAAGTGACCTTACCCATTGGGCTATCTCACCAAACCTCATATAGCTTCGTATGCCAGCACAGTCACAGGCTCCAGTCACGATCATGGTAAATGAGTCCCCTTATCCTGCTGATTTCAAATGCCAGTCCTCTTACCCATTAAACTCCCAATGTATTGGTTTAATTATTCCTGAACTAGTGATTAGATTTCTCTGGCACTTCTCCCAGATCAGTTCATTACACTTCTCAAACCATCGTCCCATGAACAATAGGAAAGGAGAGAAAGTCATTTGGAAAAGGTATTTGTGTCAAGAACACAAGATGACCTGGGAGGGACCTCACAGGAGAAGTATTTGACTAGCAGACTCAAGGGCCTGAATTCTAACCCCAGGACAGGGTAGCCTGTGATTGTACATACCTTTAATCCCAGATCAGGGATTAAAGTTCAGGGGCAGTGGCAGGGGGATTTCTGTGATTTTGAGGCCAGTTAGGTTTGCATAGTGAGTTCCAGGCCAGCCCAACCTTAAGACCCAGTCTCAAAACAGAACAGAAAACAGACAAAAAAATCTCCAGCACAAATGCATACATGAACATGGTACATCAATATGTACAATACAGTATGTGTGGATACATATACATGCCCTCTTTATATATCTGGTGCTTTCAATGATGCATTCACCAAATGTTTAAATTCCATATGTGCCTAGGGAAGAAAAGTTATTAATAGATACAGATTAAGTGAATTAATTTCTATATTATGACTTTTCATTCTATAACATGTTAATATATTTTATTCAAGTAAAGAAGTCATTCTCTTGTATGTATATAATTCAGAGACTTTGAAGTGAGTACTATTGACTCAAGCCAAAAACCTAAGTGTCTACCCAAAGGCAACTAATCAAAAGAGAGAACATAGAGTGTGTAAAAATTCTGTTTATAGCACTTATAGATCAACAAGATGCCAGTAGCAAGCACCATTAAAGAACAATGAGATGGATTGCTAGGAAAGAAATTTTAAGGAAAATATAGAAATTAGTAATGTGCTATGTCAATAGCGTGTGTGTGTGTGTGTGTGTGTGTGTGTGTGTCCATTCACAGGGAGAAAAGCCAGAATAAATTGCATGAAAGATAAGCTCAGCTGGGATGTTAGCATTCTTATTTTCAGGATGTTGGTCATGATAGCTTTCTGCTTCTGCAATAATAAAATAAATCGCACCATAAATCAAATTTAATGCTTGTTTGAGGCAGGGAGTGTGCAGAGCGGCCCTGATGGGTAAGATTGCATCCCTAGTATCCACTGCTGAGTCAGTGCTTTGAGCACCATGCAGAGAGGAGACAAAGCAGGGACAGTAGCGGCCTTCTTTGTTACAGACTAGCTCAGAGGTTCTGCTGGCCTTAGAGAAAGAGAAGCCTGAGTCTGTTTTCCAGTCTCTGTGAGCAGACATAGCTCTGTTTCTTGAATTTCTTTTGCTCCTTTCCAGTTGACCAAGTGTCTGTCTGTAGGTCCTTCTGGGTTAGCAAAAGAAGCGTGGATATACATGAATGTTGCCTTTAAAAGATTTGTCACCCATCAAATTTAGCATCCAAAGCCAAGGGTTTCGCTACAGCTCTGTCCTGCAAACCGTTCACTACTCACTCCGTTTTTATTGTCATAAGTGCCTAGCAATAGCTTGGAGCAAGTTGGTTGTACTGTATTCATGATTGAATTTTTTTTAAGGCTTTTTAAGGTTCTCCATTTTGTTCCAGGGGGATTGTTGATAGCCGCCGAGAGAAGCATTCTTTACAGTGGACTATGTCTACAGGAATCTGATGGGGTGCAGAATTCTATGTCTCTTTGCTGTCCTTGTAGTTCTTTAAACCGTATGTCTCTGTTCCTCTAGCTCACCTGAATTCTAGTAACGCTTGAGTAGGGGGTGGAGCCTGGCTGGTAACAAACGATACTACTCGCCTGGAATTCCAGCATGTGGCAGAATAAAACAGGATCAGAAATTCAAGGTCATCTTTGGGTTGAAGCCAGCCTGGGCTATATAAGACCATAAGACCCTGTCTAAAATGATGATGATATTAATATTTATGACAGTAATAAATAATAGTAACGACAACTTAGATATTCTCAGGGTCTCTGGCATTTAACAAGCTGCCTTAATCTCTGTCTTGCAGAGTTTTTTGAAGCAATGAAAATATCTCTCTAGATGGCATTTGTCTTGGCTTCCTTGCAGAATGTGAAGTCTCTGTATACACACTAGACACTCCTAACTAGACTCCAGGTGACTTTCAATGAGTGCTTCTTCCTCTTTGTTACCGACTGGATTTGGATGCCAGGAACATGTCACGTACATAGACGTGGCAGCAATGGCTACACGCCACTGTTTTTATGGAGTAGGTTTAATGATAACTCCCATCGCCACTCTCAAAATAGGGTCCTTGGGCCATCGGCACCAGCATCAACTAAGAGCATCATTTGTATTTAGAAGTCCAGATGCCAGGAGCATCTCACTGTCATTCTCCTTCCTTTGTAATAATCTCTACGATGCATTCACGCATGCGAATGTGTTCTCCTTCCCAACCCCCCACATGATGTATAATCCCAATTTTAGATTTGAAAGCAAAGGCCCCCTAGATGAATCTCAAATCTCACCACTCAGATTAAATATGTTTGGTCATTTTCTGGGTTTTGATACATTGATAGCTTTCCCTATTCTAAAAAGAAAACATATTTCACAAGAAGCCAGAGAGGTGGTTAACAGCACTGGCTGCTCTTCCAGAAGACCAAGGTTCAAGTCCCAGCACCCACATGTTGGCTGTTTGCCATCTATAATGCCTATCCTAGGGGCTCTGTCACTGCCTTTTGGCTTCCACAGGTGCCAGGCACACGTGTGATACACAGACCACATATAGGCAAAACACTCAAATATATAAAATAAAAACAAATACATCATATGTAAGTATATATATATATATATATATATATATATATATATATATATATATATATATCAGTAAACCTTTAATCCCAGCACTTGGGAGGTAGAAGCAGGTGAACTTTTATGAGACTTTTATGAGTCAAAGGCTAGCCTTGTCTTCATAGTGAGTTCTAGGTCAGCCAAGGCTACATAGTTAAGACCCTGTCTCAAACACACAGGAACACTCACCAGCAACATTTATTTCTACCTTTTTAAAATATATTTTAATTCCTTGAACATTTTATATTTTGCTAATATTCTGCCCATTCCCCGGATTTCTGTTGTCAGTGTAGTTACAGTACTATAATAAATCACTTGATAATATGCCACCTCTTAAAAGTTGGGAGCTGAGATCCTAAGAGGGTGGTCGGCCCGATGTCCACAGCCGCTGAAGAGAGATGTAACTGACTCATGCTTCAGGGTCTCCCGTGATGTCTCCTCTGACCTGTGACCGCTTGCCTCAGCCTGGCTCATGATCTCCATGTTGCATGATGAGGTTCTGAAAGAATATTGCTGTGGATGTTAACAGGATGCAGTGATCCGCGATCGGGGATAGCTGGAATCTAAGATGCTCCGGGACTCTTCACATCCCGAGAGACATTATTCTCTGACGGAAGGACGGGGACTTAGGATTTTCTGGGCTGATGGGCCAGGAAACTTCTTTCACATAAGCTCTTCCTCAGAGTTTGTCATACACAGGACTTATACCCTTGGGGATCGCTGTCCCTGGGGGATGGCAGATGGCCTCATTCTTCCTCCATTCCTCTTGGAAGCCGGTTACCTGCATCACCTGGCACACTGTTCAGATGTCATAGCTTTGACCAATGTAATATCTGAAGATCCTTTCTTTCAGAGGAAAAAAATTCACCCATCTAGTAATTTTCTTAAAATACTCTTTTAACGATAAGGAAAACCCCCCAGAAATAAGGCTCACAATTTAGCATTCAGATTTGTATCTGCTGAAATTAAAAAACCTGTTTGGAGATAACTGGCTTTGAATACTAGAGTATAAGAGAATGTTTGGTTTCCGTATGATTCCTGTTTCTCGGGAATCAATTAATGCTCCATGCATCTCCTCGTATTTGGCAATGCTAGAGACTAAATTCATGGCCTTACATGTGCTGGGCATATGCTTCACCACTGAGCTACACCAGGCCCAACATTGAGTTCTTGAGGATGAAGTAACTTATTTCAATGTAGTGCAGATTGTAGCAGGCACTGTATATGGACATAGAGCGGCTAATTAACAAAGACTTTTATTAGTTTATTTTGACAAAGGGAACATTTCCTTGGTTTCATCCAAAAATGTATGTTTCTGCTCCTCCCCTGCCCTTCCCAGGAATTCTTAGTTTGTCAGCTCGAAGGAAACTAGTCTGCATTTATCTTTCTAGACGTTACCCCCAGCTGAGCCACCTCTGAGACACACACTCTCATTTATAAAAATGACCGCCACCCCAAGAACCTGACACTGAAGGGAAACCTGTGTTTTGTGTGACTAGATCCACTCGTGGGACACTTACACCAACCTAGATATTACAAGCTTAAAATTAAGAAGCTTCCTGTTATTTAGAACAGGTGCATATCAGGTGGCATATACCTTTAATCCCAGCACTTGAGAGGCAGAGAGGCAGACAGATCTCTGTGTGTTCAAGGTCTACAGAGTGAGGGCTTGAGGACAGCCAGGGTTACACGGAAAAACCCTGTCTTGAAAGATCAAAATAATAATAATAATAATAATAATAATATACTAATAATAATTAATAATATATTAGTGTTGATATTATTAAAATGAAACCTCTTCTGATGCCTGCTAATTATGAATGCTAATTGGTAGTTTCTGGGAAAGCTGAGTCTACCCTTGTGTGTATCTTTGAGATCCTGAGCATGAAGCCAGACATGAGTGAAGCTATTCAGATTATATTAAAAGAAGCAAATGTTATAGTAAGGATCTATATGAACCATCACTGAGCCGAACGAGACTATCACCAGATAATTATGTTGTCTTTTCTAAAACCCTTCCTAAGGGCATCCCTGGTGTCTTAGACTCTGTCAAGAAAGTTCTAGAAATATCCCAGATGCCAGTGACAGGACATAGAGCTGAGCAGGGTGTTGAGGCTGGAGAGGAAAGAAAGGTCCCATTTCTCAGCTGCAGTACTGGCACGTAAGGAAGAGTTATGGTGAGCAGGCAGAGTAGATCCGCGTCCCGGTTAGTCTTCACTGCCAACTTGATAAAGAAGAGAAGCCTCACTTGAGGAATCGCGTAAATCAGATTGGCCTGTAGGCAAGTCTGTAAGAGATTGTCTCGATTGTTAATTGATGTAGGAGGGCCCAGCCCACTGCAGGCAGCACCATTCCCTAGGCAGGTGGTCGTGGGCTATAGAAGAAGGCATGGTTCTAATAGTGAACCAGCAGTTAGTATTACCGCATGGTGTCTGCTTCAAGTTCTTGCTGCCTTCCCTCCAGGATGGACTGTGTGACCTGGAAGCATAAGCCGAATACATACTTCCCTCATCTAAGCTGCTTAGAGTCATGGCGTCTGTCACAGCCAGACAACCAGGACAGTGTAAGAGGGCACTCGAGGCATATAATGCAAGATAAAGAGTTCAGGTTTTCTGCTCACCAGCCAAATAACTCTGCATATCAGCTTCAAGTCTAGGCTGCTCGAGTTGACAATGAGGTAGATACGTTTCCTCATGTCTGTAAACTTCAATGTTCTTACCAGCCAAAGGAGAATTGTTGTAGATTTCCTAGGATTGTGAAGATAAATGGAATTATGCCCGGGATGTCCATGGAGGGAGACTTACAGAGATTAAACTCATGTGAGCTGACTGTTCAGAATTGGTGTCCCTAGTCTTTCCTCTGATCCATAACCAACACTTCTGCTGGCCTTTTTTGGTAAGAATTAAATGAAATAAAGCACGTTGAAAGGTTGTACTAATTATTATATCGTTTTTAAGTCTTGGACATTTCCAGGTGGATATCAGTCCCATCCCAGTTGTCATGAGAAACAATTGCTTGGGGCAGATGTCATCATATCTGCTGCCAATGGGTTCCCAGTTTCTGTAAGCACCTCAGAGTGAATACGATTTGACTCCTTGGGCTCTCAGCTCTGTTACTTTCCTTCCCTGTAGCCAAAGGCCTCAGCCCAGCTTTGCAAAGTGAGCGTTCTCTCTACAAATCAGCAGGCCCAGTCTGACATTATTCATTTTATTTTATTTTTTTTAAAAATGGCATAAGATAAATACTGTGCTTTGATTCTGTGAAAGAAAAGACTGGACGCTTGGCTTGAGTGGCAGCACATGAATATAGACAAAGAGATAGATGACAGACAGACAGAACGTGTGACTGTGTAATGTACAGTTTATACTTGTGCATGTGTACACACGTATGTGCGTGTGTATGTGCATGCGTGTCAGAGGAGGACGTCTGGTGCTCTCCATCACTCCACCTTATTCTTTGGATCAGGGTCTCTCGATGAACCCAGAGCTAGACTGGTGATCAGTAGAATCCAACAGCCCTCTAGTCTCTGCCCCCTCCCGTCTCTTCCCCCCCCACAGCGCTGTGCTTACAGGCATATGTGGCCACACCCAGCAATCTGATCTTTCTTAAAAATCAATAGGTTCACCAGACAAAAGGCCCATTATTGTTTTAAATGACAAGGAGGGCGGACTCACAGACCACATTGGGGGGGGGAGGGGCAAGAATTACTGTCAACAGTGTGTTCGTGAGTAACTGGAGCCACTGAGAAATTCCCATTAGCATTTATCAGTAGGGATGACAAGGTCTCCTTTCCCCTCCTCAGTCTAAGAAGACTCCCTGCTGTTAGTCCCTGTGCCTATGTTTTCATCTCATTTCCACACTGCCAAAATATTCTTGGTCTCTGAGCAGACTGTATTTCCCTAGCCTCGTGAAGGGTTAAACTCCCACAGACGTTAATGGAAGCCACGGAGCTATACAGCACTTGGAAAATGTACCACTTAGTGTCTGAGCCTTTGAATCATGCTAGAACTATTTTTTTTCCCCCAGCGAATAAACACAGATCTATTTTGGGACTAACAAAGAAATCAACAAGAACCCATTCTGCTTCGCTCAGCTCCCGGAGTGTATATTCTGATCCTTTCTTTGGACAGTCACCAAATATCTGTAAGGGTTTCCTCTGCACCCGGTGGTGGCTTCTCAACTCAAATGTGGCTCCCACTTGCTGGGTGGAAAAAAAAAAAAAAACAACCATCAAGGAAAAAACCTTCAAGGAAATAAATGCTTTTTGCGTTAAAATTTAAGAGAGAAGAAAGTAATTATAGGAAGATAGATATCGTTATGCATGTATGTATGTGTATGTGAGAGAGGCTATCTGCCATTTGTTTAGAAAGATAACGGTGATTTTATGAGACTAAGGGGCATTTTCCTTTATATCCTCTTCCTCTCTATCTCAGCCACCATAGAAGATAACGAAGGGCCAACAGCTTTCACCTGGGACAGACAGCCTCCTCTTAGGAATGGGGGGGTTATCTTCTGAGCCTCACCTATACATGTTAGCAGTAAGAGTTCCTCAGTCTCCACACGTGGTCAGAACGTTCACAAACCCAGTTGTTTTCCTTTTTTCTTGGCCCATGTTGACCCGTCAAGAACGTGCCCTGATGTTGTGGGCATTATAAAACAGTAATTGTTAAGACATTCTAACCAGATGTGGTGACACACTCCTTTAATCCAGTACTTAGGAGGAGAAGCAGGGAGATCTTTGTGAGTTGGAGGCCAATCTGGTCTACTTAGTGGTTTCCACGTCATCCAAGGCTACGTAAGAACACCATGATGAAGAAAGGGGGGATCTATTCTGTTGCCGTTACTCTTGTCTGTGATCCCAGGCAGGCACTGGTGTGCTCACCTGAGAGTCGATATTATGTTTATTTTGAGAAATGAGCTTTTGTCTGTGGCCATACTATGCTGAATGATCTTGGACGTTAAGCAAGGTTGGGCCTGGTTAGAACTTGGGCATGAGGCGTAAACAACTGTTCTATCTGTAGCTGCTCTCTAATTGAGGTCCTTGGGGAGAATTGCAACTTCGGAATACTTGTTAAGAGTGGTACATGCTGTGGTCTCCAAGGCGCATCCACCTCTGCAGGTAGAGCCCAGCAACTGGTGAGTGAAACAGGGCCCTTTGCTTAACCTTTAATGACTACTAGTCTAAGGACCGGCCCAGGTATCGCACCAACTGATCAGTTTCATGTCCTGGATGATAGAGGCTCCTCCTAGTCTACCGTTCACCCTCTCTGCTCTCCCCCATTCCACTCTAAGCCACTGCGTGCTCCAGCTCCTGCCGTGCTGAACCTCTGTGTACACAGAAATGGGACCCAAGATGCAGAGGGAAATCAAAGATTAAGCAAAAAATAGGAACCCAGGTGTACAGCCTTGGGTTGCTTCCTAACACCCACCATTTTGTGTGTGTGTGTGTGTGTGTGTGTGTGTGTGTGTTACATATGTCACTAGGTATTTTTATATATCATTGTTTACAATAGGAACCCAGGTGTGTAGCCTCAGGTTGATTCTTCATATACACCATGATATATACATATGCATATATATACATAGATAGATAGATAGATAGATAGATAGATATAGATAGATATAGATATATGTATATATCATATGTCACTAGGTATTTTTACATATCAGTTTTTACACACACACATGTGTGTATATGTATATACACATACACACACAGTTTGTGTGTATATATATACATACACACACAGTTTGTGTGTGTATATATATATATATATATATATATTTCCATTGCTTTTACTATATCCCCTCAGTATATATAGAGAGTATATACTTAATATATATATATTTATATGGTCTATATTTTATATGGTATATATACTGTATATATGTAGTACATATATAATGTATATCTAAGTGAATATATATTATATAATATATTAGATATATAATAGTTATATGTTATAATGTATAATGATATATTTGATATATAATATATTATATATACTAAGGGAATGTAGTAAAAACAATGAGATTAGTCAAAAAATTCTGGGGAAGTCAAATGTAAATCTCAAAGAATGAGTTAAGCCAGTGCCACAATTGACTTTTCATGCATTTGTCCAAGATAAAGACTTCTTCAGTGTCCATCACAGAGATGCTCAAAGACCATCTAATAATGGCTTGCCCTCATCTCCGGACTGCAGGGAACCCAAGCTCATCCACCTTCAGGATACTTTAGTCAGCACCGGCACTTCCGAGTATCGGCACACCCTTTGGAAGAGTTACCCGGGTAACTCTTAAAGCCATCCCCAAGAGTGAAGAGGGCTGAGCAGAGAGGACCAACTCAGGAAAAATCAAAGAGATTGTGTGGTTGGAGGGAAGCCTAGAATTAAGAATGGAAAATATTCAGTAGGCGCCTGATAAGAGAAACCCTCTGTGGCTGAGGGAAGAAAGAAACAGTGGAGAAGACAGATGGGTGCTGGGAAGAAAACAGAAAGGATTGTGTGTAATCCAGGAGAGCATCCTTGTATGGATAAGAATGGAGGATTGGGGTAGGGCCGACAAAGTCTGAATTAATGAGAATTCCGTGGGCGGGGAGAAACGATAAAAGCATGGGAGAGGGGCCGCATCTAACATCAGATTGCTCTGCTGGGTGGATGGGCTTCAAGGCCCTTTGTTGTCTTATCATTTTATCATCAAAGGAAAGTTCCCTCCACAATGACTAGCTTTGTGTCTTCACAAGCACCCCAGTCCCTCCAGAGAGCCACTGCTGTGTGTTTTGGTCTTTGCCTACACTATCCGTCGTCTGTCTGGGTCTACAGGCTTCCTCCTGCTGAAAGCCACTGGGCACCAGTTCCTTCTACAGCCTGAAGAACAAGAGGTCAGGGCTCTCCTGGGCCTGCTGACCATGCAGTGGCCAGCACTCACCCACCTGACCAGTAGAAAAGCTTATGGTATACCACAGAAGGGTCCCCAGAAGGGACCCTCTCTTTACAGCATAGGGCACTGTGCTGTTGCCTGGTTGTATGCCAGCTCAGCTGGGCATGAGCTCTGGGGTCAAAAGGTCAAACGGCACAGAGTGCTATCTATAAAACTCACAGCTAGCCATTCATCTAAGTGAAACGCATTTTTAACTTCTTCACTAATAAACCATGCTACTTTTTCTCTCAAGCTGCACAAAACCTTTAGAAAAAAAGAAGCCATCAAATAAAATAGCCAACATAAAGATCTCTAACTAGAAACAAATCTTATCACTAGCTTTCTTTCCAGTACTTGGACATCCTCAGGAATCAGGAACACCAGGGTCAGGCTCTTAAAAAGGCAGGGTTAGGTGAGATCATCAAGAGAACACCTCAGATGTATGTAAACTACAATCCCTCCGGGACATCCTTAGGCAGCAGAATGTTCTGGAACCTCTATCAGAATTGGTGCATCATGAGCTAAGATGTCCTTACACAACCTGTGACAGTGTCTGTGCTCTCTCAGGAAACAGATTCCTTCAGCATCAGTGTTTTGGAAGGTCAGCAGGGTGGTCTTAGAGCTTTCACCCCACCCCACGTGAGCAATGGGTTTCTGTGATTGGTTGAATGGACGGAAGCATCGGAGGTGTAGGGGGCGTGGTCCCATGGGTCTCTCAAACTTGGGTCTTAAGCTTCACTCCTTCCCAAGCTTCTCACAGTCTGACTGCAGTCACGCCTGTTTCTTAGCCAGCCCCAACTGTGCCCTGGTGGCCCAGGTCCCCATGGAGGCTATTCTCTGCTTTTGCTTTCTTTACCAAGACAACTTAGGACTCTGGGATGGCCCGGCAGGTAAGGCACTGCCTTTGTCAACCTGATAACCTGTGTTCAATCCCTAGAACTCATAAAAAGGTGGAAAAAGAGAAAAAAAAATTCCCCACTGTTTCCTCTGACCTCTGTATGTACATATATACACACAATTAACTAAATTAATTTAATAAAACTTTTTAAAAAGAATATCTTAGTTGCAGCCTTTGCTGTTTAACCTGTCCCAGAATGACTTTTGCCTGTTCCCTACTAGGGGACTCCCCTCTCCCACAACTGGGTTCAAAATGTTTCCAGTGACCACTAGTGATCACAAATCTTCAAAACCCAAAGACTGTATTCTGGTTGTTTGTTTTTTGTTTTGTTTTGTTTTTTCTTACTGGGCTTTTTTATGTTCTCTTTGGCCATTAATGGTTATTGGACCTTAAAAGACAGAATTCTAGTCCCATGGCTCCTGTGACCCAAGCTGGATTGACATTCTTGCTTTACCACCCAAGCAGCTATGCAGCGCGGGCAGTGTCTGTGATATGTCTGATGTACGCGTTAGAATTCTGATCTGTTAACTCTAACGCTGGCTTTGGTTGCTCGGAAGTCCAGCTTTTGAAGAACCCCTTCGCTGTGGGTGTTTGTAGCTTGAAACTTTGCACTTCTTCACTGTTCTGGAGTTATGGCTGAAATGCAGGCGAGGGCGCTTTCTTCACGTTACGGAACGGTGGCAATGTCCAGACCTGGCATGTCTTGTTTGAAGATGACAGCAGTTTTGTAGATTGTCTGGAAGAGAACACTTTCAGCCTATCTGGTATAAAATAGAAAAAAGAACCTCTTTACTATATGTCGTATCAAGTTGTGCCAGGTCTTGGCGTGCCGTTATTACTTTGAGTCAACAAACCCTTTTCTGACCTCTGAGAAGATGAAATCAAAGTATTTAACGTTTGCCTTTACAGACCTATTTATAGTTCTCCCTACAGAAACTTATTCTTGGTCACCCAGATACTGCCACTGTCCCTTTGAGAGATAGTTTATGCCCAGGCTGTGCTCTTTTAACCCTCCGATATACGTCTCCCAAAGTCCCATTTCTCCCAGTGGCACATACTTTGACTGAGCCCCAGGACATTATAATAACAATCCAGAAGCCAGATGTGATGGCTTTACACCTGTAATCCCAGAACTTGGAAGGCTGAGACAAGAGAATTGCCCTGAAGTTGAGGTCCAGCTGTGCTGCAGAGTAACCCGACTTGGAAAAAAAAAAAATCCAATGACTCCTTCAAAGTGACATAAAAATAATGAATTTAATGGCACATAAAACCAGAATGTCATACCCTGGAAATTTGATGAGAAAGGTTGATTCCACAGCTCCAGATGGACAGAGGTATATCAAAGGACATTTCAGGAATCCTCGGATATGCTCTAAGTCCAAACTAATGAACCCAGGTTCAAGTACTACCTATGCCTATTATGTGAAGACTCTCAACACTAAAGGGGTCTATCCTTGGCTTGTAGTCTCACTCTAGGGCAAAGCAGCTCCAACCATCCTTAGTATAGTCAGATTAAAAATTATTCCATTGCCAAAGACCCCAGATACCCTTCACGTGCCTTTGCACACACATGTGTGCATATACACACCACGCGCACACAGTATAAAAAAAAAATCAAGCCGTTGCTAAGTACCCAAACCTACCTCTTCCTTTAATACCTCCTAGCAACTTTGAACAAGGTAAAAAACTTACCAGTAAACCCTGTAGCTTCCTGTTTGGTGATACAGGCTCCTTGGAATCTTCACATCCACTGAGGTGGGGCTGGGAGATGGGGTGGCTAAGACGGAAAAGCGGATAACTCTAGTAGCAAATGCTTTCTGAAGTACAAGGGTCTGGTAGCCTTGTAGTGGAGCTTGTGTGCCCCAAATATGGACCATTTCAAGCAGGGTATTTATATTTTCCAGAACTACACTTTCAAATTAAGTAAATGGGTAAAAAGCATTCGATGTGGCAGAACTCTACATAGACACGTGAAGCCCGTGTTAACTGCGTTCAGTGTCTTATAAAATCTTTATTCGCTGAACAAATGTTTGGCAATTAGTGCCCAGGGTATCCGAGATGTCAAATGCAGTGCGTGGGGGGCACAAACACTAACCAAAATGTTTGAATTCCTGTCAGCTGTTCTTTTTTTACTTTTTTGTTCTTCATTGTTAATTTTTCCCCAGTGAAAAACCTATGAGCACTTAGCAGGGAAAATATTTTAAAAGTATAATTAGTGTCTGTATGTTTGTGTGTGTGTGTGTGTGTGTGTGCATATATGTCCTCTGTGGACAGCTGACAGAAACAGAGAGGATAGTATCAGTATCCTCAGTCACAGGCCAGCATGATGTGTGTATGATTGATGCTTTTCTAGAGAAAAAAAAAATTCACTTTAGCATCACTATGGGAATTTGAGGACATCAGATTCCTATGCTTGTATCCCATTGAAGGCCTTGATCAGAGTTTGAAACTTTCAGGGAGCCTTATTAAAACCCATCAAGTCAGGGATACAACTGTAGCCGAGTAGGTAGAACACTTATTGCCCATGCTTAAAGCCCTGGGTTCAGTGTCTGCACTGTATAGACTTGTATGGTGGTATGTATGTGTATTCTTAGTACCCTGAGTGGAGGCAAGGGGATTGGATATTCAGGGCCAGCCTGGGCTACATGGGGACTCTATTACAAAAGAAAACAATGTCTAAAGTTGTAAGTGTATTCTAGAAGGGGAATAACTTATACTCACGTTTTCCTGCCTGGAGGTGGTTTAATTTGTAACTTTGTTATAGCATGTTCTATTCTTCCATGATCCTCCTAACCAGTCTTTCCCATGATCCTCCTAACCAGTCTCTCCCATGACAGTCATTCACCCCAGTTGGCGGGATCTCTGATCCCGTCTTAAAGGTTTGACTCTTTAAATGGTCAGAATTAAGTCAGTCTTAAAAACCCCAGAGGTGGCCAGTCCCGAGTGCCCGCCACAGACTGGTCACTACAGTCAGTTGTCAAGCTATTCCAATAATGCCTTTGTTCCTTAGGTCCTGGGCCCCAGAGCCTGGTGCTAGCACATGTGTTTATTTTGGCCCTCCCTGCATGTCTGTCTTTGTTCCATTTGCTCTCTTTCTGTAGCTCTTGCCAAGCAAATCTGTAGTAACACTGACAGTTGCTACGCTGAAGCAGCCCCTGCTGTCCCTTCCATGTGTCCCCAAACTGGGCCAATCGTGAGGCAACTTCAAAAGGTTACAACCACCAAAAGTCAAGAAATGTTGAAATAGGAAAACTATGTGTTTGGTGCTGACATGAGACCAAGGGAGACAACACCCCAGAGCTCAGCCCTGGCCAAGTTCGCACTGCTCACTGGGTGAGCGTGAACTTGAACGTCTGGTTCCATTTTTCCCCGTCTATTGGATTCAGATATTTTGCATATACATAAGCTGCATATGTTTCCAACAGGAAATATCGTTCCGAATAGAGCCCGGAATGGCTTCTTTCTACCCGTCTCAATTTAAAAACAGAACATTAAGGAAATGTGCTCATTTATGTGTGTGCTGGTAATGGGGGAAGGTCTTAATTGGTTTTCATCAGGAAGAGAATGGTAACTTAACTGATGTCCCTGGATGCTGAGATCAGCACGATGCAAAGCAACCTTAGAATGGGACAAAAGAAAAAGAAATGAGCTCCGCTTGTGGGTACATTTCCTGGTGCTGTGATTCTTACTAAGAGGGGAGAGAGGTGGACCCCTAGTGATGGCTGACTGGTGGCTAATGCAGCGTACCCTCCTTGATGACCTCTGGCCTCCGTGTACAGGGCGCGCGCGCACACACACACACACACACACACACACACACACACACACACAGATGTGAGCATCTCCCCCAACACACACCTACACAGAAGATACTAAGTCTGACTAAATAAAAAAAGAAAGCAGTGCTCCTACCTGCCAGGAACGGAAATGAAAACTGTGGTTTTGAACTTTCAATTGGTTTCTCTGAATGGGTCAATGATGCCCAATATTCCTTCATGAAGGAAGCTAGGTCTTCAGTCCTAACCGATTGGTCCTTGGTGTAAATTGTGTCTTAGTGTGAAATAATGAGTTGTTTATATTTTTAAATCTGGGGGACATGAGCTTGGTTTGTTGCCAGGTTTTTAGCAGGAGGAGAGAGGCTAATGCACTGGTTGGGGGTGGGGCTGATCTGTTGGGCTTACAGTCAGGAAGGATGGGTAGACAGGAGGTGCTGTGCCTCTTGTTATGTTGGTGAGTGACTGGCATGTTAGCTGCCAAAGCCCTCCATTAGGTCTTTGTATTATTATCGACTGTGATCTAATTTTGTCGCGTTTTCTTCCTCGCTATTGCCTCCTTAACTTTTAGAAACGTTGTAAAACTAGTAGATCTCATTATGACAATTCAAAAGTAAATAAAGCGTGATCTGAGGCTGGGGAGATGGTTCCTTGAGCCAAATGCTCGATTCCCAAGCCTGAGGACTGGGTATGAATCCCCCAACACCCATATTTACGCGGGGTGTTTTGATACACGGCTGTAACCCTAGACCTAGGGAGTAGGGGCAGAGTGATAGAGGAACCTCTGGCCTCCACACACGAGCAGATGATGCACAAGTGCACACACACACACTGTGCACACACACACACACACAGAGCACACATGTAGGATCGGCCAATCAGAGAGAAAGAGAAGCAGATTTCCATTTGCTGTACTGCCTAATCTCTTGTCTTCTGTGCCTAATACCTGGACATACAGTTTATAAATACAAATATGTACTATGTTAATAAATAGATTACAGTTTGTGAAATCATTATAATTAAGAATATAAACATGTAGTATGTTAATAAGTACATTGCATATCAATAATATCTAATTTAGTAATTCATTACTATATTATATGTGAAATTACATGCTCCATTACAATATTAATTTGCATTGATAAATATATATAATATTATTACATAATTATAAAATTAACCCCAGATCCTTTCTTTTACTTAACATTGCATTTAAGCATTTTATGAAACCATTTGATGTGATTTATAAGTGTTGACATAATATCTGCAGGAAATTGTACCTTGAGGCAGACTTATCCTCTGTTCTGCTAGCATTGGCTCCAACTGCTCCTAAAAATAAATAAATAAATAAATAAATAAATAAATAAATAAATATTCAGTGAGCACCCACCGATAAATCTTCCACACTTAACACTTATTTAGCAATGGCACCTGTCACTTCATTGTCTTTGATTTATTGTCTAATATCAATATCACTATATAAAATATAAGGGGCTGGAGAGATGGCTGAGTGGTTAAGAACAATGGCTGTTTTTCCACCGGACCAGCCCACAACTATATGTAACTCCAGTTCCAGGGGATCTGATGTCCTTTCTGGCCTACACAAGCACTGCAGATATGTAGTATACAAATACACACTCGGGCACACCCATACTCAACCACACAAAGTGGTTTCATGAACTTCCATAGTTCTATAGACTTGATAGTTAGACAGTAAAGCTTTCCTTTCTGGTTTTATTAGCTCACCAGCTTTTCAGTTTTTTTTTCTTGGGACAGTTACCACTCATAGGCTCTAGGTCTTTGTGTCTTGAGATGGCTCAACCTTAAATCTGAAGAGATGGAACAAGGCATATTTGAAGGTGATTTTCAGTCCTTTCAGGAAGGATTCCTTCACTGGAAAGATTCAGTGAAGAGTTTGATTGGTGGTTGGATTGTTTAGTTCTGTCAGCTTGACACTCTGAAGAATCACTTGGGAAGAGAGTCACAATGAAGGATTATCTAGATCAGATTGGCCTGTAAGAACATCTGTGTGGAACTATCTTAGTTACTTTAACTGACATGGGAAAATCTGCCCACCATGGGCGACACCATTCCCTAAGCTTGGGGCCCTGGACTGACTGGCTGTAAAAGAGAAAGAATGTGAGCTGAGCACTGAGCAAGTGTTCGGGCATTCTGTCTCTGTTCTTGATGATGTGACTAGTTGCTTCAAGTTCCTGCTGCCTTGACTTCACCACAAAAATCTGTGATCTGGCACTGTGAGCAGAATAATCCTTTTTCTCCCATAAAATACTTTTGTCGGGGGTATTATTTTACAGCTACCAGAAACAAAACTGGGAGAGAATCGTTTGAAAGCACACCTTTCTGAAAAGCAGAATCTCTGGTAATAACTTACCAACCTGGCTAAGGCTCCTGGAAAATACCTTAAAATACGTCAATGTAATGGTGAACAAGCGTGATCCTTGCACTGGGAAGGCTAGGGCAGGAGAATCATGTGTCCCTGGGTGATTCCTGTCCGCACAGAGACTCTAAAATCAACCCTGGCTGCATAATAAGATACTGTCTCAAAAGCAAGAGCCAGGCATGGCGGTTCATACCTGGCATCCCAGTACTTGTGATGTCGAGGCAGTAGGTAGGGTTTGCATGAGTTCGAGACCAGCATAGGGGTACTTAGTGAGTTGGAGGCTAGCCTGGGCTGCAGTGTGACACTTTAGCAGACCCAGTAAGTCAGAATCCCCCAGGGCTGCCACTGGAAAGCTGGTGGGTTTTCACCTGTCTGGTTGATTCCAGTGATCCTTTGGTTGTGGAACTGGAGAGCCAAGAGTGTCTCTTAGCT
The DNA here is from genome assembly GCF_004785775.1 of Grammomys surdaster. Taxonomy (NCBI): domain Eukaryota; kingdom Metazoa; phylum Chordata; class Mammalia; order Rodentia; family Muridae; genus Grammomys; species Grammomys surdaster. The sequence goes on along the minus strand of NW_021604786.1, from coordinate 3,800,018 downwards.
TTTATCCTTTGAGGCTAAGAGGGTGTGGAGGGGCTGTCGGACTCATATTAGCTCAAGCCATGAAACACTTGGACTTTTCTTGGGGTTCAACAATCCCCACAACACTGCCCCATGAGCCCATCCTCGTCCTGTTACAGATCATCAAAAGAGATAATGGGGCACCTTGGATCTAGAAAGTGATGTCATTGTTATGGACTGTTTTGCTTTGGTATAAAGAAAGGAAGGATTAATAGAGTGTTGGGAGTAGAGTCGGTGCAGAAGGACAGAAAGCTTGCCTAAGGCAGCATTTAGCATCAGCATCTCGTTCTAAATTTACACACTAATACGTATTGTATCTGTCTCCTTAGAGAAGAAACAAAAGCCAAAGCCTGCTCTCTGAACAAAGCAGAAAATTCTGTTTGCCTCTTCCTATGATGTGGCCTGAGTTCTGGTAGTTCTAGAACCTTCTGAAACACTGGCATAGAAGGCAGAATGCTTACAGTGGACACCTCACTTCATCAGTACTACCGTTGAACGGAGTCATTCACTCCTCCCCGCTGCCCCTCCCCCACCACAAATATTGGACTCAAAGCCACATACTCAGATACAAACATTTGTACAGCCCGTTAATAAACATGTCCTCTGCCCTGCAAAGCTACTCTCTAAAAGGAGCAGGGTCCAGCAATTTATATCCACCTATTATCCCAGATAGCCAGACTAACGAGTTGGAGGGTCTGTGGAGAAAATATGGCTGTGGGCTGGCGCTGCTGGCGTGATGGTCAGAAAACACTTCCAGGGTAAACTGGTCCAAGACCTAAGGAGAAGAAGGGTGAGAATCCAGAATGGGTATATCTGAAAGTCTGAACACTTAGAGACAGAAAGGTGGATAAAATGAAAATAGAAATCAATGTCCAAGCACCTCCCAACCCTCCAAGAAGAAGCTAAAAAGTGCAAGCATCATTTTAAGACACTAATTTGGAAATTTTCCCATCTTTTGCGTACCAAGGTTGCGCCAGCATTAGCTTTCTTAAGCAAACCAACTAAAAGACACAGCAGGAAACTGCTAAGAGAAAACAGGAAAACCAGGGTTAGAAAGCAACAGAAAGTGTGTACAAGTATATGTTGTTCGTATGCTTGTCATCTGTATGCTGTATGAAACATAACTCCTCGTGGTCTGATTGGTCCCTATTGTCACTGTTAGGGCCATCGAGTAGGACAGGAAAGCCCTCGACTTTCAAGTGTGCACCACCTTCTGACATCATGACCCCACCAAAGTTGCCTAAAAAAGTTCAAACTCAAGGCCTTTCACTTGGGAAAATAATCTCGATGTTCTTAGTAATTTATGATTTTTATCTTGGTCTATATTCATAGCTGTCCTCAGCTTAAAAAGTCACTTATGACCCAGGGCTACTCTCAGGGCATACCTTGCAGAACCGCATACCAGCAAGCAAATGCTTCTCCCTGAGAAATGCCATTTTTCAGCTATGACCCAGTGGCCGAAATAGTTTGGTCGTCTTCTCTCAGCCTCAGGGATATCTTAACCTTCCCACTGAGATAGAACAGGAGAAAAAGACTTGTGGGTGAGCACTCGTAAGTGAGGTGTGTATACAGAGCTCGGAAGAGAACCTTTATGGATGGTCTCCTCTGGGTGTTTGTGCTCCAGGAGATGGAGCCAAAACACATGCAGGGAATCCACCTACCCCTGTCTTCTTGTTTCAACACAGAGGAGCATGTGTGTGTGGGTACCCATGCCTGTATGTATGTGTGTATGTATGTGTGTGTGCATGTGTACCTGTGCCTCTGTGTATGCGTGTGTGCATGTGCATCTGTGCCTCTGTGTATGTGTGTGCGTGTGTGCACGTGTGTGCACCCATGCCTGTGTATATGTGTGCATGCACATGTGGGTATGTGTGTGCACGTGTGTGTATGTGTGAATCCACTTAGGTTCGAATGCCTCCTGTTCTGCTGGACAGGGGGTAAACTCAAAGAAAAGTGGGATACTATGACTGAAGCAACCTAGGGGTTCCTGCCTGTTCCATCTGGGCTGAGGGGCAACTGGAAAGAGCCTCCTCCTTTTAGAATGCACTGACTATTTATGAAGTTCCTACTGTGTATACTTCTGGGCAGGAAGACAGAACAGGGGACATGGGGGAAACATTGCCTGTTGACAAGCTTACAGTTCCAAGATGCTCTGGGATACAGTAGGCTCTCAGAGAACACTCACTAAGAGTCATACGGATGCACAAATAAGTTTCTAGTTAATGGAAGTGTTAGGGTGATGGAACAACATATAAAATGACAGAGAGCAGAGAGTGTCCCAGATCGATCATCTTTGTCGTTCTTGTTTATCCATTGATTGGGGGAAAAAAATCTTCATTGTCTCTGAACTTGGATTTACTGATCCATTAAAGGAATGCGACAGTATACACAGAACACTTGCATCCCAGACAGGGAGGGATGGCAATATCCCGATGATCCAATGAAAGGCCGGGCAGCCTCAGAAATACTGCCTCCCGCTTTGCAAACATCTGCCTGTGTGAACAGTGTGTGCAGATTGGAGGGTTAAATAATAAGCAAAGCAATGGGGGCCCTAGAAACCAGAAGGCCCCTTCTGCAGACATCTGCTGCCCCTTGTAAGAATCTGTGTTTGAGAAAGAAAGAAATGGGCTACACAGGGTCTAGTAACAATCGACAGCCACTGTGGATCATTAGGGTTAAAATCACCAGCTTCCCCAACCTACCTGTCCTCTGGGAACACAGGACAAAGCCCGGATTGCCTCCCACACAGGACCCTGGGACCAGGCTGCTTCAGTGGAGTAGTCTTCTTGATACAGTGATGTCACGTTTCTTCCTACCCAGAATCCAATTGACCTTAAACACCACAGGCCCTGGGGGTAATCCACGGGGGTCCTTCTCAGATTGTTGAGCACCGTCTTCTCCAACCCGTCCTAGTATTTGATCATCTTTGAAATTGCATATTTAAATATCCGATCTGTGTTAGCATTTAAAGAACGGTTTTGAAAAGGGGATACCACGGGAAAGAGCTTTTCTTTTCAGTGTTCTGGAGTGACAGTTCTCAATTTTCAGAGTTGTGAATCCTGCTTCTGTCTCTCATGCTGCCACTCACAAAGGCAGTCACCTGAATTTCTTGTCCTGAGTTCAGAAACCCGTGAAGACCTAGCTGTGGATGTTGTCTCACTCGAGTATATTTTAGAGTGTTTTTCTCTGACTGGGCTTGTGTGTTGTTTTGCCCAAAGTAAGCTAACTTGTGTTGCTTCCAGCTCAGAAAACAAAGTCAGTCTCACTCATAGCCATAGGTCAGACCTAGACAAAGGGTTTATTTTAAGCTGTCTAACATCTGTGAAGAAATACCGCAGGGCCTATAAATAATCTTAGAAAAAAAATACAATGTGAACTTAAAGGTATTTCATGGATTCTTTTAAAATTCGAGTCTTCCACACATAACAAAAAAATTAGTATTTAAAAGTGTGAAACAGTTACAAATATTGCTATAAACAGTGCACCGTAGAAGAATTTGTGTGTTGTTTTGTGGTTTTGCATTGCCATGGGGCTAGTGATGTATTTCATATAGTTTTTCTGGTTTTGCTTTGCTCGTTTGTCAGATGGATTTATAAAATCCATTTTTTTTAATGTGAGTCGGCTTTCTGTTGCTATGACAACATGCCTGAGGCAGACAATGAAAGAAATTAAGGAATATTAAGGTTTGATCAACATCAGAAGTTTCTGTCCATGCTCAGGCGGCTTCTTGGCAGAGCGTGGGGAAGAGGTCTGGTCATCTCTCAGTGGCCACGAAGTGAAAGAAGAAAAAGAGGGATTTGGGCCCCAACAGTTCCTTCAAAGCCACACCTTCAATTCCTTCCCTTAGGTCTGACCTCCATTGCATTCCAACAGCATCACAGGCTGATGACTGAGTCTTCAGCAAGTGGCATCTAAGACCCAAAGCAGTATTGAATGAGATTTCCTTTGTTCATGAGAGTCATGCCATATGGTGGAAGGCGTTGCGTGTCACAGTGAAGTATTGACTGAAGAAAGTCGGGCTAGCATGCTGAGTTTCCACCGTAAATGACACACATGACATATTCAGCACAGGTTAGCACGCGGACACGGGTGGAATGTGACCTTATCACTGGGGAGTTCTAAATCCGTATAATAAACAGTGCACAAATAGGCAGGCAAATCCCAACTATGACATAGATATATGCGGCACACATGGAGAGAGCTGGAGAAATAGCTCGTAATTAAGTGAGCGGATGGCTGCATGGGATAGACATGGGGGCGGAGAGACCTCTGCGGCTGGAGAGTAGCCGGCATAAGCGTGGATTGATTTTGTTTTTCTAATAATTACCACAACATAACTTAAAGGAGAAAGGGTTTGTTGTGGCCCTCAGTTCAGGAGTACAGTCCTTCAAGGTAGGAGCTTAAAGCAGCACACCATCACATCGAGAAAGGGAGCGGACACTGATGCACGCATGCGCAGCTTCTCTGTTCATTAACGTCCAGGATCCTGCCCACAGTACTCAATTAACGTAATCAGGATGCCCCCTCACGGACATTCACAGAGGCTAGAAATCCCTCACAGGCACGTCTCACCTGATTCTAGAGTCTGACGAGTTGATATCTAACCCTATCCAAGAATCAAATTCTTACCCTGTTAGTGAGGGTAAGAAAAAGGGACCTGCTCCCCCAACACCCTGGAAAACATCTACCTATAGTTTAAACTTCAGGAGGTAATAGAGAGAGGGCAGGGATATGTTGTCTTGATTTTTAAGCCTTCCCAAACCCTGTGGGAAATAATTAAACCAAAGCAACTGAATCTCTAGATTAAAATTTCCAGATGTTTTCTTCAGTGTGACTGGAGAAAAGAACAGACTGTTTTCTGGGTCACTTACATTTGAGTTATTAGACATTAGATTTTTTTAAAATAAATAAATGTTTCATCTGTAACCGTGGTTTTAGCCCTATTACAGCAATCTGAGAATCTCACTTTATTTATTGGATATGTGCTTGGAATCATTACAAACGTGGTCACTCTAACAGAACCGGTGCCCTGGCCTTTCTTTAGGCTAAGACACCTTGAGTTACGCTTGGTGGTCTGCTTCTGTATTCATTTTTATACCTCCAATAAAAAAATATAGATTTTAGAACACAAAGCATGAAAGCACTTTCAAGGAAAATTTAAATAAAAACATTAGACAGGAAATTATTATACAAGCAATGTCAAAGCTGGCAGCACCCAGAGGTGACAAGCATTTGAGAAGCTGAGGCAGAAGGAATTGTATGCTGGGATACACAGTAACAGCTGGGTTAACCTGGGATACACAGTAACAGCTGGGTTAACCTGGGATACACAGTAACAGCTAATCTCAAAAAAAAAAAAAAACCCAAACCAAACATGTTAAGTTGGGAGTCCATTCTGTTTATCAGACAAAATACTCTGGAGTGAGAGTAGTAATGCCTACACTTAGACAGAGGCAGGAGAGTTACCACCGGTTCAAGGGTCTACATAGGGCTACCTGGTAAGGCCTCATTTCAAAGAAAAATAATAATAATAGTAATGATAATAAACAGATAGATGATGATAGACAGATGATAGATTGATAGATAGATAGATAGATAGATAGATAGATAGATAGATAGATAGATAGATGATAGATAGATAACCATATAATCCACTGAATATTCCTTATTTCGGAAAAAAAGAAAAAATATGCTTATTTTATCATTTTATTGTTATCTTCCATATCTGCTCTCAGCTCCTTTGACCGATAGATGACAGCTAGATAGATAGATAGATAGATAGATAGATAGTAGATAGATACATACATACATTCATACATACATAGATGATAGATTTCAAGTCATGTTGATTTCCACCTCAGCCTCTGGCTGGAAGCTCTGTTGTATTCCCTTAGGCCTGTTCTTCCTAGAACATTAATAATTTTCTAATGACTTAGCAACACTTTTTTTTTTAAATGGAGAGGAGTATTATTACACTTCCCCTAAAGGGGGATCTACCTTCTGGTCCTCGTCACCTTTATAAGTGGACTCCAGCCACCTCAAACACTTCCTGATCCTCTAGTCAGCAGATCAACGCTTCTACATAAAATGCTCTCAGCCCCTGAGGAGGAGGACTTGGGTTTTCAGTCCAGAGGATCTCATATGGTTTTACATGCAGCCATGTGATGGAGCCATGGGAATATGCTTTTTAGTTTTCTAGAGACTGATGAGAGATAGATAGATAGATAGATAGATAGATAGATAGATAGATAGCTCCCCGCTGCTCTTAGATGCATGGTCTCAGGGGTGATCCCTCATCTGCATGTCATACCTGGACCAGACCTAGCTCTATTTACATAATACATTTGAAAGAAAGCTGCTTTGAGGGAAAATGTCAATGTCGGTGAGGGTTAATGTTTGGTAGGTTATCTTGGGATAACATAATGGTGTAGCAACAAGACCTTGGGCAGTTTGCTTGTAAAATAAGTAACAGTAAATGCTTATAATATTATGAAAACTAATTAGAGAAACAATGTGATATGCTTATCTTAGTGTCTAGAACATATGATCAGTATCTAGTTAATACCACCAATATTATATAATTTTGTTTATAGTAGACAGGGTAAGTAGGTACCAGTTGACAGAAGGTATGTTATTTAAAATCTGGGGCTTTTAAACTTGGTTCTCTGAAAGCATCCTAATTAGAATCTTCTGGAGACAGTGTTACTTATTCAGTCAGCCACTCAAACAATATCCACAGCATACTGAACACTGCTCTAGATGCAAGGGACACTCCCGTAACTAACAGAAACCTGACCTTAGAGGAACTCATTATAGAGCAGACGGACACTAAGGTAACTGAGATATGTGCCACCCCAGATAGAGGTACTGCAACAGGGGAAACAGAGTCAGAGGATGAAATGAGGGCAAATCCTGCTAGAAACTCTAGTCTCTCTCCCTGGCCCTCTCCCTCTCCCCATGTCTCTCCTTCTCTCTCTCTCTCTCTCTCTCTCTCTCTCTCTCTCTCTCTCTCTCTCTCTGTCTACACACACACACACACACACACACAGGTGAAGGGAGACTCATTGGCAACTGAAAGGCTCTGATCGATCAAAGATGGTTTATAAATTTTATCCAATGTTACCTGTCATTCTTTGGTCTCACCTAAGACTCTCTCTCTCTCTCTTTTTTTTTTAATTACTTTATTCATTTACATTTCAAGTGATATCCTCCTTCCCGGTTACCCCTCCACAAACCCCCATCCCATCCTTCCCTCTCCTTTGCCTCTATGAAGGTGTTCCCCCACCCACTCACCCACTCCAACCTCACAGCTCCAGCATCCCCCTGCGCTTGGGGCATCAAGCCTCCACAGAACCAAGGGCTTCTTCTCTCATCAATGTCAGATAAGGCCATGCTCTGCTACAAATGTATCTGGAGCCATGGGTCCCTCCACTTATACTCTTTGGTTAGTGTTTTAGTCCCTGGGAGCTCTGGGTAGGGGTGGCCCAGTTAGCTGCTGGTGTCCTTCCTATGGGATTGCAATCCCCTTCGGCTCCTTCAGTCCTTCCCCTAGCTCTCCCTCTGGGGTCCACAGGCTCAGTCTGATGGTTGGCTGTATCTGCATCTGTATTGGTCAGATGTTGGTAGAACCTCTCAGGGAACTCCTTGCGAAATCCTTCCTGTAAACAGCAAACACATCAGGGGACCGGTTCTAAACTGGGTTACGGGGACCGTTTCTGCAAGTGTTGGTTACTGGGAGAGACTCAGGGTCAGAAAAAGAACCTGAAGGCTATGGGAAGTAGTGACGGATGTTCAGGAGGAAACGGATGGAGCCGAGAGCAGCGGAGGCAGGCCATCTTCCTGCTCGTGCTCCGGTCCCCTGCAATGAAGACAAGAATGCTGCAGCCAAGTCAGCATTTGCTTCTTCCTCCACAGTTATCTTCCTGACTAACAGGAGACTCATTAGCTTCTCATCCCTGATAACGCTTTCAGGACCCAACTCCTATGGCTGTCCGCTAGCCACGCTTAACTCCTTTTCCTGTGACTCATCAGTTGCTCAGAAGTCACTGGCTTCCTGTAACTGTGACTCAGAACCTCCAGTCCCTTGAGGGCATGTCTTCAAATGATGCTTTGACCCCCGATGAAGCTTCGGTGATGTTGCCGCCGGCGTCCTGGAAGCAAGGGCTATTGCCTGACAGGATATTCTCTGTCCTCTTCTGCTCAGTGTAACAGACATCTCTAATGGATCCTGATGAGGGAAAGAGGTACCAAGAAGCATGAGGCAGAGTGACCTTGCCAGTTTGACCTTAGCCCCCCCCCCGCCCCCGGGAGGCTATGAAGTCACTATCTCCTACAGCTGGGTTGGCTAACTAAGAGGAGGAGAGAGACTGCTGCATAGAAACCAGGGACTTGTTTTTACGAGTATCTTTCCTTCCGTTCTCTTCTGCTTTCATTCCCCTACACCTTCCATCCCCTCTGGCTTCTTCCTTTTGGATGTTTTAAGAGCTGTTGGTATTGAATCTACCGCTGCTGTGAATTTTCCTTCCCTGTAACCATCAGGCATAGCGTAAGCATCCAGCATGTGGGCGGGGCTACTGGGCAGAGTGTTAGCATCCAGAGTGTGGGCGGAGCTACTGGGCGCAAGTCTGCAGTCTTCTTAAATCCTCTTCTGGGAGATGTATGATGGTGTATTTTTTTTTCACGATGTGCTCCTGGGGTCACGTGTCGATGTGAGAAGCACCATTGCGAGCTCAGCTTGTCATCTTTAAAAGCATGTGGTGGGCCTAATCAAAGCTCACAGAGCATCCTCAAGCCCCGATTAGGCCGGGTAACAGAAACGTAGCCGATGACAGCTAGTTAGGAATCTTATCATTCACTGGAGACCCTCTGGGAAGAAGGGAAGTGGTCATTTTGAAATAATTGTGAATTATGCCTGTGAAATGAGGAAGAAGCTGCTTGACGGTCTGTCTTGACACAGCCCCCGCAGTTCAAGAAATGGCCTGGCTCTACTGATACTGCCTACGCTAATAAAAAGGCGTGCACCTCCATGCTTAGTGAGACATACTTCCGATATTTTCGTTAGCTGTGAAAATACGGGAGCGGTTGCCGGACAAAGCACACACGTGAAGGCCTGCGGTGTTATCTTCCGGCTATTTGTTCTTTTATGTTGTCTTTTTCTGTCAGCCCATTCACATATAGATGGTTTGTGACAGTCAGAAAAACACAGTGTGTTGAATAAACCCATTTGAGTTCTCCTGGAACACAGAGTTTTGGAAGAATGTGGCAGAGGCTGGAGAGATGGCTCAGTGGTGAAGAGCATTAGCTGCTCTTCAGGAGGACCCGTAATTCGGTTCTCAGCATCTATATAAGGCTCATAAGCATCTGTAACCCCAGCTCCAGGGCATCCAGCTCCTCCTCTCCTGTATGTATGAGCATAGCCACACACAGAGAGACACATAAATAAAAAATAAAAATCTTTGAGAGAGAGAGGGAGAGAGAGAGAGAGAGGGAGAGAGAGAGAGAGAGAGAGAGAGAAAGAGAGAGAGAGAGAGGATATAGTTACAGGGAGTAGGGGCAGGGTTGTTGAAGCTGAGGACTCGAACCGCTGACCCTAATAAGAGGAGCAACTCTCAAAGGAGCAGGTCCCCAAGACACATGTACAGTCATTCAGATGCACACAGGATTCCTGAAGGATGGTCCACCTTTGAGTCTGGAGAAAGTAGCTTCTTATTAGATTAGGAAAAGTGACCCCCCCCCCAGGCATGTGCTCATGACCAGGCAGGGTATCAACAGGTTTTCGAGAGAGAAGACTGAGGATACAAAGAGAACTAGACAGAGACAACCTCCCGCCTCCCCTCACTCTGACTGGGTCATCCCCACAGATGACATTTCTAACCCCCAGAGGTCTGGAGTCTCTTGTCAGACGGAGTCTCTTGTCAGACTCCATCTCTGGGGTTTGCTTTTATTTTTGACCTTGTCCATCATTTATTCGGCTAAAGGAGGCTAGAACACACTGAAAGGGAACTTGTGGGACAATCTGAGGGCAGCCAGTCTGGCTTTGTGTGCTGTTCTAAAAGCTCCCTTGTGGGTGGCAGCGGGCTGCCCACTTGGAGGTCAACGAGCCAGGTTTTTCCATGGGTTCCTATGAGTAATGTCGGAGCCACAGCCTCTGTCTGAAATGGGGAAGAAAACACAGAAGAGAACACACTCCCCTGCAGGAGTTTTCGGTCATCACATCAGCGAGGCCAGTGCTGCTGGAATTTTATTTCCAACTGTAGGAAAAACATGTCATGTTTTGGCCGAACAATGAACAAAGAAAATTCTGTGGAAAGCAGGCCCCAGTGCAGAGAGTCTGGTTTGGGAGCAATACTTTGAGAGGATAGAAAATAGATTAATATTTTACACAATTGCGTGGGAAGACGGTGACTTTTGAAATCTCACTTTATTTATTTATTTATTTATTTATTTATTTATTTATTTTTGGTTTTGTAAGTTACATAGATAGACCCTTCTGAGAGGATGTAGGGTTTCTACTATTTTTTGTCAATATTTGAATTATCAGGAATCTACAGCCTTTCATTTAATTTAAAAATGTGTCCCCCAAAGACACAGTGGTCACCTCCAGATAAGTCTTTCTGAATAGGGACAGATAAAACTGAAGATTTGCTTTCCTTTGGCCATTTGCTCTTGCCCAAGCTCCAAGTGCTATGTTTCCTGAAAGCAGCCACAGACAATTCCAAGATATAGGACCAAAGCTGTCTTTACTCCAGTTCGGCCTAGGACCTTTGGTGTCTAAAGAATATAAATTTCCAGGTGCCACAGCACTGTTTTTATGTGGGGTACTCCCCCCCCCCAACTAATTAAAAATGTAAAACCTGAGTTTGGCATGGTTTAGGATTATAGGCACATGCCTATAATCCCAGAACTTGGAAAGCAGAGACAGGAGAATCAGAAGTTCAAGGTTGTCTGAGCTAGGTAGTCCGTCTGAGGATCACCTAGACCCTGCAGCACAAAGTAAAACTTGTAGATGATTGAGTTTGTTCCACGGGACACAGGTAGCTGACCCTTGAGCTGGGCTAGCAGACATCTTGAGAAATGATAGCCCTGGTTGCTAAACATCATTCTAGAGGGGCTCACTCTTGGGATAGACAGGATGGAGACCTGAGCAGAGCTCTAGGTATTTGTTGGCTGGATCTTCAAGGATTTGCAAATCCAAGAACAACAGAGAGAAGAGCTCTGCTCCCCTCCCTTAAAAAATAATGTCTGGCATTGGAGAGCACCCAGGAACCCTTTTGGTATATGGGGTTTTCCTCTAATCTTCTCTACCACCATCTCTGATCTTCCTCAAACATGTATGGAGTGTATAGCATAGGCTGCTCTTGGTTAGAGCTTGATAGTGTGAATTCAAGGGCAGCACATGCGTGCTCAAACCCTGTCAGCGCACACACGAGTGGAAGACCATGCTCAGGACCAGCAGGTGTTTCAAAGGGGACACAGCTTGCTGCACCCCCCCCAGCACCAGCCCCCGGCACCACCCACACCTCATCCTCTGCTTGATCAGATGATGTCCCTGCCCGTTCCAAGCTAGAGTGACTCAAGACACCAAACAGTTCTCCTGGTGCCACGATTCCTCCTGTGTATTCTGTCCCATCATTGAATGACCTAGGTGAACGTTGACTATCACTCAGGGATCTCGTTTTGACCATTCAATTTCTTCACACTTTGCTTCTCCATGCTCACAAAAGGAGTCTCATTTTGTATTCTTACCCAAGGAGTAGCGCTGGTTCACCATCTTGGGAACCATTCTGGGCTTCTGTTTCTTCACTCTTAAAAAATGACGGGGTTTGATGGCACGGTCAGAGGTGGCATTTAGGAAAGATGAATTTGTGTTTCCCTTCTTCATTAAATACTTTGCATCTTGGATTTTCTTCTCAGGTAAGAAATGCTTATTCTCGTAAAACGAGGTAGAAAAGTTGCCATTATGCCCATGGTGGGCTGCTTGGCATCTCCACTAGAACTCCAACGTTCACCTGAATCTCGACCACGCAAGGATGTTGACCTCTGCCCGTGCGCCCACTCTCCAGCTGCAAGAACTGTGAGATGAGCCACCAGAGTTTGGGAAACAGAATGTCCTGGCTGGGGGGTGGGTTGAAAGACACAATTATAGGAATTATTATTCCTCTTATTTGGTATAATTACAGACTACTGCTTTCTGCAGAGCTACAGAGAAAGGTTGACTCAGTTGGAGTTCTGTATCCTGGAGAGGAGATGCCTGGAGAAGAGGGTGGGAGGTTAAAGAGGGGGAGGGCAACCATGCCGAGTGGTGAAGAGATGAAAATCTGTCTTCTTTTCCTCCAGTGGAGATGGAAGATGAAGACATTGGTAGGCGAGTTCAGAGAAGTGCAGCACAGTGCCCGGCTAAGGGTCCATGGTGCTGCAGGGCACTTCACTAGCCTCTAGAGGGAGCTCCCCGGGAAACCGTCTGTGGATAGAGCTTGCATGTCCTATTTCTCACTCTGAGACTTCCACGGCAGGCACTAAAAACTATACGATCCACAGGACATACCTGAAGGCCTGGATTCCCAGCACTATCACAAATTACTCTCCACATTTAAATAAAGCAGGTAGTTAGAACAAAGGTGAAAGACCACTGTGAAGAAAGCAGAACCATGAAGCAAGAATGCAATGAGAATAAAGTCAGCTGCATCTGGAGAACCCAGGGCTCCAGGGTGTGTCCTGGGATTTGATGAAAAGCATAGTTCACCCTCAACTGAAGATGCCCAGCCTGGGGACTGAGAGGAGTTTGGAGACAGACTCAACTTCCCTGAGCATCCACAGAGGACACTGACAGCCACTTACTTACCAGCTAATCCACAGCTCCAGACAGGCTGGTATCCTGCATCCTATAGAGGAGTCTGGCTTCCTATATTCTATAGAGGATGCTGGATCCTTGTATCCCACAGAGGATGCTGGATCCCTGTGTCCCACAGAGGATGCTGGATCCCTGTATCCCACAGAGGATGCTGGATCCCTGTATCCCACGGAGGATGCTGGATCCCTGTATCCCACAGAGGATGCTGGTTTCTCATCACTGGGTACCAGTTCTTACACAGACACAGAGAAGAGAGGATGATGTATTCCCACTCTTCCTGTTATAATACACTTTCTAGCATGTGGTATGCTCACGTTACTGTGGAGATTCTATTCATGAATGAATGAGAAAGGAAAACACACAGGGCAAGAGGCAGTCTACAGCAATCCAGAGCTGGAGCTCTGGAGCCGATGACGTCTCCCAGTGTTCACATGTTGGCAACTAATTAAAATATTCTCATCTGTGATAAGGTATAATTGAACAAGCGAATGTGTATGTATTTACAATGTAGATATTTAATACTTTGCCATGCATGCGTATTGGGAAAATGGTCCTCCCAGCCTAATTAACGTAGCTACCACCACCTTTCCTATTAGTCATTTTTCTTACTCCATGTGTGCACCCACAGTGGCCCTCTTGGCACAGTTCAGTTATACAAAAGGCTGTGTATGTGTGTGTGTGTGTGTGTGTGTGTGTGTGTGTGTGTGTGAGAGAGAGAGAGAGAGAGAGAGAGAGAGAGAGAGAGAGAGAGAGAGAGAGAGAGATTTTTCTAGGTATCAGGTCCTCAGAACTCATTTTGTATAGCTGAATTGCATCCTTGAGGATCTGTCGCTGAGTCCCCTTCAGCCCTTCGGTCCCCAAACACCACACTTCTATTTCTGTGGGTTCGACGCTGTAAACCTCATCTAGGAATGACTGATGCAGTGTTTGTCTTTTTGCCTCACTTGTCATCAAAATCTCCTGACTGCCGCTCTCTCTGTGCCTGATGAGTCCAAACACCGCATCTTATTTGTCCGTCCTCAAAGCCTCTGGTTGTCTCCATAACTTAGCCATTATGAAGGAGGCCTTATTGAGCAGCAACGCACGTCTTCCAGACATGGATTTCATCTCTATGGCTGTACACCCAGGGAAGAGGGCAGGCTGGATCATAACGTGATCCTGTTTTTAATTTTCTGGGGAATGTCCGTGTGATTATTGATAAGTGGCTCTATGTTTCTACCAACGTTGCACCAGAATTCTCTTGTTTTTCTTCTCTGTGTCTTCACCAAGACTGTCACCATTGGTAAAGGCTACTCTAAGAGAGGTGAGGGACCTCATTTGGAAGACCTCATCCTCCAAATGGTTAGTGATGCCCAGGGCCTTCCAGTGCAATCGGTGGCCATTTGCATATCTTCTTTTGAGAAATCCCTGTGGATCCTTGGCCCTTTTTTAAGTGGATTGTTTTGTTTTCAACTATATCCAACTAAATGGGTTTCTTCAACACTTTGGGTGTTTGCTCCTTAACAGCTCTAGGGCTCTAGGACTTGAAACCATTTTGACAATTGTATTCTATGGACAGCCAGTGTGTTGTCACACTGATTGTCTTGTTACTGTGCAGAAGCTGTTTAGTTTTGGGAGGTCCCATTAATCTATTCATCTTTGTGTATGTGTCCTGAACTTTGCGTTGGCCCAGCAGTGTTTTTTGGTGTGTGTGTGTGTGTATGTGTGTATATATATTTGTATCATATGTTATATGTATATATGTATGTTATGTTATATATATATATTATATATATATATATATGACTGCAGATAAGCACATTGATATATATGCACACACACACACTAATAGAGCCTTACAGAGGATACTAGAAGGAAAACTCAAACGCAAGGAGAGTAACTACACAAAAGAAAACACAAGAAATTAATCATCTCACAACAAAGCCAAAAGAGCACACACATAGTACCACATGGCTATACATCTATCAGTGTGCTTGTCTTCAGTTATTTTCTATCCATTTATAGACTTGGGCTCCTTTTGAGCCAGTCTCATTTGGATATTCAGCTCTGTTAATACGGGTCACTGGGGACGCTTCCCTCTTCTGTCAAATCAGTTGCCTGCAGATAAGAAGTTTGGTTTGGGGTCTTCTGTTCTTCTGTTCATCTGCAAGTCTATTTTTAGGCGGGTGTCATACTATTTTGATGATTGTGGCTTTGTAACAACTTTTGAGGTCAAGGACTGTTATGGCTTCAGCTTTGCCTATGGCATTTAAGCCTCTTGATGCTTCCACAAAGAGATGGGGGGGAGGGTAGGGAGTGGTTTATGAGCACGTGTTAATGCCAAACCTTTAGAATCGTGTTCACTCAAGTCCTAACTCTGACCTGTTGACCTTACTGTACGGATCTGTGCTTACCTGCCCACCTCAGCATGTGTGTACCTCCGTCTCACATTAGTGATTCAGTGAAACAGTTTTTGGTGGCTAAGAAGAAATTAATATAGTATGTTGTGTGCGTGATGAGTCTTGGTAATTAATAGAATATAGGCCCTGTATTGAGCTTATAAAAATGTGAAACGTGCTGGGCATAGTGGAATTCGCCTGGGACATCAAATACCTAAGAAGCAGAGGTAGGATGACAGTAGGTTTTAGGCCAGACCAGGCAATATAGTAAGACCCTGTCTTGAAAACAACAAAGGGGTGAAATACCAGTTTCATATGGTTTCACATCATATTTTCAATATGAAATCCCAATGGATCTGAATTGTTCGTTAAGAATTAAAATTGATGTTAAGAAATGTTGATAAGATTATTAGCTGTATTATGACATGACACTATTGATCTTCATGACTGTTAACCCTCCCCCTAAACACACACTTGTAGACCCCTTCCCCGATAGGGCATTTCCATTGAGCACCGTCATTGGTTTATTGGGTGAATATGATCACTATGCTGCCTCAACTAATATACTAGCTTCATCAAGGCAGATTTTATCTTCTTTCGTTTTCTGATAGTCTGTATCTAACCAAAGCACCTTGTAGTTTAGAATAGTGTCTAGCCAGCACTTAGTAGGGTCTTTGTAAACATGTTTCACATGAGTAGACCCTACACTGGGCATTTCCAGAATCAGAGCCCACCAGGCGTTTTAACTTCTTGCCTCAAAGAAGGCAGGAGGGGACCAAGTTAGAACTAGATCAAACAGGAATGCTGCTCTGATAACAAGAGACTTTTGAGGCCCCTTGTACCAAAGTACTCAAACAGTAAAATGTCGCCTGTGTGTTGTGTCCCCAAACCTAGTAATCTGAATGGAGTCATTTACAAAGTCCACCCCCAGCCGCCAAATGATCAGAGCATGGAGTCAGTATTTGTCACCTGTGTACACATATTCTCATGTATCTGGTCATCAATGCATCTAATATAGGGGAAAAAATAGAAGTCCAAAAGACCCCATAGTAATATACAGGCTAATGGGATACCAGAACCACAGAACATGGTGACATTGTCTCTGGAAGGGACATCAGAGCAGGGTGCAGAGAGAGCTGCAGAGAAGCAGGCAACAGAAGCCAGCTCCCTGAGCGACTCCAGGCAGCCATGGCACAGGACCCAGCTGATTAGCTTGCTATTTTCAGAATTCCACATATCAGGACTAAGTACTCTGGGCTTGGCTGCAGGCCACAGATATGGTTAAGTCCTCAGTGGATTCTGGGAGATACTCAACTGCTTGCAAGGCTCCCTGCTCTTGTCTGACCCCACCCCTCTATTTAAATAGCCACTTCTCTAGCCAGCTCGGGTTTCCTTACTAGGAGGTCGGGGGAGACGTCTTTACATTTTCCAAGGTGGATATTTTTAGACGGGGATGTTCTGCCCCAAGTGTTAACTAATTGAGTTATCAGGTTTCGTATTTGGCCTCAGAGAATGGCAGTGGAAGACCCAGAGAGCTTCCCAGAAGAAGTAAGCATTTAACTGCTTCTAAATTAGTGGGGATTTTTCCCCCTTATGTAACTGTTGCTTTGCCCTAAATGATTGTATCCTTAAATATAAGTATGTATGTTACTGGGGAGGGGAGAGATGGATGTGTTACGACAAGGTGTGAGCTCAGGACATGTAAGACGTCCATTCTGTGTTGCTGGGATCTGGACTCGAGGTATGTTTTGCCTGTGACAGAATGTGGAGTGTGTCCTGGAGTGACCCGGGTTACGAGGATGATGCTGAAGAAGACGGAAGTAGGTGGTGTGTGGTTGGGGTCAGGGAAAAGCTGGTGAAGGCGAAAGTGTGAGAAGTCTCCTTAAGCCACAGATCTCTCGAAATAAATCTAAAGGCATGTGAAGGCAGCTTTTGTGGTATGACAATAAAGGGGGACTGTGAGACTTCTCAGTTGGGGGAGGATAAAAGTTTAGTTCGAGAACTCAAATAAACGCTATGGCGAGGTTATCACTGAAGGCTGGAGACGTATGCTCTCTCCAATCTGGTTGACATATGTAAGTGACTGACTTTCAAGAATGGACTGAAATAAGCCTTTTTCTCCTTACAGGATGCTACTCTGAAAAGGCAGAAGGGGCAGATATTTATTTGGTTTATGCAACTAAAACTTTGAGGTGTTTGCTTCTAGGAGATGTACAGGATTGCGAAGATGGCTATGCCGTGATGGGTTGGGGGTGACGTCCTGTGTCTACCTCTGCCCTTCAGTTAGAATAGTTTACTCAAGAACACTTGTGCTTCCAACAGAGGGGGTGTGTTTTACTATGAGCACATCAAATCCTGGGCGCAGAGTGAACATGCCTGTTATAACGACTGTAACAAAGACATTATAAAAACAAGAACATTGCTACTTATTCAGGAAGTCAGGCTTGCTGATGGTGTTGAGAAAGGAACTGTCATTTCACAGTTTTTTTAAAAAAAGACAACCTAGAGAATTCTGTGACAGTTTTAAGTGGATTTAGGTGTCATCTTGGTACACTTGAAGACTGAGTTTTCTTTGCTGCAGTATTAACCCTCAGTGACCTTTGGGAAGTGTAACTACATTACAGCTAATGGATGGAATTTTAACCTCTGAGGGCCTCCGCCAACATTCCATGTGCCTCAGACAAAGGCCTTTTCAAAGGAAGCTTTGAAATTCGTAATATAGCCGTGGACAGTGTAATGCGCTAGGGACAGGAACATACTGACAGGCGTTCTAAAAAACCGTGTCACCCTAAAAGTAATCAGCTTACTCATCAAAAATGATGAGCTATATTGTCCACTTTGGCCGTGTGTTCTGCTGTGCGGCTTACAGAACAAAAGCGTTACCTATACAATCAGGAGTTACTCAGCCCCAGCTTTAAGAAATACTAAATGCTCTGAATTCTTAGAGCTGAGCACAGATATAACAAGTGTTAAAGAACAGGTCTGAAAAAAAAACCCTGCTCTTTTATGAATAAATGAGTTTAAAATTAAAACTATCTGAGACCTAAGAGGAACGCCAGGTCGAAGTGAGCATATCTGGTCTGTTTCATGTCAGAATATATCAGCTCAGCGGTGAAAGCACCCGACCCCAGCCCATATGTGCAGAATTTTCTGTTTTGGTAGGCAAGCTGTTTTGTTTTTTTTTTTTTTTAATGTGGAATAAAATGACAGGCTGAATACAAAGTTCTCATGCCCTGAGCGGTGTCTCTGGAAGGGTACTGACCCGACACAGATCACAGAGAAGTCCTGTCACAACAGGGCACAGATGATGCTGGACCCAGCTCCGCTGGAAAATGAGAAGGAATCCATCCTCTCCCAGCTTCCTTGCCTGAATGGAAATGTGAACAGTTTGTCTGCCTGAGCAGCTCTATGGAGAAGGTCCTTGCTAAGAGGGTACGGTAGATAATTAGACTTCTTTGTAAGTGTTTGCTGGCGGGCTCGCTGCTGATTCTGTTCGGTGTGTGGCCCCCACTGTGGTGGGGAGAGGCTTTCTTACAACAATATGGGGTTTATGTTGGGGAGATACTGAGAATAATTTCATAACCTGTTTATTGAGACATTTGGAGCCCAGGCGTCGACGGGTGTACCTTTACTAACTTTAGAAACGGCCTCTCCCGGTTTGCTTTTAATCAAGTCCGTGTGGAATAATTAGCTTCGACATCAACAAATGCTGGAAAGTTAAGTCTTCAGCTTGAGCCCTGGAGTAATGCTCAAGAATAAATGCACTGCTACAGAAAGAGTCCCAAGTGTCAATCACTTGTAGCGTGGACTCTCGAAGCAGCTGCTGGTAAAAACAATTCCTGGTAGGAATTCTTTCAAATCCCTAGGAAAGTACCCTACGGTAGCAAATGGAAGTTTTTAGAATTATTTGATTTTATGTCTTTCCACTCAGATTTCTTCTGTTTTGTGTCTGGTCTTTCAATCATCCATAGAATAATAAACGCATGTTCAGCTGGTGACGGAATCTCTTGTTTTCTTGTTAATGATCTTTACTTCTGGAAAAGAGACTAGTAGGAGGATGTTTGTAGTCGTTTAAGATCTTCAAGAACCTTCCTTGATCCATTTCAAGGAAGGTACCTAAAACTTGTCTTTTGCTGCTCAGACTAGAGTCTGTTGTTTTGAGATGAAAGCATTTAGTGGCATAGTAGGTCCAACATTTATAGATCATCAAATAAGTTTATTTTGATGAAGGTATGATAGTGCTACAGATTTGCTTAATAATGCTTAATTTGCTTAATAAAAAATGAAGTTAAACTAATATTTATAAACCAAAAGAGAACTGAAAACGACTTGGTTTTTAACCTTCTCTATGTTTTTTGTTTGTTGGTTGGTTTTAATTTTGGGGTATAAGGAAAAAGATGCACTTGCAAACTTTGTATTCAAATGCAAAATATTTGTGTTTGTGTTTTCTTCGTACCAGCAAGAGCTGGAAATCAACATTAAACTGTGCTACCCAATAAGAGTGTGGATAACAGATGTCAGGAGATTATGTAACATCATTTCAGTGTTTGTCAAGCAAATATCTACAGCGACCAGTGAAACGTACAAATTTGTGGCGAGTAAGTCCCTTTAGGAATCTCTTTACACTTGTGGAACATTCGCTTCAGGTTGTTGGTACTGTGGTGATTTGTTTGTTTCGCTTTTCCTTCAGCCAAGGGATATGTAACTTTTGACAAGTGCCTGTCAGTAGCGTTAAAATCTCTTTGCAAAATCGGGATGTGCTTTCAAATTCAGTTGGGAATTCTAGAACGTTTTGAACCTTGAAACTCATTATTCTCGTATCTTACGGATTCACACATTTCTATAACCCTGTCATGTTTTGAGAAACTCGAATAGATTGTTAAGATTGTTAAGTCATTGTTAAACACAGATTCTATCCTGGTCATCCCTTGATCCCCACGGCAGACTCTGATTAAGTTCTCAGGCTATGCCTGTGGGGATTTTCACCACGACCTCATCTTTGAAGAGTATATGCCCTCATACAAGAGACTAGACTTGTAAATATTTGTAAGTGGTTTAAAGAGAAAAATCTACCAGATAAGGGTCACCTCTGTGACCAGAGCCAGCCTGTTAGTTCCAGTCTGGAAGTTTCCAAGTGTGAGATTAGTGACCACAACTGTGTTTCCTCAGCAATGGTATGGTATCGATCATGAAGAACATTCACGAGTTTCTCTGCAGAGGCAGCTCCCATGAAGTGAGAATTGTAGCTATTCCTATATTCTTTCCAGGAACTTTGGAGGGGACGTTCTGAAGACAGCGTTCTTTCCCAGGGAAGTGTGTAGGGTTTATGTTTTGAGAATCTGTGAGCAGAGGTGGACTGTCAAGGAGACAGACAAACCCAGTTCGAGCAAGAACTAAGAAGGCAGTGCTCTGCACTGTGCAATGACTCTGTGACAGTGACTCTGTTTAAACTTCAATTCCCTGCTTTGTCGCTGTGGCTACCCTCTTATGAGGTGTTCTACTTGCTAGCACAATCCCAGTCATAGAGAAACAGTGCTGCAGACCCACTACTTTTTTTGCCCCCCTCCCTTCTCCCTCCTGCTCCAGCCCCGCTCACTCTGGCTTTTTATTATTATATTTATTATTATTATTATTATTATTATTATTACTACATGTAGTTGTCTTCAGACACCCCATATGAGGGTATCAGAGCTCATCACGGATGGTCATGAGCCACCATGTGGTTGCTGGGATTTGAACTCAGGACCTCCAGAAGTGCTCTTAACCATTGAGCCTTCTCACCAGCCCCGATCTACCACTTTCAAAGTGTGGTCGCAGAACCTGCGGATGACCCAAAGACCCTCCAAGAGGAAGGCTCTCGCCTCCTGCTTGAGTTAACAGCTTGAGGTCGGTATCCCTCTCAGACTTCTGCCACGACAGTGCAAGTCGAACGTAAGCATCCACCTGTCTTCTCCTGCCAGGCCTTAAGATATTTGCATACCCTTAAAATAAGAGCAGTCTTTTGGTCTTATTTCAGAAAATGTACAATTGTTATTTTCCCATAAAGCACATCTGATGGTTTCATGTCATAAGGTTGCTTTTGTTATTTGAAAATAAATTAATTTTTTTCTGTTTTTATTTTTCCTGGGTGTCATGAATGATAGGTGAGAATGGACAGGGCCCCCTGAGACAAGTAACCTCAAGGGATGTGACTGAAGATACATCGCCTCATCAGCCTTTGGCTGGTTTTATGCTCAGCTCCGTTGCTAAGCAACAGTATGCAAATGAGGTCAGGTTCATGGATTCTGTCCCTGGGTGGACATTGATATCCACTTACTTTAATGATCCCAACCACACAACTTAGCATGCAAGCTGTAAGAAATAACTTTAAATAATAGTGGACAGCCAGGGTGGTCAGGGAGTCCTTTCGCATTGTTCCATTTGTACCAGCCCTGGGAGCAGAATCTTACATCTGTTTTTACTTTACAGTGAGGATCTGTTGTGGTTTGAATTCCCAGTCTTGTAAGATCAGCGTCCCTTGTGAGTTGAAGAGCCAGGTTTAAACCGAGGCATCATGGGTACAGAGCCTGAAGTCTGAAATGGCTAAGCAAGCAAACGATGGCTTAGCCAAGCACTCGCTGTACATGATAGAGTAGCTCTGAACTAGGTCATTTGTCTCCATACAGGTGCAGCTCCTGAGTGTTAGTCTTCGGTCCCAGTACGTTTTGTAGCATATCTAACTGTTAAAGCTACAGTAACCCAAAAGTCACCTACAGAGTTCAATAACCTTTCCAACAACCAAGGTAAACCACCTTGAGGATAGGGTGAAGTCTTCTCTTAAATATTTTACTTAGGATAGGATGAAATTTTACTTTGTATAGAAAAAAAAAGCTATCTTTAATTATGTTTTCCTTGGACTTAAAAAAGTGGTCGATCATCTCATACATACTTGTCCATTTTCATTTTTTGACTGTCTTCAATGTAAAACTGGTAATGTCTCCTTTTCAAATTTTAACCAAGGAAAGGACGGATGAATTATGATACCCAGATCATTCCATAGTTCTGTCAGTCTCTTGTCTGATTTCACTTACCGATTCTTGGAATCCGTTTTTATTCATGGTATGTTATCATCCAGTAAGAATTCATTGAGGGCTGTGGGTGTAACGCAGGAGTTGAGTGCTTTCCTAAGCTGGGAGGGGTCCTGAGTTCATCCCCCCCACCACCACCACCAGAACTCACGGTGTCTTTAGCACAGAGTTTTAAAATCCTCTTATTAACCATGGGCCGTCATGGAAATGAAAAGTTTTATCGACATCCCCGATCTGATCATCCAATGATGGGTATGTGTGTTGAAATACCACGTTCAACCCCAGGAATTATTAAAATTCAAATGAGAAGAACTGTGGCCCAGCCTCCTCTCAGCAGCCTCATAAAAGGGGGATGGTTTTGTCAACCAACAACTCCAGCTGCACCAGCTGGTATGCAGCTTAGCATGATCAATTCAAGAAGCCTTCATCTCACGGGCTAACATCCCCCCAACCCCCGGTGCCGTGTGGCTCACCCTTCAATTCCTCCCGGCCTTTGGTCTCCAGGCCTTTAATTATCTAAGTAGAAATCCAAGTCCGGTATACTGTCATTTCCTGGCTGATCTTACCACAAAGAGTGTTATTTGTGGAACACAAGTCAGTATTTTCGTTCACAATATTAAACCTGACCACACTCAGAAACGAAGTCATCCATTACCAAAAAAAAAAAAAAAAATCTTTCAAAAAGAACTCAAGAAAATGTTCATCTACTCAAGTAAATGTTTTTTCTCTGTCTATCTAGCCCAGTTATTTAGCTTATCGAAGTTTTGAGTTGGCACGTTTAAATTGGTCCCTGGATTAAATATTTTAGGACTCGTGCCAAGAGCCCCTACTTAATAAGGATCCCGAGGCTTGAGTTTTTTTTTCAACCTGGTTTTGATTCACAATATGCTAAATAAATGGAAAAGTCCCAAGCAGTGGACATATTTATGTAATCCCCCACACGGAACACCGGAAGTTGCTTCCACGTGGAATCCAAGTGCCTGCAGCTTCCGGTAGCATAAGGGAGGATTTTCAAAGCTTCTGTTCTCGTTTAGCTAATCCATGGAATAAATTTCTATTTGTCTTGTTAACGAAGACTTCCAAGTTTTTATTGCATGATACCCTCCCACCTCTCTTTAAAAGACAGACCATTGTCATACTGTCATGTGAGGAGTAGATTCTATTTAAACCTAGACAAGTGACTTGTGTCCTCTAGGCCACACTAAATGACATGGATGGTCCTTAGTGGACAGGGAGGTTGGATCAGTGGAATTTGGAAAGTGCATCCAAATTAAGGGCCCAAGTCCAGGTGCTGGGAGAAGAGGAAACAAGGAGGGGTGGGGGCAGGGAAGTTCAGCTAAGTCATTCTATTAATTTACACCATAATGTAGTGTTGTCTTATTGTAGCATGAAGGATGGAGAAAAGCATTAAATCCGTGTTGACCAGTTACTTCCTTGTTGCTGTGATTAAATATTTGACAAGAAACAACTTGGTGGGAAAGGCAAGCAGCTTAAGACTGAGGTGGCTGCCTACAGCCCTCTGCAGTTGAGAAACAGCCAGGAGAAGTGAGGCCTGCCCTCCAGTGAGAGACCCACTTCCTTCAGCATGACTCCACCTCCTAAAGGTCCCCCCCTTGACCTTACAAAACAGTGCCACCTGCCGGAGACTAAGTGTTCAAGCACACTGGCCTGTAGGGGACACCTCATACTCAAATCATAGCACCACCAGAACCTAAGTGCCATTTTGAATGATTTTTCTTTCCTTCAGTTTTCTGGCCATACCAAAGACAAGGCCTGGTGACCTTTACTCGCCTCAAGAAATAAAATGTGCTTAAAAAAAAAAAAAACAACAGAATCCTACATTTTTGTTCTCTAACGACAAGCCTCTGGCTGATACTGGTATCGAATTTACTCGTTTTAAACTCTACACTCACTATTTTATAAACAATATTGTAGTGAGTCAAAGCAAGTACATAAGGACCTGGTATACTAACCACATTGTAAATAAAGACTATACGATATACAGCTAATATTCCTTGGGGGATAGCAGGACCAGATTGCCTCAGACAACCATATTCCCTGGTAGCCAAGAAAACATAGATTCTGTATCCAATACTTTGGAGGCTTCCTCTAAGTCACAGGCAAACAGGACATGATCATGTGAGGAAAACCAGAGACAAAGGAACCAGATGATACCCATGGGAAGAACTAAGCAGAGAAGGATGGACCGTAAGAAAGGTTAAGGTCCCATGGCTCTGCCGTTCTTCCCAAGAGACAGGAAAGGATTTGGGTCTTACATTCATACTGAAGCCCCCTATCATCCACCTCATGTATGGACTGTGTCAATGTTAGCTGCTGTCTTCTTCCAATTCCCATTGCGTTCTCCTTTAGGAAAAGAAATTCCGTGAAATAAATGTGGTCACCAAAAGGACTGAGTTTCCTTGAATGTGTGTGTTCAGATAAGGAAATTCTCTGCCTGCAATTGTTAATATCCGTTGTCAATTGGAGGGATCTGGGATCAGCCAGGAGACAAGCCACTGGGCGCAGCTATAAAGGAATTATCTAGATCAGGTTAATTGAGATGGGAAGAACCAACTTAACTGTGGGAGGCATCATCCCCTAGGCTGTGGTCCTGACCTGAATAAAACAAAGGGAGTAAGCTAGGTGGGCACTAATTCTCATCTCCCTTGGCCTTCTGATAGTGGATACAATTTGACCAGTTGTCTCTAGTTCAGTACCATGTCCCCAGGGTTCTAGTTTCATCCCAAAACAAAACTAACAAAAAG
The DNA here is from genome assembly GCF_004785775.1 of Grammomys surdaster. Classification (NCBI taxonomy): domain Eukaryota; kingdom Metazoa; phylum Chordata; class Mammalia; order Rodentia; family Muridae; genus Grammomys; species Grammomys surdaster. Next base: position 3,774,940 of record NW_021604786.1, on the reverse strand, counting down.
CAAACAAAAACTTAAGGGAGAAAAGGATTTTAAATTATAGGCTACTGACCATCATCAAGGAAATCAAGGCAGGAAGCTGGTGGCTGCCCTGTTTGCTATGCACACATCCTTACCTCTGATAGAGAAATGCACAACATCCCTGGAGGATGCTTCCTGCTGTCCCACAGGCTGCTTTATTCTCATCTAGCTTTCTTATATGGTTCAGTACCACCTACCTAGGGTTTTTACCGCCCACAGAGGACCCTCCAACCTCAACAATCAAGACAATCCCCATAGACCAATCTAACCCATAGGTCAATCTGACCTAAGCAGTTCTCCAATTGAGATTTTCTTCTCAAGTAATTCTGGGTTATATTAAGTAGACAGAGTTAACCAAGACGTCCACCATAATGGACTGAACCTTCAAACTGTAAGCCAAAGTGAACCCTTTGTTCCTTAGAGTTGATTTTATCCTGATATCACAGCAGCAGGAAAGTGACGAAGACACCAGGACTGTTCACAGACCAGGGCTCCTGAGTTCTATGGAAGACATTTCTTCCGTTGTGTCAGTTATCACTTCTCTTGTGTCTCTTTGTTCCCAGAGATAAAACATGCCCAAGGGCAAGTCTGGTCATAAATACATCTGCCAAGTATCCTTCTCAAAAATAATTTCTATTCCTGTGGTTACTTTTTAGCCTATCGGTACAACCAGTTACATATCAGATTAAGTGTAAGATTTAAGATTAGTGTGGCCTTTTGTGTGGCTTCACAATTATGTAAGTACAGACAAGCTTGTCCTGTACAAAATATACCCTTGAATGAAATAAAGTGAGTGGTTCCTGTTAAGGTTAAGGGTCACAGACACCTTAAATGAGTAACCACACCTATGTTCTCTGTCTGCTAGCCACAGCAGAACTTTAGTTAACATTGTTACAATCTTTCTTAAATTGGACCATTCACAATTCATCATTCGTCATAGGAGTGGTGTCTGCATCCTGGAGGTGTCAGGTCATCTGAACACGTCATTGTATCAGTTCCTAAATGTTACTTAAGTATCCTGGTAGCACAAAGAGACCGTTCGCAAAGCCACTGCAGCATCTAATAACGTCTGTGTTCTGAGGACAACTGAAGTTTGAAGTCAAAATGGTTTGAAATTCCACCAGCATAAATCAAGACAATACTTCTGTATTGATCTTGTAGACTTATGAAGTCAAACTTTGGTATATTCTATCCTTTGAAATGAAAGTAAACCAGGTGTGTGTGTGTGTGTGTGTGTGTGTGTGTGTGTGTGTGTGTGTTTGATGTCGTTATTTGTTGATTTTGAGATATGGCCTCATTATGTACTCCTGACCTTGACCTTGGGATGTTCCTCCTATCTCAGTCTCCCAAGAGTTGTGATTACAGGAGTCAGCCTTTCTGCTTAGGCTGACACTTGGCTCCTTAATACCTCAGAAATTTTTAGATCAATTTGCATCCTGTTCTGTAACCAGTGTCAACTTTATGTTGGAAAACCTTGGAAAATAACTCACCCATTACCCACCCGCCCCCACTAACATCCCAATGGTAAAAAAAAATTTTTTTAATTGCATCAATATTTTTATTTCTAATCTGGCTGCAGTTAAAAGCTCACAGGTCAGCAGACTGAGCGAGGCAAGAAGCCCCTTGGGGCTAAGATACTGGCTCTTCCCTCTGAGGTAAACCAGATCATGGTAGACAGAGGACAGTTGGGGTTTATCAGGACACAGCATGGACAATCTCTTTAAAACACTGCCTTTGTAAAAACAAAAACAAAGACCTATACCAGTGCCTCGTGTGCTTCTGAGCTGCTTTCCCATCCCTGCCTCCCAGGTTTAAAGATAACAGTGGGATGTTGTTTTGCATTCAGTTCAAGAGGAGGTCCTCTGCACAGATGCTCAGAGGACAACAGCAGGGCCAGCCTGGCTGAGGTCCCAGTGAGAAAGACAGTAGCCATGCCTAATGTGGTCGGGGACAGTAGCCTCATTTTAGGGAAGAACTGAGGTTCCTTCCAGGCAGAATCCTAGCAGACAGTCGGCCGTCTGGCTGTCATATGAAATGCACGGATGCAGCTCTGGATCTGAGCTGGCTTGACAAAGATGACTGCTCACACAGACAGGCTTCGGTAGCCTTGCCCACATGGATTAAGTAACTACCCACTTCCTTCCCTTCCTCTTCTGACTGATGGACGGATAGAAGGTGCTGGCTTGTTTCCAGTTACTAGACAGCTATTAAACAGAGCGTAAGCAGCTCCCATCATTCGAGGTTCTGCCATGCCCTTGCCATGGGACGATGCTCTAAAAATTCTCTTGTATTGAAGACCTGTACCCCACTTCCAAACACACGCCTTACAAAGAATTGTCCTGCCTACACGTAAGCGTCCCTTGAGCTGGGCAGCAATTAGAAAAGCCAACAAGGCACTGGAAGACCAGGGCTTTATTGGCAGGCAGCATGTGGTAGCATGAATGTGACACTTGTGTGACATTGAGATTGTGCCGTTGATGGCACTCTTATGAACTGAGTGGACGTGAAGACCATTGGAGGAGGAGATATCTGGAAAATATCACACAACATTTTACGCTCCAGCCTCTGGAGGCTCTGAATGGTCACTGTGTCTGCTTGTGTTCCAGTGTGTGATTCAGCTCCAGTCTTGTTAGGGGGGAGTAAATAACTATTTGATTTTGGTGTTATCTTTGTTCTTTTGAGTCTTGGACCTCATCATTTAACCCAAGCTGGTCTTGAATTTCCAAGCATCATGCTTCAGGTCTCCCAAGTGCTCGGGCTGTAAGGTCACAGGCTGCTGCACGTAAGATTACATACAGCGCTCTGTTTGATGTGCTTGGCAAGGGACACTGAGTCACACCTGACCCCAAAGCTCTGATTGCAGAAGGACAGAGTCTCAAGACACTCAACTTATCTTTGGTGAAGGATGTCACATGCAAAATAAGCCTGAGTCCACATCCCTGAAAATTCCTGCAAAGTGGCTCTGCTTATGTTTCGAAGCCGTAAGTGACTTCGGAAGCTTTCCTAAGCAGGCTGCCCTACTCTGTAAGGCTTTTCTTGAATGAGAACAATGTATCCATCTGTTACTTTATTCATCAATAATGTTTGACACTGTTAGACAGGCCCATATCCTTAGTGTCTTGATATGTAATTTTTGTCTTTGGAAAGAGGACCATAAAAGAGTGGGAAATTGGGGACATGGAAAACTTGAAATAATTTTAAAAGCTAAATATTTATTTGGGGCTTAAGTTTTAATAGCTACCTTTCTGCCTCTCTCTCTCTCTCTCTCTCTCTCTCTCTCTCTCTCTCTGTGTGTGTGTGTGTGTGTGTGTGTGTGTGCGCGCGCGCGCGCGCACATATGGCACAAATGTATGGGGGGGGAGAGAGAGAGAGAGAGAGAGAGAGAGAGAGAGAGAGAGAGGAGAGAGAGAGAGCACAGGTGCATATACCTATACGTTTTGAGGCAGAGCCTGAGTACTGAGATTAGAAGTATGCACCACATTTAGCTAAGACCGTAATATTTCTCTACATGTAGTAGAAACACCTCCAAAATGCCTCTCACACTCCTTGCTTTTCCATTCGGGTCCCTTCTCCCAGCTCTGCAGCCCGTGTTAGCACACCTAATCATATTTTTATTTCATTTTTGGTAGGCATGTGGTTCTACACCTTTGTGTAAGGTCTGTATGTAAATAGTCTAAGGTCCTTGTTCAAGGCTACATTAAGGTCACTGTTGTAGAGACCATCTTACCCATTCATTGTCTCTGTGGTGAATAAAACACTCCGCCCTCTCCTTCAGCCTTCTGGACACACAGTTCAGTGTGAGCCCATCCAGTAGCTCAGCAGAATGTACTCCTTCTAGCTGCTACATAGCACTGCTGGTTAGCCTTGCCCCGCGTTTTCATCCCCCAACACTCCCCTCCTTCTCCTAACCAACAGTTTACGTCCAACTTCTGTAAGATCAGCTTCAAATAAATCCACACGTGAGTGAGGCCATGTGGCGTGGATCTTTCTCCACCTGTCATATTTCGTTTAACATCTCCAGATTCATCCATATTGCAGGTTTAAATTTAAGGCTAAGTAGGATCCTGCTGTGTATACGAACTGTGTTTCTTTAATCTGTTTCTCCACTGATGGACACTCGAGTTGATTTTGTGTCTCCTGTGAATATTGACAAAGCAGTATTTGAATGATTAACTGATCCAAAGTCCCTGGTCCTCAGATGTGCCTTAGATACAACTAAGCTATCTTTTTCAGAGCATCTCGTCTCAGAAAAATGGAGTCTCCATTTCTAGGGTAGGAAATGTGTGTGTATGTGTGTGTGTGTGTATGTGTGTGTGTGTGTGTGTGTTGAGGGGAACCTTGAGGCATGGCAGGTTGGCAATGTGTCCTCTGTTGTTTATGCTGTCAACTGGGATAGTTGACAGGCTGTATGCTGACTCTCCTCAGAACAGCTTTCTAGCTTCAAGATGAAGTTTTTACCTGCTGTCTCAGGCACTGAAGCGCTTCCCTGCATCTCTCTTTGCTTTTCATCTCCCTGGGGGTTTCTTCTTTACCAGAGAGATCGTCCTTTCTTCTGGAACCTACGTAATCTTCCTTTCCTTTCTCTCTTCGCCAACCAAGCATCACTCTGAAGTCCTGCTCCCTCCTCTGGTTTCCCCTGCTACACATCTGAGTTTCGGGAACAGGTGTGTTGTGGGAATAGGTCTTTCCTGACTCATCGCTGCAGGCTTATGTGTGAATTCTCCTTGTCTGTGTGACGGCACCCTCAAGCTAGAGGCTCGGGACCAATTTTCAACAAGATTGCAGTCTCTAGTACTGCAGCTAGTACTTAAGCAGAACAGAGAAAATACTGTAGGGGTCCAGTGAGAACAAGGGGTCTATCTGAAATAACAATTGCAGGGTCTTTGAGCTGGACCTAGGCTTTCATTTGTGAGTCTGCTGGAGAATCCTCTTGTGGAGGAGGTAGGCAGCAGACTGATGAGCCCTGTTAGGAGACAGATGGTTCTGAATAAGGCCACAGTGTTAGGGGACTGTGAGGGCCAGTCCAGGAATGATAAACTGTCTAGGGTGCCTTCAAGAAAAGTGTCCCTAGCCGGATGGTGGTGGCGCATGCCTTTAATCCCAGCACTTGGGAGGCAGAGGCAGGCCGATTTCTGAGTTCGAGGCCAGCCTGGTTTACAGAGTGAGTTCCAGGACAGCCAGGGCTATACAGAGAAACCCTGTCTCGAAAAACCAAAAAAAAAAAAAAAAGAGTCCCTGTCTATCTGAGATCGGAAGTATGTGTTTGGGCAGGTTTTTAAGGACCTCTGGAATTATTTCATTGAATGGACAGAAAGCATTAAGTTAAAGATGTTGAGTTAGCAGTAGAGAGCTATTGTCAAAGAAAATTTATCCTCCAACAGCAATGTCAAAGCCGATACAAGCACATGGCCTCGGATTGAATGTGAAGACATAGAATGGTTTACTGAACTTTGGTTCCCCAGCCCTACCCCCAACCACCATCAAGGTACAGAGTTTCCCATCTCAGATCATGGATATCCCAATTTGAAAGCCACTGATGTGGACAGTGTAGGCTTGTGATCCTGCATTTAGGTTCTTGCCGATTGCTTATTAGCTGTGTCTCCTTGAAACGGGTACTCAACTTGTGAAACTTCTGCATCTGTAGGGAATATTCCTTTCTTGGTAAAATAGGTAAGAAATGACTGGCTCAGATAAACTGAGTTCAATTCCTGGACCTATGTAAAACTGGAAGGAGAGAGCCAACTCTGCAAATATGTCCTCTGACCTTACACCCACACATCTGACCCTCTATTACCCCCACATATACATCATACAGACATACACTAAATAGATAAGTATGTTACAAGTTAAAGCAGAATGACTAGTAACTATGAAAATATAATTAATATCATATTTTAAGAATATATAAAAAGTGCTTCATGATGTCCGTGTCACAGAAGGCCCTCAGTAAAGTGCAGCTGTTGACTCTGGTATGATTTGCTAAGAACTAGAAATAATATCATGGGAATGTGTGAAGATTGTTCCATACTTCTGACAAATTAAATTATTGTACCTGCTGTACAAATAACCAATTTTATTGGTTAGTTGGTTAGTTGATTGTTTGATTGGTTAGTTGGTTGATTGGTTGGTTGATTGGTTGGTTGATTGTTTAGTTGGTTGGTTGGCTGGTTGGTTGGTTGGTTTGTTGGTTGGTAGGTTGGTTGGTTAGTTGATTTGTCGATTAGTTGTTTGGTTAGTTGATTAGCTGGTTGGTTAGTTGATTGATTGATTGATTGATTGATTGGTAATGTTTGTGATGTGGTTATCCTATGCCAATGGCCTGACTAGCCAACCAGCAGAGTAAATAGAGGATAGGAAGGAGTTGGGTTTATTTTCAGCTGCAGGGAAAGCTCAGACTTTGGGAAAACAACAAAAATCAGTCTTTTGAGAAACTGCAGAGGTCAAACATTACATGGAAGCAAGAACCATGTAGTTGCATGAACACAATGCAGGGGACAAAGCCTAGGATATGTCCAGGACCCCTGCTCTATTGAGAAGCCCCACAGTACTTGTGCTGAATACCAAAGGCAAGGTGGACAGGAGATAAACTTGTCAAAGAGAAAAATACAGGAAGAGCCTGCCTGGCTCCATTTTACACAAGACAAAAGGGAAAGAAAGTCTCCTCCTGAGGATTGTAACCCTCAGGAATCTCCTATTGTTACCAGTTTGAGATAAAAATTCACATGTGTATCCAGAAGATGAGCAATCCTAAAGGCAAGCGTTTATTTTCTAGCTCCCCTTGGGTGGTAGAGCCTGGCAGAAGTAAATTCAGGTTCCTCTTGAGCTATGACAGCATTGGCAGATGGTCTAAATAAGATATCACCAAGATGGCAGCTGGAGAAATGGCTCAGTGGTTAAAAGCACTGACTATTTCTCCAGAGGTCCTGAGTTCAATTCCCAGCAACCACATGGTGGCTCACAACCATCCAAAATGGGATCCATCCGGGCAGTGGTGGCGCACACCTTTAATCCCAGCACTTGGGAGGCAGAGGCAGGCGGATTTCTGAGTTCGAGGCCAGCCTGGTCTACAGAGTGAGTTCCAGGACAGTCAGGGCTACACAGAGAAACCCTGTCTCGAAAAACAAAAAAACAAAAACAAAAAAACAAAACAAAATGGAATCCAATGTACTTTTCTGATGTGTCTGAAGACTGTGACAGTATACTCACATATATAAAACAAGTAAGTCTTTTTTTTTTTTAAATCACCAAGAGCCATTTCTAAGAAACATGGGCTCTCAATCAGTAATTCCAAATTGGTATGTTGGTACATTTGCTTTGTTTGTTTACTTTTCTTTTGTTGAGCTCTTTTTTTGTTTTGTGTTATTCTTATTGCTGTTGTTTTGCAATAAGGTCTCACTCTGTAGTCTTGGCTTGACTTCAAACTCGGAGCATTCCTCCTATCTGAGCCTCCTAAGTGCTGGGATTATGGGCATGGACCACAACACAGTTCATAATTTGCTAATAGAGTTGAAACCCACTCTTAGGACAGTGATCCGTAGCCTAGACTCCAGTATGAGAACGCTAGACGATTTTCATCCCTTATTGACGCACTGTATGCCATGGGAGGTTACCTCTGCCCTGTGTGCCTCTGCAAAATGGGGCTAGTCATTCTACCTACTTGGCTTATCTTCCAGGATGGACAAAGTAAAATTTTTTCACGTCCAGTGGCTTAAAGTAACAGGGCTTTGTTCTCCCAAAGGTCTGAGGGCTCAAGGGCCAAACCAAGGCATGAGGAGTCAAAGCTTTGTGAAGTCAAGGGCCCAGCATAGTTCTACCTCTCCAGAGGGTTGTTAGGGTGGGTGCTTTCCTGGGAGACTGCTGTTGGCCTTTGCTAGGGCAACATGACTCGCTTTCCTGCTTCTGTCCTTGAATGGCTGTCTCTTGCTCATCAACGTGTGTTCTCACCATATCAGGATGCCAGTAAGGTTTAGAACTCATTCTGTGTCCTTATCAAACCAGACCTATCTCCGAGGTTCCTACTTCCTAATAAAGTCATATGTTGAGGACACAGTGGACATGAATCTTTGGAGAGATAGCATTGTGCCTTCTTTAGCACCTCGTGGAAGTCTTACAAGAATTGGATCAATTACGAAATAAATGCTTGCACAAGTTGCACATATTTCAGTAATTTGCAATGATGTAACTGCGTTAGCATGACCACTTACAAGGTGCTTTGCATATCCTCAGGGGTATAAAGTGTCACACACTACTGAGACTGTCACTCGGCAAACTATGGTCCTTCGCAGCCACTGGACTCCACTAAATAGCGTCAATATCCTGGGGCAGGTGAAGAGGCCTAACTAATTCATACTAATGTGTGCTTCTGTCCCTGCAGCTAGTTCCTTGACAGGAGACACCTTAGTCCCTTCCTGTCCAAGAGGAGGGCCAAGGAAACAAGATCTTAAACTATGTCAAAAGAGATTTTTCAGCTTCACGTGGTTCCGTTGAGTGGCTGAGGGAAAACCAGCACTGCCTCCCCATTTGCATTCAGCTCAGATTCCTGTCTCTCTGAGCAGTGCTCTCACCTGCGTAGCTAGCCGCGCAGGGAGACCTGAGCTGCTCTTTCTGCCTGAATTCCCTCCATGGATCGTGTCAGCTGCCATCTTTAGATGCCTGTTTAAATATAACACATGAAGGGGC